>NC_054082.1:14081785-14397410 GCF_017562075.2 Anopheles merus
ATTCCGGTGGAACGAGGACCGGTTTCGAATTAATCTATTAATGTGTACCATTAATTGAACCATTTTTTTCAGCCCTACATTTTTACTTGCACAGAGTATGGTGGCGGTAGGGTGGCGCACTGCGTTCTAAGACACCGGTCTGGCGGCTGGTGTGCGCGCGCGTGTGTGGGAAAACCATCACGAGGGCTAGAGACAAGCCGTAGCGAGTGCGCGTGGTTCGGTCACCGGGCTGTGGCGCAAGCTGTGGCGAGTTTAAATTGAGGATGCGCTCCGATCAAGTGACACACTTTGGCGCCTGGAACGGGGGCGACCGGGCTGAACGGTGGCGGGTGTGTGTGTGTACTGTGGCCGTAGCGGGAACGGTCAACGTTTTCCCGAAATCATTAGTGTGCACTAATAGTTCCCAAAGGGTTCCGCCGTGTCATCTTACCGCCGCAAGTTGAAAATGATGATGACGATCGCGATCATGACGACGACGACGACGACGACGACGACGACGATGGTGGTTGGACTTGCTACACTTGCTGTCTTTCCTAATGTGTTGCGTTTGCTCGCTTTTCTGCCTATCCCCCCCCCTCCCTCGTCCTACTCAAGTCCTCTAGCCATGGCGGGGGGGGGGGGGGGGGGAATAGGGAGGCAATTAAAAAATTGGAAGCATTCTTCCGCCAGCGTAAGCGCTGGGTGGTAATTAAGCTTCGCTTTCTGATCGGTTCCCTTTTGCGCACCGTGCATTAAGCGGGCACCTGTGCTGTGCTGTGGGAATCGAACTTTTGATGTACGCCACGGTGACAATTGTGACTTTTGTTGACTTTTGTAGAAGCGATAACGCTCTGCTAAAGATTCGTTCCAGGCCTTCTTTCGTGACATTTGTTTGTAACGCAGCTAGCGCAACAGACTGCCCTTTGGGGCTATGGTTCCCTTGCCGCACACTGTGCTACAAAGTAGCAATAAAAACACGACCCGCCACGGCTCATCATCGACATACCAACATCCATTACACGGGGGGGGGGGGGGCTAATCTTCACCGAACGATCAGCCTGAATCGCCTGAACACACGCGCCTGGACGGGACGATGAAGCGAACCACATTTTTAATACCGCCGTTTGACAGCCCCCGGCCTCCGGAGACGCACGCGGAATCACTTTCCTGCCACATATCTGAGAGAGGTCATAGCGGGGGGAGATGTAATTCATTTATCATGCGTAGCTCGTCCCCATCCCGAGTGTGGTCGTCGGGTGCGTGGCTTGAAATCAAACGAGTTCTGGACGAGCATTAGAGCGGGGTGGGTGGCTAGTTTAGAAGAGCGGTGACGATGCTGACGATGCTCATTGCACGAACTCCCTGGTTAACCCCAGCCAATCTTGCATGCAAATGTCTTGCCCGTCCGGCGTGGGATGAATTGGAGCCGAAATGGCATGGATGGAATGGAATGTTCAAACTCGATCATCAATATCGGGCGTGTAACATATGATTTGTTCCTAACCCCCCTCCCGTCCCGCCATCCGACAGGTTTGTCGTCCATCAGGATCTCCATCAGGCGCAAGAATGTTGCAAGTAATCTCTTCTGTGCTACAATGCAGATGAAATGTCCATTCAACGCTCTATTGGAGGTAAACAGGGCACTATGGTAGGTGGTAGGTTGAGAGTCTTGAACTTTGTACCGTTCAAAGCCTGTGCTGCGAGGCGTGCGAAGAAGCAGTCGCCTCAGGTTTAGAGTTAATTCGTTCACCAATGAGTGTGCAGTGTGCATATGAAATCAAATCAAAGGCAACGCATGGTTTAAAACAAGCATCTAACCGCCCACCGTTTCCTGGGCTAAACGTGTGTTAGCCTGCGATGCCATTTTCACGCGCGTAACACTTCGCCGAAACCTTCGCCTACTTGTTTTGGCCGCCCGTGACATTCGGGGTTAACTGGGATTGTATGCACATTTTCACGATCTTCACCATCCATTCGGGTTGGTTTTATGTGTGTTTATGCACCTTTTTTTCTCGTCCACCCTTTTTCCGTGGGTCCGGGAGAGAAAGAGAGAGAGAGAGAGAGAGAGAGAGAGAGAGAGAGAGAGAGAGAAAGGGAAAGAGAGAGAGCTTCGAAATGGGGAAAAAGGCTACGGCTCTAAACGGCCCCTAAAGTGTCTTTACTTAATGGGCTTAATTGGATGTTAGATTGCGCGCGTTAGATGTAGGGACTGTCCGCCTCGCAAACCACGCGACCCGGGTCAACTGGGTCAACACACCGGGTGCTCCAGGATGAGTTTTATTCAAATTAACTCTGCACACCAACACACCACACAAAGCACACTCATAGTGGGAGAGGTGTATCGCACCGGGTTTGGCCATGTCCGGTTGTGCGAACGGAGGCATTTCGACGCTCTCTCGGTTAACCTATACGGCGTGGTTTTGGTTTTATATTTGGCATCGATGGTCGTTCGCTCGGCATCGGGAGAGGGGGTGTGCTCACGATCACGGTCCTAGGGCGCTGTCTAGGTTTGGGCTCTGACCTTCCTTGCTTCCCTTCCCCAGGCTGAGCTCGAACTCTCAGGAGTGTTTGGGAAGCAAAAGCTGCAGCGCCGCAAGCGCGATCGCCTAACGATGGCCGCACGGGTGGTACCGTACCTGGTGGTTTCGCATTAGCCCAACGGTCCGGCCGCCCTTTGCAGCCGCTGGTCGTGATGGGAGCGGGATCTTCCTTTCACCATTCCCCATTCTGCCATTCGCCCCCGCCAAACACACAAAATGCTCCCCGCTCTCTTGGTGCGCTTGTTAAGCTACTAGGCGCAGTGGAATGATTTATTGTTGGGAAGTGTAACAGTTGGCAGGAAGGGGTGGGGATCGCAAGCGGAATCCTCCCAGGGAAGGACTTTTGCTGACGCAGAAAAAAACACACACACACACACACACACACACACACACAACAAAACAGTGCGCGGTGTAATAGAAGCGCGTGCCCACGATCCGCCCGTCGTGGGGGCGTGTAAAGTTCGTGCGCTGTCGGGCTGCCGGGTCATTCCCCGGGAGCGGGGCATCCTAACTAGACGAGCGCACCCTCTTCACCCCGCTCGCCCCTACACGAGCAATCGCAGTGCCCTGAGCAGGGCGCGTTTGCGTTGAAAACCGGTAAAGACTGTCTTTAAAAAGAGCGATGAATTATAGACACCGGGATGAAGGGGGGGGGGGGGGCAAGCTTTTTTTTCTTGCGCTGTCCGCCGGGAGTTCCCTTGTGCCGCGCCGAAAGCGCTGACGTCGACGAAGCGGTGGGGCTGGGTGGTCGTGCTCTAATTTACCGACTGACTACTACCACTACTACCAATACTACTGACCCATCCGCCGAACGTCTCGGGGGTTTGGTTGGAAGGTTGGATTTGATCAGGCCGGGGCGAGCGCGCGCAGCGATCATCTTTCACCAGCTTCCCGTTGCCGGGGATTTCAATGGTCACTTCCGAATGATCACGATTTGGGCGATGGCGATTGGCGGTGCGGTGGTGTTCTCGAGAGCTGCGAAGGTAAAATCCCACCGTTGTCCATCCCAATCACTCATTTGCTGCATTTCCCGATCGACCGCCGGTCCCGCCGGAGCCCCAGTTGGGCCTGCTGCGCACACACTGGGTAGCAGGGTGAGGTTCAGTGGCCGGCGTAACGATGGGCACGATTAGGGAGCACCTAGGCACTGCAGTCGGTGCAACAGTTCTGGGAAAACGGATTCGCGAACGGGACGACCCGGAGCGGACAGAGCTAATTAGAGCGCTGGTAATTGCACGATCCGGGAAGGGTCGCGTAGGTGATGCGATAAGGAAGATTTGTGGGTGGGGAGTGAGTTTTTAATCGACCGATGGAATGTGGCCGATGGTTGGGTGTATTATCGCGATGGTATACTTTATACATTCCTGCAACACATTCAAGTTTAACTGTTCGATTATAGAGAGCTAGAAAGCATCAAGAAGAAAATCGATGCAAAGTTTATCAACCAAATCAGCTGGAGGTAGCTTCCACTTGACAGATGTCTTTGCAACGTGTCTGTGAACCTTTCTCCCAGCGTCGTGCAACATCTGAACCCGTTTAGCGTTTCTGCCAACAGTGTAAGCGAAATGAATCAACCGCGTTCGCTCGGTGGGAGAAACGTTACCGCTGCTTCCTTTGGCGAATCGTTCAATCACTTCAGCGGTTTCCCCCCTTGTAGATCGATGGTGGCCAAAATTGCCAATTCTCTCACTTTCATAAACTCCAAAACGTTCGCTGCAAAGCTTCCTCCGCTCGCCGCCACCACAAAACAGCAGCACCGGGGCGGACCGGGGTGTTCGGGCAGCAGAATTTCACCCGTCTAAAAATCTATTAAACCAATCAAGCGTATCGAATTTCGGCAACCCGGCACGCGGACGCGGGACGCAGCAATTATGATAATCATATACATTGTGGCCCGGCCGGGGCAACACCGCCACATTTCTGTCCCGACACCCGACCCTGGTTCGCTCGCACCATCACTGTGACCTCGCGTACCGCACGAACGGACGGGCCATTGTCGTATCGCTGCAAACGAACCAACCGGGCGGAGTGCACCCAGTCTTGGGAATGATGCTTATACACACACCACCTGTCCATCTGCGTAATAAGAAGCGGTGGGAGGGGGGGAGGGGAGGGTGGAAGAAAGTGGGAGGCCTGTTGTGCAAATCGATCGAAAACGCACAACGCGAGAAGAAAAATCGCTTTTTAACAAAATTATAGATTTTCACTTAGAGCGAAGGAGGCGGAGGCCAGAGCGGAGCGGTTGGTTTCCCACTCTACAGTCGGGGCGGGAATGGATGATGAGAAAGATGATGGACCATGGATGGATGGGCTGAGCCAATTGGTTCAATACATTGTAATACGTTTCTTTGCCTGTCGCAGCCGCAAAAGACAAAAAGCAAAACAGCAAAAAGAAATAGGTTAACTGCAGGATATGTTTATGAGTTGTGTCTTTCTGTCGTATTGATTTTGCTAAATCACGGTCCCAATGGTAGATCTCAGTGGCAATTTCAAGCAAACTTGAACCTCAAATGGCCCTTAATTCTATCCTGCATTTAGTGGCTCGAATGTCTGAAGCTTCGCGAACTGATCGGCTCTTCCCGTCAGTGTGCAATATTGATATTCGCTTCAAACAATTTTCCCACCGTGAAATTTGTCATTTTCCTTAATTGCACCACCACCACACGAAAGTTCCCACCGGCTCTGCGCGCTGCTGTGTTCATGCCGCGCGCCGTAGGAAGGTGCGAATGCGCGTGTTAGTGGCGCACACCAACGTGTCGTTAATTTATCCGGTCGTCCTACCGTTAGCTTGCCTTGCTGCCTGTTACTGCTGTCGAGCCCGCTTGCTGTGGATTTCGGCCACCTTCTTCCCGGTGTACATGATGCCTTCGAATGTCCCCTCCCCACCCTCCTAAACCGCGCGTAATCGTTATTTACTAAGCAATTTTGATAATTTATCTTCCAGCGCTGGACGACCGGGACAGCCCGAGAGGGCTTTAGCTAGCCGAGCCGGTGGCTCGGTTAGAAGCGAACACAAAAAAAAATCATTAGATGTACCACACAGAGGTGTATAATTTTGTGGAAGCAACGCAATGACGTGCGTTCGCGTGTTGCGCCGGCGAAGGCAGCAGCGCTCGGTACGGTACACGCTTTAACCGATCAACGCGGGGCCCGCTTTCGGGATCCGTTTTGGATAGTAATGGTTTTTTTTGTTCGTTGTTGGAAGAGGGGAAGAATTTCGACTGGAGTGTGCTGTAGTAGCTGACCCTGTTTTCCGTGGCTGGCAAAAATGGCAAATTCTTCAACCACCGAGCCGGACAGTAATCAATTTTCAATTACCACGGCACTTACCCGCGGGAGGATGGTGTTCGTCGCTTGCTCGGGGAATGCCTAACCCACTCCCTGTAGCTGCAAACCGTCGCCACATTTAAATAATTACGAGCGCGCGAGATTAAAACCGTATCGGGCATGATAATTAAATTAATATTCTGGGCCCCATACTACGTAGTCGTATTTAATTGGCCAGGAATTGTACGCTATTATGCGGGTCGAGCTGAGCCGAGCCGAGCCGAGCCGAGAGCGAATGTGCGCGCGCAATTAGCACACGCGCGCGTCGAGCATGGAAACGTCGAATCGATTTCGGCGGGATGAGAACGGAACCGTCCCTGGATGCGTATCGGAACGGTATGAATCCGCTCGCATATGTACCGGTGGGCACGTGGTTCTGTCGATGTTGAATTTATCCCGGCGGGGTTGAGGGAATGAGGCGGACGATCCATTATTAAACCATTACATTCATCAATGATGCTCGACTGTTTTGCGAATGCCCGAAGCGATGCTTCCGCTTGCGATGTGCTAACACGCGGCGTCCTTTTTCATTCCCTCCACTTCTTGCTTGCTAGCTGCGTGTGCTTGTGTGTGTGTGCGGTGGTTCTTTTTTTATGTTTGGTTTTATTTCACCCGAGAGAAACGATTACAACCGCGATTACACTTTCCGAAGCTCGGCCGTTAACACGCACAACCGCAGCTCCTCGTCGTGGTGTTTTTGCATAATACACTTCCTTTTCCTTCTTACTGTTGCCACTTTTCGTGTTTGTTATTCTGCATTATCTGCAGCTTCCTTATCTTGTGCCCGTATCTCCATCACCGTGGCGCGATGATGGTGAACGAAAACACATCTCATTATCCTCCAGTTTGGACTGCGCGTATATGAGCGAGCGTTATTGTTGCTCCCCGTAGCAGCGCAGTGTGTAGCGCGGTAGCCATATTCCCTCAGGGGAAGGACAGCAGAAGAAGGATACACCGTGGCGCATGCAATTGTGCATGCCGAAAGCTGATCGCGCCCGCCACATAAGCACTCGTAGCTGACGATCGTCATCATCATCGTCACCGCCGCCGCCGTATCGAGATAAAATCGTCACAATTTTTATCCCCAAACTTTAGCTTGCTGTTTTTCGCACCTTGCGTTTTTTTTTTTGGGAAC
The DNA here is from genome assembly GCF_017562075.2 of Anopheles merus. Classification (NCBI taxonomy): domain Eukaryota; kingdom Metazoa; phylum Arthropoda; class Insecta; order Diptera; family Culicidae; genus Anopheles; species Anopheles merus. The sequence goes on from NC_054082.1 coordinate 14,088,767, forward strand.
GGCCCACTGAAATAGGGCAGAGTTCGTCGGGATGGCGGTGGTTTCGGTTGCCTGTTTGCATTATTTTTATTCAAATATCTGTAGCAACGACCTTTCTCTTCGTGCGGCGGGACCGCAATCTGATTTGATATCACATTTATTTTAATTGCAAGCAGCGCAGCATCTTGAACGAGAGTGAGGGAGAGAGAAAGAGAGAACCGGGTCGTGGTGGCTGACAGCAGCGATATTTGGTACGCCGAATTTGTTGAATTATTATGCCTGCTTCTGGTGCTGCTGCTGCTGCTGCTGCTGCAGGCGGAAGCCATTTCGCTACAAACAGCTACATCTGTTGTGATGCTGTAAAATCAACACCAACAGCCGGAGCCGCCCCGGGGAGGTTTCATCACCCTCACGCGGGACGTACACGAGGGGAGATGTTCTTATCTGGTGCTGGCTGTGCTGTAGGTAGCGTGTTTGCGCTGCCCGCGACTGCCCCAGCACCAACCGGAACGCTTGCATTCGTGCATTCGGGGCCGCGAAATGCGAAACATGCTGCACGCATCGTCGCAACCGTTTGCGCAAACCCGCCTACCCTCTCCCCCCTTCGCTGAAGGTGGCGGGACCACCCGAACCGAATAACGACAGCACACAGATGCTGCAAACGTCCTTTGCAGGTCGTGTTTCTTCCTTTCGTGATTAACAAAAAAAAAGGCTGGAAGGAAAACCCAAAAATGAATGACTCTCACGCCGAAAGTAAGGAACGCGCGAAAGAAGAGCTGCGCGTCCGATCAAGCGACGACGACGCGCGGGCGGGGTTCGACGATCGGATTAGATTAGATACAGATTAAAATTTATCGTGAGCAGGGTTCGCATCACAAAAGCAAACTGACCGCGGAGGTGGCAGAGGTGGCCACCCAACCAATAGCTGTGTGTGTGTGTGTGTGCTAGTCAGAAAGCGAACGGAAGAGCGACACGGTGTAGATTAATTACAACCGGGGAGAAAGATTGCCCGCCGGCGCGCACGTGGAACGCGCTGCTTTGGTGGAGAATTGGGTGATGTGAATTATGTAAAGAAGCTGAGCTGAAAGTTTGGAATCCTGGAAGCTGGAGCTCGCACCGAAGTAAACAAGCCGCACGTTGTGAGCGTGTGTGAGCGTCATCCCAAGCGAAGGAGAGCTTGCGTGTGGATAATTAATCGCCGTTGAAAGCTAACATGGCCGTTTGTTTTCTTCTTTCGCTGTGATGTGATCTATGTCTAAGGCATAGATTAATTTCATCCTTTTGCAATCTAGTGACATCACTCGAGTGTATGTGTGTGTGCGTATGGCATGGAAGAGGCACGCAGCCGGCGCGGGTCCAATTTCGCAACATAGCGAAAAGGCTGACTAATGCGATCATTTTGTTAATTTCTAAACTAACTAGCACCGGAGATCATCTCCAAATGTTGGCTAATGGAGTGCGATACGTTTGGCTGGCCCTCAATCCCAGGGAGGGCATTGGTGTGATTAATATGTGTCACCTGGGTAACCGATCCGCTATCATCACCCGAGCCCGCGATGATGGTATTCGTATTCGCCGGCCACGGAAACTGCTGGCGAAGGAAATGAGCGTTTGGTCAAGCGTTTCTCGTGCCTTCAAGCGTGGTCTATTGAAACATTTAGCAAAGATGCTGAAACATTCATTCAAAAGAGTTTCAAATACTGCTTGCTGCCCCTTGAGTTGGAAGCGCTTGCGTTACAGATGTGTAGCTAAGAATGCATTATTCTTGCATTTTCTTTAAGAAAAAGTAAAAAAAAACAGACCAAACAAGAAAAATCACCCCACAACCTGAAGAACGTTTCGCACGATCCGTCTCCCGAACGCGTCATTCACCGGTCCGTCACGATCTGGTCCCGGTGCCCCGGTTCTCCCTGGTACCCCGATGCGATGCAAACCAGTTAACCGCGAAAGCAATCCTTCCGCGCGTTTGCTAGCAAAAGAATCGCAAATCGCGCGTTCTTTCCATCCTCCACGATGCACGCTCCGTCTCTCCCTCTCTCTCTCTCTCTCTCTCTCTCTCTCTCTCTCTCTCTCTCTCTCTCTCTCTTTCTCTCTCTCGCTTGCCTTTGTGTTCTGTGTACACGGTGGTAAGTTTAAGCCGTTTTGGTGGTGGTGTTTCTTAAATTGCAAATAATTACCACCTAGACCCCGAGTGTGGCTCGGCTCGAATCGTTACTGACCGGCTGCATCTTCTACGGTGCGCGGGCTCCTTCTGCATTCTGCTCCCCTTTTTCTGCGCGTGTGAGTGAGTGGTGTTTTACTTTGCTACATAAACCGTTCCCCCTCGTCGTTGGTTCCCACCACCGCACGCCACATGCAACCGAAAGCCAGCGTGGTGTGGTTAACAAGATACGAAAATTACATTCCCCTTTGCTGAAAAACGTAGAGCGAATACTCTCCAAGCTATGCGACTCCCTCCGCAAACGGTTTCGGTGTTGGTGGGTTTGTTTTTTTTTTTTTGGTTCGTCCCGAAAACAAAGCGCCATTTGGCTACGGGGTGAGGTTCCCTTGCAGTGGGATAGTGCACACACACAAGGTGGGTGCATCGAATACATTTCCTCCCCCGGAAGCTTTGCAAGTGCGAAACCACGGACAAAAACCAGGAGGGTTCGTCGCTTATCCCAGCGTGTAAATCGTTCGTCCGACAACAGCTGGCAATCGTGCGAACTGGAAACCCAACTAATAGTACACCGAGTGCACGTGCTCGTCACTCGTTCCCGGAGATGGCCAGGTAAAGGACGATTCTTACATTCTGCCACTAGGGACGATGTGTAAATTACGTAATGTGAGGTTATGTATGTTCTGCATCGGAAATTCCATTCCCGATAGTGTTGGCTACACCACACCCGTAGATTCTTCGGGCATTTCGGGCGGGTGCAGGATGTCTTCGGCCGGCTGCAAACTTTATCTGCCCGGTCCGCTTTAAACCACTTCACATAAATAGCAAAACATGGCGAAATGCGAAAAGCTGTTTCAAACAGAAGTAACAACACACATGGCAGCACCATGCGATCCTCGCCAACGTGGGGCTGCTGCTGCCTGTCGGTGGGAGAGGATACACCGAACCAAAAGTGTTTGGTGTGCGGAAATGGAAAATTACCCTGCAATCGACGGGTGCACAACGAAAAGCACTTCACACGTTTGTTTGTTTGTTTGTTTTTTTGTTCTGTGTGCTGGCAAAGATTTGGCGAATCAACTCCAGGGATCACCCGAGTACGCGGCCAGGGGACAGGGTGGGCGAGAACTGCCTCGAAATATTTGTTTTGTCCGCCCGGCGAAGCATCCGGGAAGAAAGCACCGGTCTGTTCCTCTTCCTTCCTTGCACGCAGGAATTCTGTTATCGGGGTTGTGTAGGTTTTTGTGTGTGTGTGTGTTTTTTTTTCTTTCAACGGTTAGCATCACCCACAGACGGGACGTCACGTTGCGGTTGGACCCGGGACCGCGGGTTTTATGGGATGACTCACTTCCCGCGGACAAGCAAACTCCGTTAAGGTCCCGTTGAACTTTGGCAGGCCGGCAGGAGTTATGTTGCACTTACGCGTACCGGGGTAGAATATACGACATCGATAGTGCGGCGGGACGAATCGATCGGGCTTACCTGCGGAGTGCGGAAGAGAAAGCAAATGGGAGAAAACATTATTGAGCTGTTCAGTTGACCTACAAATTGGAACGAATTCATTGCAATCGTTTCAAAGGGAACACGGCTGATAGATAAAGCGGCACGGCGCTGCAGTTTGAGCAGCATGCAAATAAAGTAAAACAAGTAGATAAAGTAATGGCAAACAGGTAAAGCTACGCCTGTGCTCTGGAGTAGTTACTGCAATGTCCTTTATCTTTAATAAACGCTTTTTAGTACTTTCAAGTTACATCATTATTCGCTTAGTTAGGAAAGTTAAGTACCTTTCTTATTACTTTGTTTTGGGTTGGGATCTACTAGATAATCAACCTAGATCCTTCTAAGAAACAATCACTGGTAGGCTTCAAGTAGATCAGGCTATTTCAGTAATTAAAAAAGAGTTAAAAATAAATAAAGCTAGCTACTTGAAAGGTAGCGCTTCTGAAACAAATTAAGTCCCGTACAACGGTTACGGTAGCTACATTGCATTTAGAACATTCCCGCCTGGGCAGCTCGAGATGCGTTCGTCAAGATAAACCCATCGCAGGCGGAAGATCGCGTCCACACTCGATATGGGGATGGTCGGACGGAAATGGTCAAGGTGACACTTGAATGCAGCCCAACGCTCCGGCATTCACGCGTCAATATACTTGGGCCCCACCAGTACGTCACCGTATCGCACACTAATCGCCGTCGACTGCCATCGATGCTTAGCGCGTGGAATGGAAAATCGAGCCGCCCCGGGGCCGCGAACCGAGCCAAGCCGAGTTTGATGCTCGTACGCTCAAAGTGTCAATCATCGCTGTCATAACACTATCGCGGGAAGACAAGGGACCGTATCGATGCGGCCGGATCGCAACCGAAAAAGGGTCGACATTCCGCCAAGGCCCGGTGTGCGATGAAGACACCCCCGAACGTTTTGTCATTCTTTCACTGCCGCAGGGCGCAAAACAGGGCCAGCGCAACACAGCTGGTGCTTTCGAGTTCGATCACCTTTGCTGGGCGAGAAGCAAAAGAACAAAAACAAAAACGGGAGCTAAAAGGGTGACGAACGATCGGCGGGCTGTCCGCGGGGGCTGTAAATGAAAACACAAACTCAAATGTGGGGGAGAGCATTGGATGTGTGTGAGAGGGAGGAGCTTTCCATCGCGTAAGTGCATGCCAGCTGTCAGGAACTTATCACTGATCCTTCGTCCCGAATGGTGTACGAGCGCGCGCGCGCGCGCCCGTACCTGTTCGATTGGCTTCAACCTGCTCGGGGTCCGCAGAAGCGTAATGGAGGGACGAAGGCATCGTGCATCGGTGTTGCTGGCGTACGTATTTCCTGTCCCATGCCCCGGGTCGGGTTGGCTGACACACCAATCTTCCTTCGTGTCACCGTTTTCCAGCGCTACCGCTTGTGATCGACATTTCAAAGGAGTAATCTACCAATGCGGAAACATCTGCCCGAAGAACGAGCACAAGGTGGCCCGAGGTGTTGGGGAGCGAGGTGTTTCGTTCCAGCCCAGCCCTCCAAAGCCCACCGCTCGGGTGACAAGTTTCACCCGAGATTTCGTCGAGCGATACAGCGATACCCGCACCAGCCAGCCAGCCAACAAGGACCACGGCTCTCGTGTAAATGTGCTCGCGCTTGTTCACTAAACAATGGGTTATCTCTGCCGCCGCCCCACAAACACCCCTTTCTGTTCTTTTACATCTCAACCCTTCCCTTCCCAGTCCCGTGACGGTTGACTGCCCCACCGACGTTGAGATGAGGCTGAGCGCTGACACTAATGAATTTTCCGCACCTTCAACCAAAGCGAATCGATTTTCGTCCGATGCGGTAGAATGGGTGCGGCGGGCTTGCAGAACCGAGATAAAGCCGCATAAAACAACACCGGTGCACTCTAATGAGCCTTTTCCTCCCTCCCCCCCCGCACTGGTCTAATAAACAATGCCTTCGGCGGAGAGGTTCTGTAGCTCCGAGCACCTAACGAAGGTGAGCAAAGTGGCGCGGAGATGAAGAATGCAAGCGTTGTCCATTCCGTTCCTATCGCGAAGATCATAATCCGGTGCCCCTAGGGAGTGGAAATGCCCTCTAATGCACACGCAGACAAGTGTCATATCTAACAGATATAGAGAGGGAGTGGGAGGGAGAGAGCAGGCGGATGATAAGCGTAGATGTGTGTGTCACTTAAGAATGCTTTATGAGGGTATTATACTCATCTGTCCGAGCCGCTCGCAACAACTCCATTCCTTGCCGCGCATTGAAGTCTCTTGAGAGTGGTCAGAAAATTCGTACAAAAAAAAAAAAAAAACCAATCGGTGCAGAATTTTATTTGTCCCCCCCTTTTCAAGGGACAATCATAACGATCGACAAAGAGATGTATTAGCATAAAACCTCATGCTTGAGCAGACGTAAAAAGACTCGGGCTCAAAAAGGGCGGCTAACTCGTAAACTTTAACGACGCAAAGATCTAGATTGCTCTGCCGGGTTTGCATCAATCGGTTTGGGTGATGGCGATTTATTTCCACTCGTTTGCGATCGAAAGGAAGACATTTTTCTAAACCCTGGTACGACTTCATCCAACGGCCGATTGTCATTGACGGGCGGTTTGTGTAAATCTTGTGTCAAAATGCGGCGGCCAGCAGCAGTGGCGACCATTACTGTGTAGACCACATTGATAATCGAGCGATCGATGCAAGCCCATTTACGAGCTGGCGGGTTGCGCCTGCCGAGGATGGCCAGTCGCACGAGCGAGCGAGAAGGAAACGTGTAATGGTGTCATCATTGGATCATCATCTTTCATCGTTCGCCAGCCTGCCTGGAAGCCTAGCCCGTTGAAAAAGGGCTCAGGGCACAACAAACAGTGCATTAGTTATTAATTTCTCAAGCTTATCAAATTTATTGCTTTGACTGCACTGAGTATAAATCCTGCTTTGCGGCCGTTCCCCAGCTCCACCCTCCTCTTGCACTGCACTTGAACGAATGATGAACGTCGGACGAATGCTTTCAGATACGGTCTCAACACTCTGTTCTTCTCCCTGGTGCCCGCGGTGGGGCCCGGCGTTGAGGGGCAAGAGCGTCGTGAGCAGACGTAAATAAAGGCACTATTTTTATCGATTTATTTTATAATTGTATGTCCATCAACATTCCGCAGGCAGAGGTTGGCTGGTTGGCCTCATCCTCCTGCTCCTCCGGGCCGGGTGTGAAGAGAGTGTGATGGGCTGAAGAAAGCGATCCCAGTGCGAACACGGACGATCGGGGCGCTGTACGGATGCATGATGATTGCAGAAAAACGCAGCCCGGCGGTGTCCATCACACTGCATCAAACCGTTCACCGTCGTGACGTTCGGTGGGGATCGTTGTTTTGTGCGCTTGCGTATTTCGTTGCGAGTTCAGGGGGACGGGGGGGAGCAGGAAAAAGACGGGAAGCTCGCTGAAGGAGCCTGATGCTAGTTCGAAATGGTAGGTTAGGCGAGCGATTGGATTGGTGTGTTCTTTACCGAGGCAATGGCTATTTGTTACGAGTATTATTAGGAATTTGCGGTGGCGGATGGCAGCTGTTTACAGTTCGAAGGCGAACGGGCTCGTGTTATCTTTGGAGAGTTGTTTGTGTGGTGTGCCCGAAAGGATAAAGATTCAAGCGATAGGTGAATCGAATCTAAATAAAATGATGGTAAACTTTACTTTTATTTTTTGGGACATATTAAGTACACAGAGCAGCATGCGTATCAAGAAAATGTGCCATAAAATTGTTCAATACTTGCACAACTTGCATTTCGATCAGTTTTGACTGCTCAAGTTTATCAAGTGCTGCGGCTCAGTCTTGGGTGGATCGATAATGTACCGGTGTGAGGTGCAGAGCCGTAACCCATTTGCCTTCCATCAGCGCATCTTCGTGTGTTCCCGCGCAACGGATGAGCTCCGAAGCCTTCAACGAGTTTAACGATAAGCCGTCTCTAAGTACAGCGCCTACTAACCTCCGTTACGGCACTCAACCACCGCACACACACGGCAGCTGGGTCGAAAGGCAAAGCGAATCAAATCGCAACGCAGCACTCTTGGCGGCTTGAGAAGGAATTATTTCACGCTGGATTAGCTTTATGATAAATGCATTTTTAATTGAAAATATATCTAATTGATGGGTTATTGGCGGGGTAACATTATGTTTTATGCGCCTTCAGCCTGCCGCTCGTACTTTGTTCCACGCACACTACTCAATCGGCAAGCTTTCTCACTGATTGTGGAAGATTTATTCGCTGGCTATCGCAACGCAACCCGAGGCTGATAGTAACACCTTTGACTGGGGGTGATGGTGTACAGCTGCCGAGTCATAATGAGCCAGGCAGCGCGGACAATGCAACATCTTCATGCAGCATCTTGCAGCGGTTAGTTATGGGACAATAAAGTTTTACGACCGGCAGTGGACCGGGTGCATCGTTAACACCGGGTGGCAGGTGCAGTGCGAATCGGGCTGCTCAAGCTGGTGGTGGTGGGTAAGGTACGGTAGTACACTTAGAAGCGTCAACACCTTGGTTTTACCATCAGCTTCAGGTGCTTTATTTGCGAGAAGCTGCCCGAGAAGCAGCAGTACTGATCGAACCAATGCCACCAACGTTGCGCTGGCAAGGGGGTAACGATGCGCGTTTGTACTTATGTTTTATCGTCCTTGTTGTTAAAGTGGAGTAGTTAAACCGTTTCGCTCGGTGGGAGGTTCGTCGCTTGCGCTCCCCAAGTCTCGAGTCTATTGTTTTCGTCCGTACCTACGCTACGCTGACAATTGTTTGACCGAATAAATCAAGTCAGGCTGTCAGGCTGCGTGGCTGTTCGACGATCTGGACGATCGGTTGACAATTCTAAGCACCGGAGTAGGGAGCGATAAATCAGGCAGCGACAGCTTGAACGCGCGATTTCGGTGCTGCTCTCGATTAGACGACCGATGGTGGGGAGCAGAACAATGTGTCGAGAGGCAACGGTTGCGGCAGCCTGTCGTCGAACGACAGCGAGGAATGTTGCAATTTTATTTACCGCAACTCGTTGTGCAGGTTGAATACCCCGACCCGCAAAAAGAGGGTTCTTTTTCCGGTCGAAATGGAAAAGCTAATTTGTAGCGTTATAAATTCGATCGCTGAATAGAAATTTCAATTCAAAGTGCAATTGATTTGTGCGATTGCCCTTGCCCGGAAACAAACCGGGGAACAATCCACCGACCTCCCAATCGGTTGATAACGATCTGTCAATTATCGAAGGCACACACACACACACAAACCACAGGTACAAAAGATGCGGTGCTTTTGGTGCACTTTGCTGGGCGACGAGACACGAGCTGAGTGGTGACTATCGGATCCACCGTTCCGTTTGGTGGTTATGTTTCTGGAGCCGATTATCGCATGGTGGTGCATCGCGCAACGGCAATGCGCAATTGCGATGAAAACCGTGGCAAACTGTAAGAACGATTGCGCTTTAATCACCTGTTCGGGATGGCGGGAGCAGCGAATGTCGATTGTCGGGGCAAGATCGTTCTACATCAAGATAAAGCCATTCGGGCTACGGTGAGGCCGGGCGGCGAAAAAGAGCCGCCAAAAGAGTCCGCCCGTCGTCGGTCGGCGCTAGCGCAAACACAATGCGCCCAATCTAAACGGGTGATGATTTCGTTAACGGTTGTCCGCAGAGCAGGAGGTTATTGCACTTCCCAGTGGCGACGGCGGGAGAGAGAGAGAGAGTCCCAGATCGGAACTTCTTTAATCGCGCTGGACGGTGAGAGCGTCCAGAGCTGCTGCTGGAATGCTTTCGATCCCGATGCACCTTGTTTTATTGCACAAAATCGTAGGCCCGATTTTGCCGACTGCATTTGCTGCTGCCACACAATTATGATCCATCATTTGCCTGCGCTGACCATGGTTGAGCGGGTTTTATCCACAGCCACGAGGGTCGGGTGTATTTGGTGGCTGATCCGGACGGCAATTACCCGGCTCCCGGGCAGCGGATTGCAAAGGGCAATCAAAGTGCAGTGGCCAGTGGCGGTGATTGAACTATCGCTGGGTGGCAATTAAATAACGCTCGATCGTGCCCGATCGCTGCCGATGGAGCAAGCGGCGATGGGAGAGAAGGTGCAGTGACGCTAGCAATCATCGACAATCACGATTCGTACGCATCATCATCATCATCATCATCATCTGCTTCACCTTCTTAGGGGCAAATGCCATTCCTGCGGTTCTTCCTGCGTGCCAATACATTGTACGCGGAGCGAAGAATTTGCTCCGCATTCCACACACACACACACCCCGGGTCAAGATTGAGCTGCACGAAGAAAAACGGGATGGAAAAGTCCCACGGAAAAGGGTCTCGAGCGGGCATAATTTAACACCTTTTTCGTTCACCACGCACCACCGTAATGGTAGAGTACGTCGGAAGCTAAAGGAAAATCCAACCAGCACAATTGTTATAACTATACAGATACAAAAAAAATCCCTGTTTCAAGGATTAAACACAGAGCTTCATGTAAAATATCGGAAGCACTAACCCGCATACTGCTATACTGAGGCACTGCCGTGCATTTAAAAAAGGGCTGCGGTGCATTCTTCATCGCACGCGTTCCTCGCCGCTGGCAGCGTTGAAATCTTTTATCCGAAACAGCATACGTTTGCCGCAACTGAATGTGATACGGTGGTGGTGGTGGTGGCGGGATACGTTCGCAATAATTATCCGCGTACGGTGCCACCCGTTCTTTGAGTGTCGGCAGGGGCACGAGGGCACCGTTTGGCACCTGGTGGTCGTGCCCACCTTCCCACCCTTCGCACTGGGACAGTTGATGCCCGAGGAATTTCAATTAGTTCGACAGATAATAACTGTATATCAAAGCTGAGGGGAAGGGGGCTTCGAGTGGTGGTGGTTCCTCCGATTCTCTGATCGTTGTCACATTCCCATCAGATTCCTGCATCGGCATATGCCGAATCCGTTGCAACAACTCCATCTTGTGCTGTTGCCGCTGCTGCGGCTGGGTCGGGTTTAGACCATACGTTTTTCGGAGCTTCGCTGAAGGTGAGGAAGACACATGTCACGCCACACCCGTTCGGAGTACGCGATTGTAGCAGATTATCCGCGAAGGGAGTCTTTCTCTTCTCGCGATCGGCAGCAGCAGCAACGGGCAACAGTAACACATTGTGGCGGGAGCAATTTTCTTACATCGTTTTTCATTCCTTGCACAACGTTCCCCAGATGTTCGCTCGGGGCCTTCTGGACTGCAAGGAACAACAAAAAAAAAAAAAAAAAAGGCACCCGGGCACATCCCACACAAACACAACCGTCTACTTGCGATATCTTCATTATGATTAAGCGGCCGAACCCGCACGATTCTGGGCCCGCGCTGCCAGGCAGCAGAGAATGTGACGGTTTCCTTCCTTTCGCTGCGGCCGTTCATCGTTTTCATTCTTGAAGGAAAGGTCTTTCTCGGCAAGGCGCCTAGATCCCCAGCGGCTTATCCACACGCGCACACGCTAATGGACTCTAATCTTGCCACCGTTCTTGCCACCATCGCCGGAACCAACCGACCGAGCTGGCTGGCTGGCTGGCGGTTGTAATTGGTTGGCTGCGGAAGCACCAAGCTACAAACAAAACAATGTCCGTTATCCTCTCGGCCGGGAAAAGCGTGCAAAAAAGAACGCGCCTGTACTGTGCGCCCCGAGTGCAGTCCAATGGGCCAGGTTGTTATCGGTTCGGTGCAATCGGTTTCGGTTAAGGAACCGGGCTGCAGCCCCAGAGCCGTTCACCTTGCCCGGGCAAACTGTTGTTTCGCATGCGCCAACGGAATGCTTTGGGTTGTGCCGTTTTTTGTTGTTGTTCGTGTCGAATTGTTGCAGCCTTGGTGTTTCGATTCGTTCTGGCCAGTTTCAAGCTGCTTGGGGGACTAGGTTAACAAAACACGTGGCATTGTTGGGCGTGGAGGATGGCGTGGTGGTGACGACAGGTGGCACACGTTTTCTGTGTAATTAGAAAATGCCGACCGCGGGCTGGTTGGTTGGTTGGTGGACTAGCGGCAAGCACAAGCGACACGAGTTTTGGATTGTAATGACATATGTTAAGGCATCGGAATCTTCAATCCATCGGACCAGGGTGTGGTGGGAACATGGGATTCTGTTTTTGCTCCAAGAGAATGTTTTAATATCAGCAAGGTAGATTAAATTATGAAATAATCACACCTAATTATGCTTTGTTGAATACAGATGTGGTTGCAATTTGTGTTGCACGTGATGGGAACGGTGTTCTAAGCGAGATAAGATAAGACATTCAAAATGATCCTTCACTTGCTAAGATTTGCCACGTAGTGTCCGATTTGATCAAATTGCTGTGATTGAGAATTTTATGTGTTTCGAAAGTGGTGCTGCTGGCGAGCGTTCCTGTTTCCTGTTTGATAATAGAAGTATCATTTTGACAAAAGAGGTTAGGGAGATGATCACACATAATTATGTGCATAAGTTCAATATTGTATAATACTTGTTATAAGGACATAGTCTGTTCAATAATGCTTTTAGGAAGTGTATTATTTTACATTTTCTTCCAAGCTGTTGGTTAATTCTCTCGCTCCATCCGGTTGGAATCAGAAAGCGCAAACCCACGCGTACAAAAAAAGATCACTTTACACACCACACCATTTAGTACGCCATTTGTGTTTCCCTTGCATCTCCGACCCCCGAGAAACCCATTGCCGCTCTCGATGTGCACGGATTAACGAATTAATCGTGCGACCAACCGATTCTGGTGCCAGCTTTCCCACCGATAAGCACGCGATTCCAGAGAAGCGGCCAATAAAAATTACTTACCCGAACGTGAGCCTCATTATCCGGGTGGTATGACCATTGCGCCGGAACGAAAAAAAAAAAGAACCAACCCGTTCACTCTCTCGACCTTGGCGATCTTTTTGCGCCGCTTCAAAACCCTCGGCCCGCCCGTGCTCGAACGAGTGCGACAAGATAAAGGTAATTATTGCTAATAATATTTAATTTTCAATCGTCGGTAATTAATAAGTTTGAATAAATGCCTTTGCCGGGGTGGTTTTGTTTGCTGTGTGTGTGTGTGTGTGTAAAGGCAGCGCGCGTTGTTCTGCTCCGGCAGGCCAAGAAGAACCACGAGGCAATGTGGCTAGCTTCTTAGCTCGGCGAAGAAGCAATGCCGAGTCGCAACGGAAAGTCGTATTTCGTACGCTTGTAAATGCGCCGGAGTTAGTCATCAATTAGATCTAATAGATATCGCCGCGATCATTTACCAATCCGAACATGGACATTCCCAGGGAGACGGGACAAGGACATTGGTTGGTTTGGTTTTCAGCATTCAGCCACCCGGTACGATAGTGGCATTTTTTGGTCGGGGGTGAAACGGCCGAGACGGAACAATCGGCGCGGTTCGGAGAGATGATGTTACCCCTGGGGAAGTTGGTTGGAGCTAAAACAAACACACACACAAAAAAACCAAAGAACAACCTCTTACTGGGATGCCGTTGTCATCGTAATTGTCGTCGTCATCTATTGGATTCGTATCCGATGTTTATCGTACTGCAAACTACCGGCGAATAGTAGTGTACTATCGACAATCGCCGCGCGGCTTTTGGCTGGAGGATGGGAGGCTGGAGAAGTGACAGCAAACCTCTCGAATGCTTACCGCGATCATGGCTTTTACGACCGTGGTACCGCGATTACCTCCGCAAACCACCCCGAAAATGGGTACGGGGAATTCCTTATCCCCCCCCCCCCCGTCTGGTATGGTTTTATGCCGGGTAATGCTCACCGAAACGTAAGTGAGTGAGAAGTATTAAGGCATTAAAGGGTTCGATTTATTGATCAGCCCCGCAACCAGAGCGGCCCACAGGAAAAAAAAAACATGACAGAACCATTCCATACCGACGGCAGCATGTTTCTTCTGCATTCCATGGTGACTGCGGGAGCAAGAGCAGACATGAAGGTGCTTTTGATGCTCGGATAGGAATTCTGACGCGCGGAACGCGCAATATCGGTTTGCAAACGTGCACACTGGCTGGCTGGTACTCCGGGTCCGGATGGACGAAGCAGAACATATGGTTGGAGGAAATCGGAGTGAACCACCTTGGGTGTCCCATCGGTTTTACGATCCATTCGTTCGGGAGGAATAATTTTTCAATCACTAATTTGATGTCTCCCGCCGATCCCGGCGTGTGTGTGAGTGTGCTGCCTGTGAGCGCGTTGGCTCTTTGTTTAGCTAATCGCACGACCACCTCAGCATCAGCTCACTACTAGCGAGCAAGCACTCGAAGCGCTGGCTGAGCGGAACCTTTTTTACGAGTCGTTTATGGCGACCCGATGAAGCGTGAACCGTTGCGTTATTAGGCATGCAGACAAAAAGCTTTTTGAATTTTATGTTCGTTTGCTAGGGCCTATTAGTATTAAGATTTCTGCAAAAATGGTCACGCTGTAGGATACCTTTAAGCAGACGCGCGCACTTATGCGTGCAATCGAAATGCGCAAAAATCTTCCCGCTCGCCCGAACGATACACCATGCATTGCGCATTCGTGAGATTTAACGACTTATTAATTAAGTGCACAGGGTAGAGGCGGACGGTCCGATGCTGCGTGTGACGGCCGCGGGGAGTGAGGGTGAATTAATAAAATCCTCACACGGCACGATGACGGAATGGCAAGCGGTGCGCCCGATCGCAGTCCATGGGGTCGAAGCAAACGAAGACATAAAAGCAGCAGCAGCAGCAGCAGCACAGGGATTGCACGGTTGTGTGCACTAGGACTTCGCACCCAGGACCCAGGAAGTTGCAGTTTACGCGGGCAATGATAAAAGAAAAAGAAAACCCCTCCCTTGTGAAGAATTTATTCACCCCTATTTTATGGGGCACCATGAATCAGCGATAATGAGATCCCGCGAATTCTAATGCACGGACAAATGGTACGCCATAAAATAGCACTTGTTGCACCCGTCGGCGCAGGTGTGCTGCATTTTGGGGGAGGGAGAGGGACGTTTGCACACCTGTGTCATTCGGGCGGATTGCGAAGGGAGCTGTTTGGTAGGGAGGTGGTTGGTTTGATGTTCTGCTACACTAAATTTTGCACGCTTTGAAGGTCATCGCTTAACGAAAGTTCACTCAAAAGGGGACAACTTGAAACAAAATGTAACTTGAAATAATGATGAACAAGAACATGATGGATTCGTCGCAGGAACTAGGTTCGTACTTATAGTTTCTTGCTGTTTCAAGGAAAAGCGCAAATTCTGAGATTTATTCACCATAAAGCTCGGCCCCAGCCAATAACTCATCGAGCTGCATGCGCGTAAGAAGGTTATTAAAGATTCAGATGTCAGATTAAACGGTTCGAAGCACGATCACGCAGCAAGTTGTTCCTTCCGAAGTGGATGACATCATTATCCCTCTTAAGCAGACGTAAAACCTTTAAAATCCTAACAACGCTCAGGAACAAATTAACAATCACGACGCCGATGGCCTCATTACACCTCATCAAACCACACCACCACTTTAAACGACTGCACAAAGCCAAAACTTTATGACCACGGCTCCTTTAAAAGCTTTTGACATTGAAATCAACTCAAAGCGTTCCTGCTCGACGCCCAAGGTGCAGCCCGGGATGTCGGGCGTTTCGTGATGCATATGACAAAATATTTTCCCCAAACAAGACTGGCCTGTGAGTCGGTGGGATTTGTAATGGATATATCTTGCCCCGGGCCTCATCCGTTCCCCCAACCGCTGCAGCGCAGCGCCCCAGATCCACTGTGCGTGCCATCGTACCCGACGCCAAGTTGACGAGTGGAGTAGTAAACTCAATCTCAAAATAATGATGCCATCGTATTTGCAAATACTGACGGATCTGTCACTGTGTGTCCATCGTCCAGCGTACGGACCGTCGAGACTGGGCCTGGGCTTAGCCCGTCAGAGCGCATCAGCGTGCATCGCGCATCTTGTCCGCCCGACGGCCGTCTGACAGGGTGAGAAGCCGAGTGAATCGCATCTATTTTCCACTGTGCGCTTGGGAGGGGTTTGCCACCGCCAGCCAGGACGCGCACAGTGCAGGTAATCTATCTTGAGCGCACATTTCGCTATGTGCAGTCGTCGGCAGTCCGTCAGCGCTTTGCCGCGCGCGTCCCAAAAGGTAAGTGGATCAACCTGATCCCGTCCGGAGCTGATTCGCTGCCGTTGCTTTAGCCGTCTGTGCAGCGGTGCCATCAAATATCTTTCCACCGTGGGATGAATGGGATGGCTGGACCTTGGCTTCTACCATTTGCTTAATCGGGCCGCTGTTTTGCCGTTCGTTTGCTGAAGCTTGGCGCATCTCAGCGGCTCTCCCGTTTCCCTGGGCCGGGCAGGAGGAAAATTATGAAAATTAGCACCGGATTATGAGAAAACATAGATAAGCAATCTTGACGAAATCGGCTCACGCCATCCGGCCAATGGTACGAGCTACATCCGTACGCGCAATAAGAAGAGAGAGAGAGAGAGAGGGATAGATAGAGAGATAACATATTATAACTATTATTGACTTTGACAAGAGCAGATATGGCAGGAATGCCTGCACCGAAGTGCACCAAAGTGCCGGTGCTGTTAATCATGGTGCACTGACTACACACACACACACAGTGAGCAGCACACAAGAATGCACACTCACGGGATCTCGCCCGTTCGGCCGAGGAAGCTGTGGGGTGGGAAGTTTTCCACCGGCCAGCGCGCCCGTCCGTCGACGATCCGAGCGCTTCAGCAATCGAACGATTTCACGATTGCATAAGTAAGCGGAATAAATTATTCATGTACGCACCACGCGGACTTAAAAGGCCAGGTTCTCCGGTACGGTTTTGTACGGCGATTTCTTCTTGCCTTTGCCTGCCGGGCAAAGCCGCGGGAGCCTGGGCGGGATGGGATTTTGTGCCGGCAAAACGGGCGAGATGTCGAATCGATTCGTCTAATAACACGCATCGCTGCAAAACCCATCCATCTAGCGACCATGCTGCTGCTGCTGCTGCTGCTGCTGTAGCCGGCCTTCGCCCGAGTGTCGATTTTAAGCTCATCTCATGCGCATCTCGTATATTGTAGGCAAGCGCCCGGGCGTAGATTTCGCACATTTTTATGGCGAGCAATTTTGCTGTAAGTGTCATCGTCGATTTATGCAGTCCTGGAGGTACGGTACCCGTGCCCAGGTACCCGCGAATGGATTGGCGAAAAGATTTACGATTCCCCGTACACACACACACACACGTCAGCATTTCGCGATCTGCTGATGATGAGGCGATAATTTGGTACGAACAGAGAGCGCCTGTCGAGTGTCTGCAGGACTGTATGTGGCTGTGTGTGGCTCTACTATCTGCTGTAAAGTGCATTTATTTTATTGCAAAAAGGAGAACTGATGCACAGCTGCAGCATATGGGGGTTCTTCCTTCATTCCAACGGTTTTAGACGCTACCTGTAATCGTTACATTTTAGGCAAAGATTAAGAAATGAAGAATCCTTTTTTTCTTACTTTTCGTTCCAACGTTCCAATTACATCAGCTTCCCCTGCGGCACCTGCGGCAGTCCTCAGTTCAATCGTGAGCTGCGTCCAATTGCACCCTTGCCAAAAGGAAGAAGAAAAAAGCGCAACGCGCGCGTTGAAACGTGCGCATCGCTGCAGCGCAAGGGTTCCCCTTTGAGCGATGGCAAGATCGTGTTGACCAGCTGACAGGACAATTCCCGCATTCATCTGCGAACGGCACATGGCCCTTCGGCCCACAACGGTGGGAAATGAGCCTTTCACAGCCGCAAGAGCGGGCGCGCGAAACCACCACCCTTTTAATGTGCGACCGATTCACACCCGCGTCCGGCTAAACTGTCCCAAAGGCGCGTGTTTGGCATGATTTGGCGGCCCGTTCACACCATCGCTTCCTATCTTCTGCCCATTTCCCCGATGACAGCTCGGGACGGATGAAATAAAAGCTCACGAGCGTGTGTGTGTGTGTGCGTCTGGTGGAATTAGATTTCGTTTTCAATTAAAACTGTTCGCATTCGTTCCCCCCATTCCATTAATTCTTGGCCACGATCTGCAAACGCGGGGCAGAAGTTGCTCGCGCCGCTCGTGAAACACATGCCATCCGGCTTAGCCCTGCGGTGGTGACCAGGACGTTTCGTGCCGTACCTGTCTGCCTGGTCTGCCGGCTTCCCGCTCTCATCGATCCAGTGTGTGTGTGTGTGCGTATCTCGTCGTTGTTGAGCCGCCCGCTTCATCCCCCGAGCGGAGGGAATTTGCTGGGTGTGAACCGTCGATCAAAAAAGCCCGAGCGAGGGTGCGAACGTTTCGCACACACACAGACACACACACGCAAGCACGCCCGGTTTGGTTCAGTGTCCAGGGTGCGCTAATGCGACGAAGATCAAAACTTCCGAGCACCCGAGCGACCGGAGAGCGGTCCGAGGGCGTAAAAGCCAATTGACATAAATCCAAACATAAATCAACTGTGTCTCACTCAAACTGTGGCAGTGGCGGTGGTGGCAGCTAGTGGCGATCGAATGATCGTGAGTAATATTTCATAACAGATAGATACATACACTCACACACACACACACACACGCTATGGGTGAGTCAAGCGGCACCAAACAGAATCGGCGGCACCGCGTTTCAGCGATGCATGTGCGATTCGAGCCGCACAAACGCATTCACCCGTCGTGGTGTGGGGTGTGGGGCTGCGAACGGGATGCAAACGGAACGGGACGACATCAAGCGTTCGTGTCGCGTGATCTTATTTTGCCATGCCGGGGAGGGTGAAACTGGTGCAACCTAGGCAGAGGGAAGGGCAGGGCAATGTAAAGCACGAATTAAAGATTCCCACCCGAAAGTGGTGGTGGAGGTGTGAAATAGAACATTCACAAAGCCGCAGATAATTAACTTTTGCGTCGGCTGCCACGGGCCAGCAACGATCGGCGAACAAACCGATTTGAGTCTCTCTCTGTGTGTGTGTGTGTGTGTGTGTGTGTGTGTGTGTGTGTGTGTGTGTGTGTGTGTTAAAAGCGTAAAAAAGAATGTAGAATAAATTTTCTATCGACAAGACTTCGACAAGCGACGAACCCTTTCATGTACGCTCTCTGTTGGCAGCGTTAATCAGCACTCCGGTAAGGTTTGTTGTGCTAGCGACCAAAAAGAGCATACATACAGCCAAATCCCCCGCCACTGACAGTCGCACCTCAATAATGAGGCACACAAGATAAGGCGCAAGATAAATTGTAAAATTGATTTCTGCAAAACGGGAATATATTATTTGCCCTGCGTCCGCTGGGATTGGCCGTGGCAAAAGCTCTGCGCGTGCATCATGCGGTCCGACCGGGCGGGGATGTTCCGCTGTGCAAGATTCACACTAATTTACAAGGGGTTTTTTTGGAACATTTTCGCCTGCGATTCATCGGTGGTTGGGAGTTGGGTGAGAAGCAACAAAAAAAAAAGCACAGACAACAACATTTCGTGGTGTGTGGGGTTGTACAGATGAAGTAAAAAAAAAAAGAAACACCCGTAAACATTTGTAACCCCTTACGTCCTACGAATAATGCCGGAGATTGTCATAAATTTTCGACGAAAGTAAATATTCCTCATCTCGCACTTGGACGTCAGCGGTAATTATACGCCAGCATATGTGCGTGATTTATTTGGCATGATAATCCTGCGTCCTGGCGTGTTCAGCGCGCCTCGGATGGCTTTTCGCGATCGGAGGCTGCATGTGCATCAATGGCAGTGGCAGCAGCGCACCAGGGCTGGGAAAAGTGGCCGTACCGAAACGAAAATTAAACAACTCACGCTCAGTGCGGCGGGTGCGCGGGCAGGCAGCAGCAGAAGAAGAAGCAGCAGAAGAAGAAGAGTATGAAGAAGCAGCATCATGCCGCCCAAATCGACGCGTAAAGATATTTTTGGTAATTTATGTGTCCGTTAGTACGTTTGCCACCTTTCACAGGAAACACGACCCCGCTGCCCGGTGGCGTATGGGAAGATTAGAGAGACAGAGAGAGAGTGTCGGATGTGCTGGGCGGTGGGTACCGAGAATCGGGAGAGAGAATAAGGAGTGCAGATATACAAAATTGTACAAAAATTGTGAATGCTCAATAAACAAAACAAGAAAAACCATCACTAATAGCGATGGTGTCATTTTGTGTTAATATTTCGAACCGTCTATACCATGCCAATCATTCGTGTTTCCATCACAATGCAGCGTGATGTGTAACGCTTCAGTGTTCAGGCTGCCCGATAGCGTCCCAAATTAACGCAACACTCGATGAAAAACGAACCATCATCAGCTAACAATCGCTCTGCTACCGCTTTTTGATTATCTGTTTTGATTTCTGTCGCATTCATTCCATCCCGCCATCGTTCGTATTCGTTAGGCGAAGGTTTATTGTGTTTTTTGTTGGTATCGAAACAAAAACAAAAGGTTAGATTAATGATTAGCGAAAGCGACATGGGCGATAGTGACGGCAGAAAGATTGGTCATGTCCTTGAGCTGGTGAAGGAATGAGTTCATTGAACGACCAAGTGACCGCACCCGCGTACCGGAAAGGAATGTTTATGATCCCGCAGCTTAATGAGTATGACAGTTCCGTGCACAGTTGTAATGGGACAGGCAAACCGTTTACGATTGCAACAACGGAGAGCGCGTGCGAGTGTGCGATCCGTTTTGGGGAGCAAAAACAAATCCGTCAATTTCCACTCGACATGAACATAGTTCACCAACAAAAAGAGGAAACATTATTTCCCTTGCGCAATGCCACGTAAATGCCATCGGCTAACGAATGCACCTGCACCCAGCACCTGCAGCCGGGACTCGTGCGGGGTGGAGAAAAACTTGAAAGTTCATTTAGACCGATCGTTTGCGTGTACGCCGGTGAGTCGGTGGGCCGTATTGCGTTTTG
This sequence comes from Anopheles merus, assembly GCF_017562075.2. Taxonomy (NCBI): domain Eukaryota; kingdom Metazoa; phylum Arthropoda; class Insecta; order Diptera; family Culicidae; genus Anopheles; species Anopheles merus. The sequence continues at coordinate 14,109,284 of NC_054082.1, forward strand.
TAAATCTCGCTTTGGCAACTTTTTGAGCACAGTTTAAGCAAAAGAAGAATAAGAAAAACCCCCGTCAACCGATTTGAAAGGCAGAGAAGCTACAGCTAAAAGCCGATACTCCAATGCTTATGATTTTCAAACCCGTCCACGGGATGGGAAGCTTGGTGCTTGGGGGTTGGGGCGAAAAAAAGGCGTCGAAGTGTAATGGCCTTCGCCTGCCAAATGCCAATTGATCACGGGACTGCGATAGAGTAGCTCTCGCCTGTGCACCCTCCACCCCTGCCCATCGCGGTATATGGCTAAAGACCGGGAGAACCGGGGCAGCCTGGGAATGAAAGCTCGGTAGAAACTAGAAATACCACCCACCAAGCGGCGTACGAAGTAGTTTAGCCACCTTTCCCATGCCGCCCGTGCTGCCCAGCACGGTGGCCCACTGCCAAGCCACCAACACTACCACCACACTGCTAACGGAGGTTTTTCTTCCGTTCCCTTTTTTCCGTACATTTCGTGGTCACTCACCAAGGCCCGATTCCGAGAGCTTAAAACATAATTCTATCTTCCATTCTTTCGCGTCGCTTTATGCGTTTGTTTTTTGTTGTTGTTGCTGCTGCTGCTGTTGTTGTGGTTTAATTTCCGTCAGCAGCAACAGCAGCCACCACCACCAACACCTTCCACGGCCACATAATGCACCGACCGTGCGCACACGCACTTCACTGCCGTCATAAGACGCCCGCCGGGGGTCAGAAGGTTCCTTCTCGCGTCTATCTAATGGGTCTTAATTAACTGTTTGTTTTACTGCCGTTGCACATCCATTTCCCCGACTTGCATTCCATCCCGGGAGGATCCGGAGGAGGGTAGTGAGGGGGGGGGGGCGTAAGCATACATTCTTCTTGGGGCCGGCAGCGCTTAATAGCCTCCGGTCCTTTTCCGTGTACTACTGCCAGCCTGCGCAAAGCAATTTGCAGCAAACATCGATTTAATGCCACCGATAGTAAAATCGTAGGAAATCGATTTAAAACCAAACCCACAGACGCGCTCCTTCTGAGGTGGAGCGTGGAAGGAGGGAGAAACGGCCCATTGATCAAAGGGGTGATTTATTGAACATTAACACATTTGTCTGTTTTACTCGATCGGATATCGGGAGACGTCCGTGAATTGTTATTAAAACTCCAGCGCCGTCTTTACTGCGGCTCGATTACTGCGTAATGTATGCGATGTTTGCTGCTATCTTTACCGCGGGCAATACGTCACCACCGCCAAGGCGATTTGTGCGACAATGTTTCCCCTTTTCCAAACGGGCAATCGATCTGCACATAATCTACCCCCTCCCCCCCCACCTTTTGTGCAAATGGGGAAGGGGGGAGACTTTTCCTGATACCGTTACCGACGCTGGCAGCCCCTTTTTCGAATGCAATTGAATGCTATTTGCAAAGCAATTGCTGCATATTTAACAGAATTGCTGCGCTGCTGCAGTATAAAGCGCAAGAATTTCCATAATCCACGACCACGGGATCGAGCGGGTGGACGGTTGAGAGAGTGAGGGAAAATAGAGAAAGAGAGAGAGAGAGGAAAAAAAACAAAATCCAAAACCACGATTACGGGCAACCTTCTTCCGTTTCCAAGGGCAACACGAGCAGTGGAATCCTGCGCTAAGGAGTGGTCCCACTGCAACTCGTAGCCCGTCGCGGACTTTGTTTCCCTTTTGTACCTCGGCGGTGTTTTTGGAGTGTGCGCGCGGGTGGTGGGCTATGCAGTTAAGAGCGAGAGGGAAGGAAGGGAGGCCGCCCATTTGCACTTTTGCTTTGTTCACAAATTATGCGCATCGACGGATTGGTAGTTCGCGTACTTGACTGCGTCGCGCCGTTGTTTACCAAAACGGTGGCCCCTCGCACACACACACACCCGAGGGAGGTCGTCGAACAAGGGCGGAAGGGCAAGGGAAAAAAAGAGAAAACAAAACACAACCAAACCAAGATCCCTGCCTTCGCCCCGATGGTGACGTTAATGTTCTTGTTGCTTGCCAGCACCGCCACCCACCGCCAGGTTCTGAAGAGAGGCCGACAGGGGCAGACGTTGGAGAAATTCGTGATTTATAAACAATTCGTACGAATATGTGAACACAAGCACACCGACAAGCATTGTGAGGAATTCCTTCTGTGCGCAGTCCTGAATTGGAATTCGCGGCCCGATCGTGTCCGATCTTTTCGGGATTAAGCCCGGGCGGGCAAAGGGCGAGACTGTCTCAGCTGCATTTGCTGGTTTATTTTGCAGCATGAAATGCCATTTCATGAGGCAAAACAAAAATAATTAAGCAAGTAAATTTATTTAAAAAAAAATCTTCAAAAAACACATCCATTTTGTTTGCCAATAGTCAGTCGGCGTTTACAGCATGAGCCAGAATGTCTATCGCATCTTCGGTTCGTCGCTTGCCGCCCTGCACTGTGGAAATCATGCGCTTCCACCACCAAACGACCTTCCTACGCCAGCTTTCTCACACTATCCATCCGACCTGCTGGGCTGGAGGCCCGCCGAGCGAGATTCCAATTGCTTTCTCCTAACGGCCGCTGGACGGGAGACAACACTCAGCTTGGCCAGAATCCCATCTCAGCCAGCTAGCAAGTCTGCTGAAGCGCAAAGCGTAGCATCGGAGGGACGCTTGAGCAGCGATCGTTCGAGAGAACGTGAAAAATAATAACGAAAGCGATAAATTAAATCAAAATATTCAATTTACATACAAATGGCACCGGAGAATTAATTTATTCAAATTCATCCGGCAAAATAATAAAAAATAATAATGGCACTATAATGCTGTCGCGCGTAAGGTGGTTCAATCTCCCGCTCCCAGTCGAGAAGGGTCACACCGGTACAAGGCACACAGACAGACACACGCACACACACACACATATCACCATTCAGCCCTCCAGCGCAGCTAATCTTAAGCTAGCACCAGTGGAATGACGATTCGATGACAGCGTTGACGATCGTCGATGTTGTTGTTTTGTAAAGAGAAACGAGCGGTGCTAGTGGCAGGCTTGCTGTTAGGGAACCGAGTTGTGCGCTGTTGTTGATGCGCTCTTCGGGCAAAGCAAAAGTGCCCTCGATCGAAACGATCGTTTACAGGCTGCGAACTGAGAGCCGAGCGAACGATCGTAAATCGGGGCGACGAAATTCGGGGCACATCATATCGGTGTTGGAGGGTTGGAATTTGAATCAACTCATAACGGATGGGCAAAGCGCACGGTGTGTGCTTTACATACTGCTGCTCACATTCCCAACAACCTTGACGGAACATAAAGCGGAAACAAAAACATAGAGCTACAATAGGGATTTAACGTAACGAAGAGCTTGTGTTTTCAAAATACGACCATCGAGCTCCAACTGTTTGGCAACTGTACAACCAAAAAGCGACCTGCCAGAGGAGGATGAAAATCGAATCCGATTTCGGTGGCCAATTACAACATCGTGGCCCATTAGTTGAGCCACCCCAGGCTAGTCGAGCGAGTCGGGACGGTTCGATATCGCCGCGGTTCATCATAACCCTAAGGCACTTTTTAATGCTTCACCGTTGACATTTTGGGCCACGGTGAACGCTTTCGAGCGCGCAGCACGCCTGCATACCACGGACACGGGGGGGTTGGGTGCAAAGTGCTCGCAAGCGTTACGCAAATGTGAAACCCATGTGAAACAGTATTTAGCGGAACACCCAGTGCAGTGCAGTGTGTGGCAGTGTCCCGTTGTACTTCCATTAGCACCGCCGGCCCAAAACTGTGCACACGCCTAATCGTTCGATCTTTCGTTTGGGGTACACATACCACCACCACCGCCGCCGCCACTTTGACACTCTTCGCCCAGCGGGAGGGGAAGTTTATGGGGTTGACTGCTTTGACTTATGCTCTCGGCGGTGAGGAGTGAGTGTGGTGGGAGTGGTAATTCGTAATCTCGGTGCTTCGATCGATGGGCCCGCAGCAGAACGTCCTCCTGGCGGTGGCGGCCCCCGGGTGGACATTCGTGCCAGTTTCGTTGGAGGCAGGACCGTAGGAGGTGATTGCATACCGCACCGGTGTGCCACCGTCACCTGCCAGGAAAGCATCTAGAGAGGAAGGGAAGGGGCTTGATTGCAGGGGCGGATGTGTGTACCCACGACGATCGAAAATTCTTCAAAGATCGCTTTTAAGAAGGGGGGGATGGGATCCGCTAGCTAATCTTGATTCGAGCTCGATTCCTGCACTACTCCCGTGCACAGCAAATGTGTGTCAGCAGGCGCCCTGTGTTTTTCACCCGCTGGAAGTTTAATTATGCTGCATTTGGAGAGCATTATGTGTAAAAATACACTATCGCAGTATGCACACGCGAAGTATCATAAAACATCTGCCTACAGTTTTGCACCTTTTGCAGCTGCCTGTGTTAGATTAATTTGGGATAATGCTGCAACAGTAAGGCTGTAGCGGCTGTACGTTCGCGTTTCTCTTTCCATGATGCATGAATTCGAATTCGTGCTGTATCAAGAAATCAAATAATATTATGTTGTGCCGAGTAGTCGCATACTGTTTCCCCCAGCTCCGTGTTATTAACATTATCTTCGATGGCGATTAAAATTTCATCTGCCCGCGTGCTGTGCCGTCTTCCCACCCCTCGCTGGATAAAATGCACCCGCTGCGGGTAAAGGTCGTGTGTTTAGAAGCAGCACCTAAGTGGGATTGTAAATACGCAAAAAAAAAAAGGCAGTAGAGAAGGCACAAAACAACAGCCACAGCCTGCCTCGTTTATCGCAAAAACGTTGTGTAGGGCGAGATGGCGCGTAATTGCCACTTTATTATCGAACGATCAGGGCGCAACGATCGGTAAGCGACGAACCCGGACCAGCGCACCAAAAGGATCGCCCGTTGCCATTTACACCCGCCTGTTAGTTAGCCCGGGTGTCAAATTATGGATGGCTGCAGGAAGCGGTAAAACCCGAGAACGCCCCACACGATCGTGCCGTGCCGTGCCATGGTTGATTGGTGGGCGAGGGTGGGACTGCAGCTTTCTGTGTGCAAAAGGTAGCATTTAGATGCTCGCCAGGCAACGTGGAAAAAGAAAAGCACACACTGCAACAGAGAGATACACCGCACATTATGATCATGTGTGCGCGCCCGGCAAATGTCGTGCTGGTTCGATCGAGGTGTTAAACCGATGGCTGTGTGTCCCCTGTGCGTCTTTCTGCGGCGCCGCTGAGGGGAAGCTAACACACTAGCAAAATTAAAAAAAAATAGGAGCTTGCAGCTTGCGTAATGCATTTGCTGGCGCTAGAAGTGCAAAGCGTGTGCAATCACACACACACACACGCGATCATGCCACGAGCCGCGCAAGGTGAGCGTGTGGGCAAGCGCCTGTTGAATCACAAATCCGCCACGGTACGGACAGCCAGGTGCCAGCGGAGGCCAGTGGGCCATCTGTTGAGAACTGTGACCGCTTCATTCAACTATGACGGACAAAACGGAACACGCGAGAGGTTGCGAATCCGCTAGCTCGGGGTACGTAACAATTCCTGCGCCATGGAAACGGTTTTGTACCGCAAGCACGGCAAGGCTGAGGCCCTTGTTAGCCGAGCGCCATTTTTGAACCGCTCACGAGCTAACCCTCACTCTCCCAGGGTCCCTCTTTTGCACGGGATATGGCATAGTGGAAAAGTGTCACCATCTTCCACCACGCTCGAAACGTGACAAAATCATTTATTTCAGTCCACTTCAGCGAGCGAACCCCTGCTCCTCTTCCCACATTGTACACCACACGCCAGCTGTATCGATCCGGGGCCTGGTCGGTCAGAAATCATCGCAGTGCTTAACTTTTACGATTATGACCCGGTGGTCGTCAGCAAAGCGCAAGTTCGTGAAGCGCTTAGAAAGGAGCATAGATAATGTGGGCTAGAGCTTCAGCTAGCTTTCGATGCAGAGTCAAGCTCCCAAGCTTTTCCGCGATAGAGCGAAAGGCGTATGTGTGTGTCGGAAACTTTCCATCCCGTTCCTGGCAGCGGGTATTTTATCTCGTCCTCAAACAAGGGATGACACATTTGATCGTGCGGCTCCACCATCCCACCTTGCACCACTCCCCCGCTCGGTCAGTTGCTGGTTGCCGTGGCGAATCGTGGTACAAAACTCATCGCCGATTAAGCTACTCCGGTGCGCACTATGGCACACGGGGGGAGAAAAAGGACAATATTTATGTCTCAATTCGTGCACAAAGACGAACGCGCAGAACTCCGGACGAAAGCGTGGGTCAGTGTGAAAAGTAAACGTATATTGTGCACGGCGACGAGCAAGATTGAAACGGTTTTGCAATGGTTAGTTTATGGAGAGAGAGAAAAAAACGAGGTTAAGCTTGTACGGGTGGGAGTAAAGCCACCTAAAGCCAAGTAAATGGGTAAAAAAAACGCCGCCGGTAGAGGGCTGGCTAAATCGAAGACAAATGTAGAGCCGATCGTTTGACGGGTTGAGGTTTATATCGCTTTAAGTGCGGTGTTTAACCATCGCTCCAAACGAATTGCATTGAATAAAGTTTGAGAAAGATTAATTTCTTTTCATAAGCCAAAAAAAAACACACACACAAAGCTCTCTTTTTGTTCTCACTCCTATCAACCTTTGTAAACGATTCGAAGGGGTTCTTTTATTTCCTTCCCCTCCCTGCCGCAACGCTGAGAGGGTGTTCCATTCCATCATCATTGCCGTCGCCGGGATTTCATTAATTCAATTATGTCCTATCAATAATGTTGCTGGGGGTTGCTCCGGGGCGGGGCTGCGGCTTGCCGAGATTGCAAGAAGGAAAGGATTCATTCTTCTCCATTTTTTCGTATGCACACCACACCCGATGCACACATGGGTGGTTTGGCTGCGCGCACCCTTTACCCGCCAAACAATATCTCAGCTCCGTTGCGGCTCGTGCAATTTTGGCTGGTGAAGATGAAACGATCAATAAAAAAAAAACGGGCCATTGTCGGATCGTTAGCCCGCGCACGGGAAACAAAGATTTGTCTCCAGCGCGTGGTGTGTCGCGAGACCTTCTGCTCCCTCGGCCGTCGGCGGTTGGCACCACAATTTGTACGTCGATACGGTTTGGCGGGTGTATGGGTAATGCTCGCACGGCAAGAAGAAAGCACCACCGAACCACGATAAATCGATGAATTCGCGAACAACACAGTGCGGACGCCCCAACGTTCCTCCCCAAACCACCCGTTTTGCGCACACAGGCCACGGTGCACCGCGGTGAGGAATTTCACGCTGCAACTTTGTTGCGAGGACCGGCTAAAATCGAATATAAATGTAATTTTCGAAATCGTGAGGTTTTAGTTTTTTGTTGTGTAAATGTGTTTGCGTCTGTATTGGGAGGGAGCTTGTGCGCGGAGCTTTTGCAGTAAAGATCCCGTGTGGGCGCCGGTACAGGCGGAAGAAGCTGCAGCAGCAAAAAAAAATGGGACCCGTAGCGCGGCGCGCGATCCTTGCCTCATTCGCCAGCTGGCAATGAAAAATGTACATCGCATCATTCTTTCCGTTTGGCTGCAATCTTCTCCCTCTCTCCCTCGACGGTTTGTTGGGGATTTTTTTCTCTCTCTCTCTACGCTGCAATCGCACACTTTTATAGCACATTAAATATCGTTCCCAGTGCAAATGCAATGAACAATGGCTTTTAGTTACTCTACAACAGTGCTTGCGCTTCCCGATAAAGATTGCGATTTATTTTTTTGTGTGTTTGGCTGGAAAGCGCAGGCAAACGATTTTTCGGTAAAGGGAAGATTTTATGTTTGGTTGTACTTTATGTAGACATCGGTTTTGTGCTACAGTTCCCCCCCCCCCGCGCTGGATTGGAGATTTATTGCGAATTACGGCTAGCCGGGACCCGGGTCGGCGAAGCTCGGCTGAGCGGAGCAGAACGGGCATGCGTATCATGTTACATCCTGCCGGCCAGGCCTGACGATCCGTTTCCGTGCGGATGCGCACAATCCGTGTTGTTTGCGTGTTTTGCTACGTCCGGCGGTGCGCGTTCGCTGTGGCTGGTGAATCAAAACCACATTAACAGACGACGCTGGCCAGGTACTGATGGCTTCCAATGTGCGTTAAAATAGGCCGTATCAGTTGTGAGGAGCCTAATAAGCCTTGAATCAGCGGAATGAAATTAAAAAAAAAAACAGAAAGGAAGCTTCGATTCGGTAGATCAAAGAACGTCCTTTTTAAGACAGTTTTTTTCCACTCTGTGTAGACTTTGCTCACTGAAATTAGGTTCATCAAACCGACCACCGGATGTAGCCAGAACGGATACCGGATGTGCATCTGTGCGTGCAGCTGATGAGGAAGATGATGATGAGGATGATGATGATGATGATGTGAATTTGTGCTTGCTGATGATGCGGAAAGATGAGACAAGCGACTGCATGAGCAAACAAGAAACCACAAAAAGTAAATAATCCTAGCAAATAAGCCACCACCGCAGCCGCCGACGACCCTATGGACCGATGAGGTGAGGCTTTCCGTAATGAGATTGTGCGGTTTGGTTCTCGGTCAATCGTTGGTGGTCCCGTGATGCACCGGCAGCAAATGACGCTTGTTTGGCTAATGATGCAGTTGCAGTCACTGTGTCCTATTGTGCGACCGCGGTGCAGTTGTTCTGTGAAGTGAAACACAGCAAACGCAGTCGCGCACCGTTTCCGAACGGCGGACAAATTCGAACGGCATTCCTTCATGGTTGGAGCATGAAAATTATTCATGCGAAAAACCACCCATTCGTGGCGGTGGGTGCGTGTGCGGAACCTACTGCCGCTCCGCCGGTCGTCACCGGTTCGGTCGGTTTTCGGGTTGGATGAGAATTAAAAAGAGATTGAAGTGCCTGTTGGAATTCCTGCAATCAGCACCGGTTCTCGCACCTGCACCGCCGGATGTGCCCAAACAGGCACCATCTCTCTGTATGTGTGTGTGTGTGTGTTGACCGATCGGTACCGATACTAGAGAAACGCGCACTATCGTTCCCAGTCCGCTCTGATGGAGGGTCCCAGGGAGTGGAATAATAATAATCGGATAGCACTTCCCGGGGTTGATGCGAATTCCATCAGCAGTATGGTGTCCGGGGTTTGCCGAGATCTACCATGGCCGCGGTCAGCCGTGTACGGCTAATGATCGCCGCACTTTGGAGCGGTTCCACCCGTCCGTCCGTCCGTTCTTCCGTCTCGCCCGCCCCTTCAGAATGACGAAGATGACCGGAATGATGACGGCGACGACGATTGAAACAGTCGACCTTCTTCACTGCCCTTTTCCAACCGTGCGCACCTAACCGTCCCTCTCTCTCTCTCTCTCTCCTCCATCCCGTTACAAACACCACCATCGGGAAAAAACAAGACACCGCGCCGATTCCAAGGTGAGTTTGTTTGGTCGAGGCAGGTTCGTCGCTTGGTGTCTTGGGTGCGCTCTTGTTTTTTTTTCTTGCCCGCACTCTTGCGCCCATCCCCCCCCCCTCCCGTTTACGGTTCACCGACGGAACCTTCCTCGTCTCGGTTTCAAACATCAATATTTTTCCCATTGCTTGTACGGCGGCCAACGCATTCGGTTGTGTTCGGTGGGAAAGGCGAAGGTGCAAGGCAGTGTACGGATCGTTTCCCCCTTTTTGCAACATTCCTCTCCCGATAATCGATGAGTTAGAGCATTGCGCGGGGTTTCAGGTGGTGGTGATGAGCGGGGGTAAAGACGAAGCACCACAAAGTGTGGGGCAGGAAACAAAAACAACATGTCAGCAGTAAATGCATCCATCCTGGGAGACGGACGCACCGATGAGGTTCGGCCAGGATAAAGTAAGCGAAGGGGAGGAAAGTTTACGTTAACTATGGTTTCAAATAATTTTACCCTCGCGCACACAGTACCGATCGGAATTTACTGCAAACAAAAACTAATTTAAATTTATGTATTAAGCGGTTAAATTTGATGCGTTATGAGCGTTTGCGCTGATGAACTACCGCGAACGAGTGCGTTCAGTGAGTGTGAGTTCGTCGCTTACTGAATCTCGCTGCTTACCATCATCAATCGTTGTGGTGTCTCGTGTGTATGTTTGGTTGATGGTGGTGGTTTAGCTTCATTTTCCTATCCGGCTGGAAGTAGCACAACCAATTATTAGCCGATTAACTTTCTCCAATATACCACCGCTTTGCTGAGAGGGGTGATTGAATTTTCTGCTCCTTGCTGCTGATTTCGTAGCATGAAAAAAAGAGAGATGATCTTCTCATCCAATACGGCACCCCTCCGGTATGCTTCCTTCGATAATTTTCCAAGATGCAAGAAAACGGTTTCCTGCAAAAAGCTTCCAACGGCTCATTTAGCTGCGTTATCCTTCCTTCATCCGCGCTTTATTAAAACGCGCGGCAAATCGAAGCGGCCAACTCCCATCAAGCGGGGTGCCCCCATTGATTGGATCCTACCAGAACAGCGCACAGCGCACGGTATGTGCGGTCGACAATTGCTCCGACGGTCCCGTCGCTTCCCGGGGAGCTGCCGAGTTTTTGTTGTTGTTTTTGTTCTGCACCAACCCGGGACGGGGCACCAAAAATAGTAATTTCGCTACCATTTCATTACTCCGCAAAACCATGGGATGATTGTTATCGAAAATTGAAGCAACGGGGCCAGGCGAGCGAGTGCAAAAGTAATTCAAAAAAACCGTTCAAAAAATTCCAAACCGCCTTCTAGGCCGGCGGCCGGCTTGGAGAACGGGAAGCAAGCGGAGATGGGTAGCAGCACCATTTCTGGCTTCCTGTCTGGATGGCCGTGGTCAGGCGTTGTGTTGTTGAGGTGTATTTTTTTTTCGCTCGATCCTACCTTGACTGCGCTGCGGTTCCTTTCCTGCCTCCCTTCAACGGGCGGAACGAAATCGAAAAGTGGAACTCCATCAAAGCCGGCGCACCAATACACAAACTCTGTTGCACGGCAAGGGCTTGATACAAAGGGGGAAGCGTGTTGTGGGGGATGCACTTCCAACTCCCAACTGTATCCGAGAGCGGGTGGGTGGATCGCGGAAGATGATGATCAACAAAATATGACAACGTCGACGAGCGGACGGGGGAAAACGGGGATCTTCGGGCAGAACGTTTCTTTGCCAACGTCAGCCAAGAATCCAATGCTCGATTCGAAATGGATCAACACGGACCCGGATGGGTTTGAAAGGGGGGAGGAGGGGTGTGTTTGTGGAGGACCGCAAACATGCTGCGATGAAAGCGAGCAATGCAACCTTCCCTTCCGCACCACCACCACCACCACCCCTTTTGTAGCTGGTCGCTCTATTCGCATCGCGTCGGGCAGGATGACGCCGAGGCGAACCACAGGATATGTATCAATATTGGTTTTTTCAAGACATCATGTACGGCGACGTTGTTCTCCGTTGCCCTTCGCAACATGCACACACACACACACACACACACACACACACACACACACACACACACACACACACACACAGACACTCTGCACACCCGTGCTGACAAGTGCCCACTGCCAACCGACCGACCGTTCCGAGCAGCATCGATCCATCCTTCCCGTGTGGGTCGTGACGGTTCTGGTTTGGATTTCTTATTAAGTTAAGATGTTCTCCCCGGCATATCTACAAAATGTTTTAATGGATTTTTCCCTCCCGTTCGCCCGATGCTCTGTCGCGCGAGGCTCTTCTCGCTTGTCTCTTTCGCTTGCTCGACGGGAAAAAGGGGTTCCGCACCACCAACAACCCACACCGTCGCTTTGCGCCACACTTGTCTGCCTTCCTGCGCTGCCGCAATCGATTAAAAAATAACCCAACCAAACTGTCCACGCAAGGGCGACCGGGCGGAGCGAGAGGTGGGAAGTCCATGGAAACCGTTTATCCGAACCGATCATCCCCGAACGGGCGGACGCAGCAGCGGCAGCGATGGCGAGGCTACAAAGCATCAGCTCTTACCCCAAACCCAGGGCTGACCTTCCCCGGTGGACAACGGTGTTTGGGGGCACCTTATCGATCGTAAAGCGACCTTCGGCCAGCTTCATAAGCAACGCGGGGACTCTGCCCTTTTGCTCGGCCATGTCGTACCGTATCGATTTGCTTGCAATAATTCTCCACCGTCCCCTTTCAGCCGAGCCGACCCGTCGAGGGCACCGTGCTTACTACGGCGTGTGCATACAATGTACAGCCGAACGGTTGACCGAATTGTGCGGCTTGTGGAGCGCGGCATAGGAATTTCTTTCCAATTTTTGTGTTGTGTCGGGAAACAATGTTGGCGATGGTGCTGGTGAAAAGAGATTTGACATTTTTATCCCATTTAACCGGCCGAGTCACCCGTCCGGTCGATCCCGTTCGCGATGTCGGTCCGTCGGTGACAGCATAACACACTATCTTACTTTCCTTTCACTGGCGTGGTTTGGGGTTTTTGGGTTTGTTCGCCCCGTTTTCGCCTACCTCCAGCACAAAATACACACATTGGACTGGTGCTAAGGTGCGCTAGGAAAGTGCCGAATCGATCAGGCTAAGAGACTTTGAAAGATCGATAATCGACGGCGGACTATTGTTCTTTGCGCGCGCGTTTCCCCCTAAAACCCGCTAGAGCAAGCATGCAGCAAGTCGCGCGCGAACTTTCTCGAGCCCTTCGGACGGGGTGGGAAACAATAATTTAATATAGACCTTACCGTGCTCGTGCCTTAGGCCTTGGGCCTCGAGGAACAAGCTACAAAGACGGGCAAAACAAAACAAAACAAAAAAGACAACTACAAGGCAAACCGAACAGAGTAACGCTTGGCTCCACCACACGAGCATGCACAAGCGGGCCGGGTCGTTCGGTTTGCAATTATTTGTTAGTTTAAAAGATATCAGCAAAGGTTATCGGCTGGCACTTGTATATCGCGATATGGAATCGTTAATCGGTCTCGGCCCGTCGGCGCACCGTACGTCGGTGTACGCGGCGCTCCGGCTCGGTAGAACATTGCGCAGGCTCGCGGGCTCGCCATCGTACAACAACGTTGCGCGCCGGTACAATTGCACCTTCACCAATCGTGATCTTCATCATCGGGCGCGCATCATCGGGCGAAACATTGGATAACGCTGTACAACATATTCTGTAAAACATAAGTCCCCGCTTCTCCCGTGGCACCGGTGGCCCCAGGACATGGCGTTTCGCCTGCCGCGGTCCACCTACACGGGAGGCCATCAGAAACCGAGGCCGAGGCGAAGATGACAAATTCGTAAATTATCCGAACAAGGTGACAACCGGTACATGCCATTGTTGCACCGTTGTTGGTGGATATTCTACTCCCTCTCTGCACTGCCGCTAGCTGGATTCGGAGAAGCGTCGAGGATGCATGGTACAAGGTGAACCAAACCACAGTTGTGTGCACAGTTTCCGATCGCTAGATATGCTGCTGCAGCACTTCGTCGGTGTAGCGTGCCACAGCCGACACCGGCCAGACATTGGAGCCACCACCATCGGGGTGTCGCGAGATCAGCCAAGATCAAATCGGTTACTTTCACTAGCGTCGGCCGCTGACCGTTGGGTGGGGGGCAACTCGCGATGCTAAAGCAGACAACATCGCACCGGGATGCTGAGAAAAGCTCGCCAAAAGGCCACCACATGGAGCGGTGTAACAGGAGATTTCATTACCATAAACAAAGGATTAGAGAGCGCAAGTGATACGGTGGGAAAATCGCATGCACACGGCACTCGCTGATGCACTCGTTGGCACCTTTGACACGGGGACGGAACCAAAACGCAGAACCAGCCTCCTGGATGCTTGCTGGTGCTGTACAGCAGCCCGTGAACCGTTCGCCGGGGTTAAATAGGAAGTTGACGCGAAACTTGATAAGCAAATGATTTACAAAGCAGCCATGTTTGCCTATTTGTCTGTTGGCTGTGTTGTCTATCGTAAGGAGCAAAGGGGTTAGGGCAGTCTGTTATCCGATAGATCAAAGGCTTTGTGCTTGGGCTCTTATTCAAATGTCAAGTGCTGTTGCCTGGCAGTAATAGTTTGGTTTTTTTCGCTCGGTTACGGACATCTTGAAAATGGTTAAGTAACGCTTAGGAGGCATCAACTCGATCATGTGATTAATTAAAGAAAATGTACACACTTATCAGGAATTAGTGCCAAGAAAACTTCTTCCTTTAGATTGAAGAATAGGTATAGTCCTATTTACTGTCGTTTGTTGGCAACTGTATCAACCTTTTAGATATTATTCTGATAACGAAGGTCGGCAAGATAGACACCAAGTTACAGCTAGTATGTCATTGCGTTGAATCTTGCATTGCAGTTCTAGGTTCTTGCTTTACCTCTTTGGCGAACATGTTTTGAAGGTTCTCGTTCTTGGAAATTACGATATTTGGGCATATGATCTCTTTACAGTTTAATAGACAACATAGAAACCTATCTGCACAACACAGCAAGGTAAAGGAGCTCGCCAGTACTGTCCGTTCATTATGAATCCCATTAGCTGTCCAAACATTGTCCACTTGAAGCGTCCATTATGAAACGTGAATGAATTTCCGATGGCTTAAACTCAACATTATCACCCCCATGTTGACGAAGCAGCCAACATTATCCTTTCTTTATCGCACTCTTCAGGTGGTCCACTAGGCAGAGCAATAGGTTCGACGAGTTTGTGATCCAACCTTCTCTAGACACTCATAATCCAGGTGACCCTCAGCACGGGACCCTCGTAAACATTGTAAACGTACGACCACTTCAAACCTGCGCCACTGCAATCCTTAGCTCCACACTGACACACACACACACACACACACACGAAGCAACAGCACATAACAACAACAAAAACAGCGCGCAAAATTAACAATTAAGCAAACTTGTGCAGTGAAACCAGCCTTAATAGCATACCTTAAACCGTATTACACATTATTTAAAAGCGGCACTCGGCAGCGGCCTAATGGAGGTGCACCGACCGCGCGAGGGGTCGGCCAGCGTGCTTGCGGGGAGGAGGAGGAGCATGACTGTATCATTGAAATCAATTAAACAAAATATGAGCGGTATTTTAATTACGAACGTGTTCGGCGTCAACCTTCGGCCGCCGTGCGCCGTCATGATCGCACATATCGATGCCCGGCCGGTGCAAGGAATTTCCACTCATCACCGCATTATCCGTACCGGTGCCCCTGCCCCGAACATCCTTCCGCGCGGTTCCAACAAAACGCCACCGGCCCAAGCCACCGTGTGGCGTTTTCGCTGTTGTAACTCACGGATTATTATTGGCAGCGGCAGTATCTGCTTAGGATTACGTGGACCTACGAGCGCTCACCCCGCCGGAACACCGCTCGGTACCGTGGGTCTGGTGTAGTAGCGCCACAAGCGTCCGGAGCGTCGGGCTCTGCCGCAAGACACGATCATCTCACCCATCACCTCGGCTCGCCCGGATCGAGATGGCCGATCTGGTCAAATGCAATTAAAATGCCTACCGGCAATGATTCAATTATGACGGTTTGCAGCGGGTCCGAATCGTGCTGGTGAGTTGCGGCACCAACCGCCACTACAAACCATGGGAAACTTAAACAAACAGTGGACAGAGCTGATCGCGACTGTTGTCAGCATCCGAGCCCCACTTCTTCACTGTACAAATATAGCCAAATAAACAGCTCGCTCGAAATGGAAAGGAAGCCAGTTTTGCAATTAAAGTCACCGGCTATTAGCTTTGTTTTCCGGTGGCTTTGTGTTTGCTTCTTCGCTCTCTTCGGCAAACATGACACTGCTATGTGGTACGAGGAAGGGTGGCTAGAACCTTTGCCGCCATATCGACAGAAGCTCACTAGAACCTGACCACGGAACATCGTTCAAATCGCTTAACTAGACCCACACACGCCCCAAAGGCGTATCTCGGACGGGCAGGCAGAAGCGATCCCCGCCTGTTATGGGTGCAATTTACATACTCGCGGCAAACACTATCCGGCATTCAATCGACCGAGGACGGCTAGAACACGGTGTCGCAACAAAGTTGCGCTTTGTCGGAGACAAACTTAGCCACGATGAACATCGGTTGCTAAATGCGAAGGATAAGCGACAGAGAGAGAGAGAGGTCGAGTGGTCGCCAAACTCCTAGAACGAACAGTCGTTGTCTGCAGCCAGTTGTCTCCCGATACAGTCACTGATATAGTAAGAGGGCAGGGGAGTTGTGAGAGGGATAGAAATGCTAATACAATTTAGATAGCGATGCGCATTGACACAGACACGCGAACGCTTTTCGTACAAATTATCATGCATTATCTATCCGATTTTGGAACGAGCACGACCTGTCTCGGGAACCGTTGCACGAAGCAGTTCAGTGCATCCGCGGAAAAAGGTGGAAGCGTACTGAAATCGTAGCTAGAGTCTGTTCCCCGGGGGCAGTCTCAATAGCTCTCATTGGTGTTTGCCATACAATCTTGCCGCAGCGCTTGTCTGAGCGGATTCGTGCACACAGGATGGGTGATATTTCAACGGGTTGTCAAAATATCAACACCCAGCAAACACTGGCAACGAATGGTGGAGAAAGTGACACGAAACACGTACTGACACACACACACGATGATCGCTTCCTGTGCGAAGATTTCTTATGCCCTCGAGGGGATTTTGCGCTGACGGCGCGAAATATACTCACCATCGGCCACCGAAAACTGCCGCTCCCGGACAATCCGGACCGGTCTGTAGCGCACCGTTTGGTGTTTGGTGTACGAGAGTGTGAACTGCTTTGACTGGTCTGTTTCACACCTCACCCTGGGCCTTTTGCAGCACCGAGCGCTCAATGCGGTACGGTACGGCTGCGAGTATCGGTTACGCTGCGTCTGCTCCGGCGGGCGCGTCCGGCTTACCCCGGGGCGGGCAGCATGATCAATCGGTACGGGCGTCAATTTTGACAAGCCGAACCTCGCCACGAACGGGGGAGAAGAGCGCGCGAAGGGAGTGTGTAAATAGCGCGCCAATCGGGCACGCCGGGAGCTAAAATGTAGTTACTTAATAGATAAACGCTATTGCGTGAAAGGTTTAGCATTTAGGGGTAACCTTTCCGGCGCAGGTGCACCATGGGGCTCCGGGTTCATTGAAACGAAACACGGACAGCTTTCTACGTGCGGCTTAGGGAAATGTTTACGCCAAAGGTAGGCAAGCGGAGCCACCATGTATGCCGGGGGAAAACTGGCCGTAATTAAGGTGGTCGTTGTACAGTGTTTGGAAGACATTCATCGTACCGAGAAACTCGGCTAAGATTGAAGGAATTATTACACACCATTCCAGGGTTCAGTCGTGAACCGTCCAACGTTAATTAATTATTTCGAAGAGAAATATCTCTTTCGTCGTGTTTTTTCGACGCAGCGGCAAAATAAGATCCATAGCAACGATGTAAATAAAGCCAGCAACCCAAACATTCTTTCTCCAACCACCTCCATTCCATAAATGTGCTTGCACGCATCGCAGATTGTTCGACGATTTTTCCTGCCCGATATCGTTCCAGATAATCTATGTCATCCATTTGGCGCAATCAACCGAAATCGACCATAAGCTTAATCAAAAATTAATCACACAAAAAGTGCACTGACGTAATGGGCAATCAAACGAACGAACGGAACGGAACAGAACCGATACATCCTTTCATCGCTCTTCACGGAACACCGCTTTGGTTCGCGTCACTAGGTTTGGTTCTGCTCGCTCCACCAAAGGTTCATTTGCATAATGCAAATGAAGTCAGCAGCGCTCGCCGTGTCCGAAAGGTTTCGGTGAGATGTCGCGATGACAACACGGCTTGCCCAAACTGGAGCGTGTTGTGTGCTTGGCGCTGCTGATTCCACACCGTATCGCTGGTTGTGTGTATCGTCAATCATCACATGGTCTGCGCGGTGTCCGGTGGCTCTGCGTTCGGCAGGTACCGAAGGCCTAGTGCTCTGCAAGAGACCCGCCTGACCTTGGTTGTCGACAGCACCCGCACACTGGCATGTCTGGCGAAAGGTGATTAATTTGCGCTCGGTGCCGTTGGATGCCTGATAAGCCGTACATGGGTAAGATCCTAATTTGAGAATGTCCTTGATGGCCATTCCGTATCGTGGGGAAGGGGGATACAGGTGAGTTAACAAAAAAATAAAAACATTACCAAAGCGGCCCAATTCACTAATGAATGGTCCGGGTAGCGTCAATTATAGCGCTGCCAACGAAACGAAACTCCACCAAGGAAAGGAAACCCTTATCCCAGAAACGGAACGGTTTGCTCGGTGTAGGGTTTTGGTTCTTTCGGGACAGCGTTCTTCGGGAGCACAACCGCTTCGTTACACAGTTCCGAAAACAAATGTCCCCATTAGCGTAGCTTGTGTCTCATATGGCGTGTTGATTTATGTTGTCTTTGTCTCAGACCCATCGGGCATCTTGTACGAAGTATTTTGGCGGAACACAACATCGCTTCGGGGCGACTTGGCGCTTTGGAATTGCTAATCATCGAGAAAATCTATCACGCATGCCCCCCAATGATCTCGTGTCGACCGATATTACCACCAAGGTGGACCGAAATTGGCTTAACATGGCTTCACAACACCCACACACCCAGTAGGAGGAGGTGGCGTCATTGCGCCGAACGCAAATAAGATTCTACCCCTTTTCCTCGCGGCCACGGGAGGTGTTAAAAGTCGAAGAAAATGGGGGAGTCAATCGACAAAAAAAGTGTGCCAAAAATGTACAACCAAAGGGCTTTCATTCTCTCTCTTCCTCTCTCTCTCTCTTTCTCTCTCTCTCTCTCGCTTACACTCTCTTCCTCTCTCTTTCTTTCTCTCTCTTTTGCTTTGTTTTGCCCTTTTTCGAGCGTCAAACTTCCTTACCGCTGCCTCTCCGACGGGCCAATCGTGTGCCTGCTGCGTACGTTAAGCCTAATGAAACATGAAATGAATTAATTATTTCATTAAAATCCGGTCAGCAATATATCAGCGCCGAGGGCCGTGATGCTCGAACGGGCGGGCAACGCGTGTACAAGTGCGAACGGGATTCCGAGCGATCCAACTCTTTCTTTTTCAAATTCGCGTACAAAAAGAGGAAGAATTTGATCGACTTTTATGTTTTGTGATTTTGTGCTTGCTTCAAAGCTGTGCTGGTCGTAAGGGTTTGCTATGAACAAAGTGTAAACTTCGAATGTAGACAGTTGTATCTTGGAAGTATGTAGAGTATTATTTTAATAGAATTTTGTCGTACGTCGTAGTTGTCGTACGTTATAAAGACTAGCGAATAATAATATTTTATGCATTTGTTTTTAAAAATTATTGCACATTTTAATACAATATATTGAGTATAATTGATGAATCACTTCATGTCCCATGTTGCCCCTGCATCCCCTAGAAATAAAAAGAACAACACCAAAAAACAGCCAGCAGCGACACAAATGGTATGCGAAAACGGACGCAGCCCAAGACAAACGGACTCAGCCGGCGAATGAAAATTGAGGGAGTGATTCGATGACTTCCTCATCCGCCTAGCGCCCCCCTTGTACCGTATTTATGTATCCCCTGCTTCCTCTCCACAACGTTAATTACAGTGTTCAAATGTAGCTACACACACACACACACACACACACGGAACGACATAAGAAGCAGAAAAAAGACACAAACTATCAAAGCCGAAGGGAATGATCCTTTCCTCTCCCACTCTGCATCGCTGGTGGGTCGTATTAAAAGAACAAAATAAGCGAATGGCAAAAAGCCAAAGGGAAGTTGGCGGGCTCATAAATTCGTAAAGTTGCGACGACGCTTGCAGACGGCTGCGCCAGTGTGCACTTTGCATTTTGCCTGCAGTTGCAGTTGCAAGTTGTCGCCCGCATCCTCGTGGACGCCCTCGACGTTTTGCGCGTAGACGTACGTTTTATTGCACATAACTGCGTCAGCGCTACTGGTTTTGGGAGCGTTTTGTTACTCGCTAGCCAGTGCGAACCTTGTGCGTTCCCTCTATGTGTGTGTGTGCGTATGATTGGATTGTGTTGATTCTTGGTCTTGGAGGAAGAAAATTTTAAACAGTCTTCCACCAACCGCCGGCTTTGTTGTCGGTGATCGTTTTCGATTTTTCCAAACGACAAAGCACATGCAAAACACCCGCGCGCCGGGGGAAGCGACAGTGTGGGACTCCCCGAAACGGTTGGGGCCCGCGTGTCCGGGTGTATGCAGATATTATTTTTTTTATTGCATTCTTGCCGAGCCCGGCGTTGTGGAAAGAATCGGCCAGCATAGGAAACGGGCACCGGGGCAGGAAAACAAAACAGCTGATTTGCATATAATGGTGTCCCGTGCGCAGCCTCCACGGGCCCAAGCATCAAGGCGCCCTCCCTCCGACCCAGCACTGGAGTGTATTAATGGGTGGTTTTTATTGAAATTTTATAGCTATTCAAAATGTGCGCAGTGCCGTCATTCGTTGGGCACAGTTAAGCAGCATTACATTCGGAGTTAGGCAGCGACCGGGCGCGAGAGGATTAAACCGTACCGTTCGTACCTTGTGCGAAGGATGGTTTGAAAAATGGCCGTCTTTTTTCTGAGGTAGCTGGCGACCATTGGAGTCGGTGTCCGTTCGGTCTGGGCTTGGCGATAAACAAAATCCTAAGCCTCACCACCATCTCGTGAACGCGGTGGTTTGCGCGTGAGTAGACAAAACATACAGCACACTGGCGAGGTACGCCCAAGGCTGATTGTTGCTCCGGGGTCCCCGTCATGCGCCGGCGCGCGGCGATAGGATTAAAGGCAATTGGGCTTAATATGACAATCAATAAACTAATCAGTTTATAATAAACTACAACAAGTAGCTGGCAAGTGCGCTTGGGGCGACAGAGCGATAACGTTGGAGCGTGTTGCACTGTGCTGAGCTGTCAGTCGTTCGTAGAAGGTTTGCGCGGGAGACTTACTGAGGGAAATCAACACGAACGGGCGGTGTGGATTCATTCACATGCTTGGTAGATTGGTCTTACCTGTATAGAAAGGGAGACGGAGAGAAAAAAGCAGCTCATAAATACATGTAAAAATGTCATTTGTAAAATGTGAACGTGTTAGGCATTTGATAATGAGCGAAGGAGACGCTTCCCTTACTAGACACTGCATCGGTACAGCATGGGAAATTGGTCAACTCGCGGTGAGTTGATACTCGCTTTTGAAGCTCTTTTGTGCTGTCATTCATATCTTTTTGTAGTGGAGCATAGCACAAAATAAAGAGGGAAAGACACCGAAAACTAATAATGCTCAACTGGCATGGCTGGAGCGTCATGTCACCAGGAATGTCTATGACACTAACTACCGTAGGTTTTCCTAGCAGTAACCAGTGCTTTAGCTGTCGAGCAAATGTGTTGCTTTCACAACTGGTTCGGACAAACAGAGAGGTACTCATGTTGGGGAAAAGAAATGAAGGCATGTCAGTCAAATATGCATTTTTACCATGTAGTGACAGCTAGATACACGTGTTGCTGACAGGAACAGTTTCATTGGATGTTTGTCGTGCTTTCCTTTGTCTTGTGTTACAGCGTGTAGTAGCTCGACTTGAGCCAGTTGAGTTGATGTTTAAGTTGAGCCAACACATCTCAATTTGGAGCGTGGAAAGCTTCACAAAAAGATGTCATTAAAAGTCCACATGTACTATGTATTGCTTGTTTACACAAGGCAAATTCTTTGGTATAGTAGTATCAACACTGTGAATAACAACAGTAGCCAGTCTTAAAAAGATCAAGCAAATATATTTTGACGAGTATTTTAAACCAAGATTAGAGGTTAGATTAAAAACAATACAAAATATTTTTACACAGAAGGACGACGTAACAACTACCTCGAACGATTCAATCTACAATGTTGCTTAAAAGATTAAGAAACATCGGGCAAGATTAAGCGGTTTGTATTTGTATGCATCACGACTTATTTCTTCCCTGTACTATTATGAGCATATAAAACTGAAGTACCACTCTTTACTCCATTATTAAAATGTATTATTCACTCGATTTGCATAAAGCACGAAACGACGTCGTATCACTCGTCGGTCGATCACCAAACGTGTTTGGCTTGCATGTAAATATGCCTCCCGGCCCACATCCCGGCGATCGAGTAGCTTCCGTTTCGCAAACGTTCAAAGGAATGCCTTTGAGTGAAACGATTTAAAAACGAACAAAAAAAAAAAAGACTGCCTCACCCGGGAAACACGTCCACAGCCATCCAGCGAACCAGCGCCACACGCTATCCGACCAGCCGTCCAGTGCGCGGTTGATCTGAATGTGATTGGGCCCTCCGATTTGGATGGCCCGATTTGGCCCTCAACGCGGCCACGGCGGCGATGGAGCCGATTTTTCGGCGGGCTCAATTGCGTATTCCACCAACTGATGGGGACGCTTCACAAGGGAGAGCCCGCTCCAGGAGCCGACCAAAGACGAGCGCGCGCGCGCTCTCGCTGGTACGTGACCGCGGCGAGCCTTGCGTGTGAAGGAATTTTAATTTTTTGCTGTCGTCACATCGTACCGTTGCATCCTCCCGCACAGCCGCAGCCGAGAGGCCGAGAGGTCACGCGGAGTGAGTGACAGAACGTGGCTGGCTGGCGGCATCCATCAGGTCGGATGACAAAAGTGGCTCGTTTTTTTTTGTTGTTTTATGCTGCCCCTACCGACACCATCCATATCTTGCAGCGCGGTTTCTGCCGGAGCGTTTGGAAGCCGAGCAACTCGGAAGAAGAGGGGAAGGAAAGGAAGGGGGGGGGGCGAATAGGTAGGTTTTCCTTTTCGTCGGGCAGTTTTTCGGCACCGGCGTGGGGCAAAATAACGCCGGTGCTTTAAATCACACAACCAGCCACCGGGCAAACCGGCAAGTGAGCGACGGGCCCCAGGACGGACGTGTGAATGTCGTTAACAAGCGCGCGCGCGCTCGGCCCTATAAATCACGATGATCGCCGGGGCTAAGATGAGCGGCCAGTCCGGTGACCGCGCTGCCAGGACGTGACATGTGGACGCGAAAATGTGTCCACCTCCGGATGCAGCAGCAGCAGCAGCAGCAGCAGCAGCAAAAGTCACATGTCCACGGCGTAACCCGTAACCTGTTTCGAACGGCGGCGCAAATCCGGAGGCGGATAAACAGGATTAGAGTTGGAAGAGTTCCCACTTGTGTTCGTTATGCAAAACGAGCGCGAAGCGGAGCGCGCCCTGCAGGACATGATCAGCGATCCCGAACACTGGCGAGAAATTCATATGAAATTGAGCTCACTGCATTGGAACTGTCGTTTCCTTTTGGCGTGCGTGTGTGTAGTCTAGCTTCCTTTTACTGATTTGCTGATCGATAGATTTGTGTTGAATCGCACGAGGTTGAGAGTGGGACAGGGGGAAATAAGTCAAACATCATTCGTAACAGTGTTAGGACAAATCTTTGAACAGGCAATAATTTATTGGCAGCGTGTTTTCGCATGCGATAAAGGTATGATGAATGGTTGGGCTTTGCTGCTATCAATTTGTAAGTCGTCGCATTGGTTGGATTGAGTGTGCGTGGTCTGGTTATTTTATTTACACCTCGGCAAGGAAGCCGAGTGATCGTTAATTTTATTTAGATTTATTCAGCCAATATTTAAATAAAGCTGAACCGCATTCTTCCTCTCGCTCTGTCGTTTTTCTACAGATAAATGAATACAGAAATAAAAGATTGTTTTAAGGAAGCGGTTTGAAGCTTTGAACTCATAACGACTCCCAACATAAATAAAGCAACAGCGACTCAAACTGACCCTCAATCTCGCTTTAGTGGGGCACAAATCGGAAGCATGTTTAAGCAATCCCCTCCCCCTCACAACCAAAGTCAATCGCGATGGCCTGCAGCGATCAATCGTCCAATCTTGCACGTACTAAAAACGCAATCGCTCGTTCTGAAGGCAACCATTAGCCAACGCCAACGGCACCTTTTCCGTGTCAAAGGGAAATCAGGAGAACGAGCACACACAAATTATATTGCCCCATTCGGGGAAACGTTTGCTTCTGTGTTGCTGCGAATGCTGCACACTTCTTTCCTTTCTTTCAAGTTCAGCACAAAAAAAACGAAACACACACACACACATCCCAGTTTGCGCTAGTTTTGAATATCTTGCCGTCTTGTTTGGTTTTTTGATGATGAAATGCAACCCGGGGAGCGTCCCGACATCACGCGGTAGAAGGTGTGTCCCGGGCCCCTGTAGGGCTGAAGAGCGTTCACATCCGCGGAGATTGTTCTCTTCCCCCAACACCCTCTGGACCCTCGGCAAACCGGAATGGTAGCAGGCAGAAGGCAAAAATGACCGTTTATCATTTTGACTACTGGTCTGCAAATTGCCCACAGGGCTATCGATTGGCGCTGTAGCTCATCGATTCGATCCGTAACACTTTGGATTGCTGCGCGCAAAGGAAACCAGGAGAAGGAAGGTTAAGTTCAGTTCGGCACCAGGGCGAACCAGCTATATGCACGGCAAGAGCAAGCGCGGCCACGAAAGGCCACGGAACAAACGTGCCAATTTGACCATTTGGACGCAAGATACAGGCGTGAGTTGAATGACACAGAAACAGCAGCGAGCTAGTAGTAGTGTTGAGAGCGGCTACAGCGGCACCAGCACCAGCAGCACATAGTTGATAGTGAGACAACTTAATTATGCTTATGCAGTGGACGCGAAAAGGAACTTAAGGCAGATTTTAAGAGCGGTGCTATGCACTAGTGCTTCGGTGGCTGTTGTTCTTTTCGCTTTTATCGCATCATATCTAATCACTTGCTGTGTGCCAGTTCCTACACTTACTGCTCTGCATATTTCTAGCTTCATTTTTTTTTGTTGCGGCGTACCTTCCCCTTTGGGGAAGGGCAAGTTTATTAATTTATAGCGCTTGCTATAAATAAGCATTTAACGGCACAGGCCGCGCGATAGCAATGGCCACTCGTATTTGCATTATTAGTACACACAAACAGTAACCCCCATAATCAGCCCCACAAACAATGGCCCCGGGAAGATGCTGGGAGCCCAATCTCGGCCAGGCTAGTTAAAAAAATGCCCAGCTGCAAACCCGGCAAGCAGTTGAAATAAAACCGGATAAGTGTCGGTGCGAGCTGCAACCGGAAATCGCAGGGACATGTTAAACGATAAGCATAAATATCTCAATCATCGTTACGTGCGGGAGGCGGCGCGAAGCTAGCCTGGAAACGGGGCTGCTCAAAGTAGCATTAATAAAGAAATCGCTACAAATCACCGTGACGATGCTTAAAGTTGAGTCTAATTTAATGGTAGGACTTCATTTACTTATGGCGGCTCTTCGGCGCTCGGCATCGTTCAACGGACACGGCGGCCACGCGCGCCGAACACAAAAACTGTCACATATCATGCGGGTCATTTTCACCCGCGGGAGGGGGGGGGGATACCCGAGACACGGAACACAAACACACACCTACCGGTGACGTTCCGGTGTCCGAAAGGAGCAGCTACAACCACGCATCCCGCTAACCATCTGTCGGGGCGTTTTCGGTAATGTCTTCGCCGACAGTGCATATGCCGCAGACGGATGGAGGCGTAGGTTTGTGGCCGTCTTACAACAAAAAAGACACACGCGCACACACACACTTCATACACACCCATCGCCGACTCGCCCCACCTTTTGGTGTCGATGGACGGCACACCACGAAAGACGACACCGTTGCGAAATTTATGGCACATAGATGCCGAAATAAATTACCGACTTATTGACATTTATCCCATCGAATGGGTTTGGAGGGCTGATTTTGTTGCTACGGCTGGCTCGGTTTAGCCGTTGCCGTACGCCAGCCGATGCTTCTGCCAAGGAGCGTGGAGGTGGGGATAAAGGGTTTCGCGTGGAGAATGCTTCCGCTTGCAGTGGTGCAACAACAGCAAACGCTAAAATGCGCGCGCTGGGTCAAACTGGGTTGACCGGGTGCATCATCGGTGCATTTGTTGGACCCATTTTGCATACGCAGAAAACTAATGATATAGTTCCGTTCCGTGTTTCGGGCCCGCTCGCTCCGGTTCTTTTAGTAACGAACTCACCCGTGAACGTGATGTCTCTCCCTCTCTCTCTTACTCACTATCTTGCCTCTCTTTCTTTGTCAAAGCGTGCAATGGGCCCAAGAATTGCATGCCGGTGCGCAAGAGATGCGCATTACAAATTTATCAACATTATCGAAAATGCGTAATTTACAAGCGGCAAATCGTGGGGAATTTTAAACGTTTCAATACCAATCGGAATTTATATGCCCCTCTTTGCGCTTCTCCAGCGCCAGTCAAGAGCTCCTTGCCCTCCTCCAATGTTGTTGAGGGGTGGGATGGGTTGAGGATGTTTGTGTGTGTGTGTGTGTGTGTGTGTGTGTGTGTGTGGGTATTTGTTAAAGGCGAGAAGAAATGGAGGCCCAAAGGGCCCTTACGGTGCCGGGAGGACCGTACTTCCTTCTGCCGAAAATACCTCTCCCACTGCCATGCTCTTTACCCTCAACTTACACACACACATACATATTTGAGTGGCGAAAAAAGCCTCAATGATCGTGACCACCTCCCCCCCCCCACCCACCTCATGCACCACCCCACCGGGAGGGGTTTGAGAAAGGAGCGTCATGGCATCGTGTATTTTTTCGTTCGCTGCTCCATTCCTTGCCGTGGATAGCGTTCTTGTTATATGTGTGTGTGTGTGTTTTTTTTAGCCAGCCAATGCTTTTGATGACGCAGACACAGCTTCGTTCTGCCAGGTCCGGGACGCTGCCAAATCTTTGCCATCGCGCGATGCCCCAGCGTACGGCAGGAAGCGAAAAGAATTGAATTTATAAAGAAGTCTTAATTATATGGAATTATTTCGTACTTTAATTCCTTCTGGCTTTCTTTTCGGCCGGCTGGCTTGGCTGGCCGGATGGTTTGCCGATTTGCTTCGCTTTGTTTTCTCCTGCGTTCCGGCGGGGGGGGGGGGGGGGGAGAAGCGAGCGATAGTGGCGTTCCTGGGAGCCACCGTACTGCTGCTGAAAGTGATCATAGAAGGAGCGCGCTACGCTCCTGCCGACCGAACGGTACAGCAGTAGCGTCACCGCGGTGTATGCCCGGGTGGATACCACACCGGCGATTATTGTTTTCGGGCGTGACTACTTCGGCGACCGGCGACCGATGGCGGCTTGCCAAAACACGCTGAACCATTCCCAGGACGGAACCAGGACGGAGTGAGTGAATTTTGTTGGAACAAATCGTTTGTTCGTGGCATGTTTGTTCTTATTGCGATCACGCTGCGGAAGAGATCGAACGAAGCGGACGGCCCAAAAGCAGAGCAGAGTCCAACATATGCACCAAACAGTAAACACTGTGTACACATATGCTGCCCTCGCTGCATGTACGCGAGGCGAAAAACTCACCCCAAAGCCCCGCTGTCGGTCCAACCGGAATCCGGCATTGGCACGATGGCACGATGATCCCGCAACGACGACCCACTCTTATGCAGATGTGCAGCATTCCTTTCCTGGCTGTGGACGGGCAATTTTTATGCACTCGCTCAAATGCTCCACCGATTCACAGTCGCACGGACAGTCCGCTAATGCTCCTGCCGAGTGTGTGTGTGTGTGTGTGTGTGTGTGCTGGAAAACACAATCCACCAGCGGGACAGCACTCGCGCATACCAGAAGCTTTGCGATCCTGAGCGGCCAAAATTCGACGCAAAAAAAAACATCACAGGACGGTCGCCAGCAACTCGGCACAACGTAGCAACGGGGAATGTTTTGAATATTTTCTCCCAGCCCAATAAGCCTGATATGCCGGGCTGGAACCCCCTTTTTTTGTTCTTGTTGTGTCCCGCCCAGAAAGGTCATTTACCTGCAATTATTTGAATCCGGCTGGTGGAATGCGCTTTCCCAGGAATCGGGTGAAAAGCCAAACAAAAACACCGCTGATACCACAGGGGCTGACCAGGGCCCGGTAAGGATCATCAACATCTGGCGAGCAGAAGGGAAAAAAAACAACAACAGGGCAAAAGCTCCGCGTAGACACGCCATGATATCGTGGCAATGGATCCGTCTCGGAACAGTTTCGTAATTGGCGCTCGTAACATCAATCAGAACACGCACACACACACAGGCAGGCAACACAGGAAGGATGTAATTGGGTGTGTAATTTAGTCGTGATATTTGATGGTGGAGCGCAACGCGACCCGGCAAGGTCCTGGGACAGGACAGGAATGATTTATGCATTGCACTGTAAAGTGTTTCCGCGATAGCAAGAACGAAGCAAGATTTCACAAAAGAATTAGTGCTTTTGCGAAGCGATTGCATACATTCGGGAGTGAATGTAGTTTCCGAGCATCCGGAAGGCGAACGCGAACGATCGAGCAATCGAGCAATATCTATCTTCTAGGACGGGGCCCAGAACAAGCTCGCGATGTCTTACTTTACGATGACGAAGAGTCGGCTGCCGATAGCAATCTAGATCGTTCGTTTGCTGCTCGTGCAGTCTAGCTCCATTCAGCTGCCACGGTGAGCTTCTTTATTGCCCTTTCCGTCCTTCCGCACCGGGTGGCACAGCTGGCTCCCCTCGGGAGAAACGTTTCAATAGCCATACCTATAAACGTTTCGTTTTGTTTGCGCATTGAGAGCAGTTAATCGACAACCTGCTGCACCAGCGGTTGCAAAACTGTCCTTCCCGTAGGTGTGTGTGTGTGTGTGCCCTTGAAGGCTCCCAAATATACAATCCACCGGAAATGAGACCAAAGGCTTTGCAAACGTGGGTAAAACGGGCTTATGAACTCTACATTGCCTTGCTTCGTCCGCTTGTCCGGCTGATGCTGTTGGTGGTTTAAGCCCTCCCCCCTCCCCCTTTTTTCAAAAAGGGTTCCCCAATCCCGCGGGAGTTAAATCGTTCCCGACGACAGAGTCGTCCCGCTTGGCGAAAGGCATCATCCTTTCCCCTCCCATGCGCTAAACAACAACATTGTATTGCCGCGTGGCAATAAATCAGCCATTGATTTCGGGTGCATTCGAGAGCGGGTGCGGGTTCCGAAGGGATCCGGCTTCGCTTCACGGGGTTAGACGGCGAAAGGGGAGGGCGATCTTCTTCGCCCGTGCGGTAATTGGCAAGATTTATGTTCGTGCCGTATCAAATTAGGTCTCTCGCTCTTGGTGGTAGGGAGGATGGAAAGCAAACACAGCTGGCGAACTGCGAACCTTCCAGGCCGTGTTCGTGTTGCTTGGAGACAAACGGAGATCATGTGTGTGTGTGTGAGTGGAAGAGCAAGCTGATGTGAATCGGATAATTAGTGATCTGATTGTGCGATTCGGGACGGCGTGCGTTATATGACGTTACCTTTCGTGTCTCTCGATCGTAAGATCCTTCGTCGCCCTGAAGGACATTACATAAAACAATTTAAATGCACGGGGTTATTTCGTTTGAAGCATTGAAGTGCATACTAATTTTAAAATAAATGTCATGAGCTTAAGCTTTTTTTATATTTAAGATCGAAAGAAATGATTTAAACATGAAAATAAATACACAGCAAACCCTTATCATTACAACTTCTCGAGCCACTCTCAGCAGCTGCATCTAATGAGGCATAAACTTTGCAATAATTTAACCGTCTCCATCCGCCTGCCAGCTTACAAAGAGCAGAGCGCGCCGGCAGACAAGTTGCACCGGGCACCAGCATCACCATAAGACTGTGTAATTGGAGCCTCCCCATTCCGCAGCAAACCGGTCAAAAATGCGACGATCGCACCCCATATGATCGATCACGAACCGATTCGAAATCACATCGGGGCGACACTATTTTCCCCCTCGCTCGGCGCATATCATATTTTCAAGCTGCCTCTTAATTGCGCCCATTCCGGTGGGGCGCTTTCACTTCTTCTCTAAATCATCTAAATCAGTGCTCCCAAATGGACGGCCACAAAACACCGCACTCAACCGCGCACGCAACCGCGCACGGACGTATCAAGTGGGGCAAGCGCGCGCCTCAAAGCAGTAGCTGACCGGAGCGACGGCTGATGACGCAGGGTGCAATAAATGGTGCATCTGCATGCATCGGTTTCACTGGGACAGTGTCGACTGCGGCGGCAAAACGGTGTCATGCCCGGACTGTCCTCCGCCTCTCGGCAAGGCGGACGTGGCTCATAAACGAACGAACCAGTGTGGGGCGAGCAGTGCCTGCAGACAGGTTGGATGTGCCTCTTTATGGCAGGCCCGGTGCAAGCGAGGAGTCGGTGTCCGGATCGCAAAAGCCTAATGCCGTCGTCATCCTTTTGCTTACTTTCGCCCCTTGCTGCTGGGAGGCACCGAACGTACATTTTGCTTGGCGCTTTTCGCACTTTGCAAAACCGGACAACGCGTGTGCCGATTAGGGCAAGGCGGGCGGGTGGGCGGTCCGACGGGCGGGCAAGGCAGGTCTGCAAATATGACACACATTGTTGTCGTCGAGGCTGTTTGAAGCTTTGTTTTTTTTTTTATTTTGTTTCCTTTCAAACAAGAGCCACGGTGAAAGTGGAAGGATATTTTACGGCTTGAAATATGATGCTACCGAACTGTGTTATTATCCTGCCCGCGAAATGGGTGTTAAATAAGTGCTTCTTTCGCGAAACCGAGCGAAACCAAACGCAACAAGACGCCCGTTGCACACATCTTTGTTTCCGGGGCTCAAACAGAACGCAACAAACATACCGTAAACTAGTT
This sequence comes from Anopheles merus, assembly GCF_017562075.2. Taxonomy (NCBI): domain Eukaryota; kingdom Metazoa; phylum Arthropoda; class Insecta; order Diptera; family Culicidae; genus Anopheles; species Anopheles merus. The sequence goes on from NC_054082.1 coordinate 14,139,877, forward strand.
GCAAATTATCGACCATCGAGTTTTCTTCGCCCGCCCATGAAACGGGGGCAATGAAAGAAAAGCCATAAACCTGCCAGTGTGGGATAAGCATCGTCCTCCTCGTCCTCCAGGGAAGCTGCTGGCAACGAAACCGAAATACCTTTCGAAAAGTTTTCCAAAATATTGACACCCGGGCAGAGAGTAACATTGTTCGAATAATGGCGGGGCGAAATAATTCACCGAGCCGGATAAGAGCCCGAACCCGATGGCCGGATGGCTTTATCTCTAGTGGGAAATTATAGACCTGCAGGCTGCAGGAGGTGTGGTGACGGTAGGGTGTAGTGGACTTTAAGATTCCGTTTTACATTGTTTCTTTTGTTGTTGTTGCATTTCTTGACATCGCTTGTCGCGCGAGAGAGAGAGAGAGAGAGAGAGAGAGAGAGAGAAGGAGCGCATAAGATGCATCAATGCTTGGCAGTGGATGGGACGCGGCAGTGAGGCTTGCGAATCTCTTCCGGAACTGAAAGGAGAAAACAATGAAAATTCTTTCCTCCCCAGTTCCCAGACCGACCGAAGAGGACTGGTACAAAGGACTGGCGGGGGGGGGGGGGACTGTGTCTCAAGAACACGGGCTGCAGGAATTCCCTTCGCCGAAGGGTCTGTGTTAATCGGTGCCGGGTTTCGTCCGTTAACGGGTTTGCCGGCCAACGCCCGAACGATGCCGTCAAGAGAGTGTGTGTGTGTGTGAGAGAGAAAGAGAGAGAGAAGGAGAGAAAGAGAGATAGAAAGAGAGCGAGCGAGCGAGAGAGAGAGAGTGCGTGTGCAAAGTATTCGTCGGAGTGTTGGGTCGTTCGGGGCGTGCTTTTCTTCGCAAGATTTTCCTCTCATTTCAACGCGAAATGGGAATCGATCCCCCCACCCTCGCACCAACCCTCCTCATGTATTCCCGTGCGTCCCTTCCGAAGGTGGAAGGGCTGGTAATAATAGTTATAAAATTTAAGTACCATCCAATGGCTCGCAGCTCCGCGTTTGCTGGTGAGCGTTAGCGCGAGCATAAATTACTTTTACCCCGCAGCAGCACAGTGACCGAGCGTGGCGGTGGTGCAGCGAGGTGACGCAACCGCCACATTATCGTTCGGCCCCCGCGGGTAGGTCGCTGCCAGCGCTGGGTTTGGCTGGGTTGAGCCCGGCCATCCAATTTAATCCCTTCCGAAACACTGGCGGCGGCGGCAGCGGTGCCGAATCGGACGCATTCCCGGTGCCCGACGGGTCGGTTTGGAGGAGTTTTCCTCCGAAACTGTTCCCGTGCTGGTTGGGCAAAATGAAAAGAAAGAAAAAAAAACACGCGCAAACGAGGCGTGAGATGCGTGCGCCACGCTCGACGTGCGGCGCGGCACCACACGATGCGGTCTTCGCGAACCGCGATCGGTTCTCACTCACTCACCGATCAGCACCGTTCGCAAACCATCATCATCCCCGTCAGATTAACTTACCGTCCACTGCATCCCCCTCCAGACACTGTGTGCGGCACTGGACGCAGGCTCGTTAGTTGCCTCGTCCACTTCAACACGGGACTGAGCGAACCGTCTTTACCCTCAAGAGAGCCAAAGAGAGAGAGAGAGAGAGAGAGAGAGTGCACAATGGAATGCGCGCAAGTGCAGTCCCTGGTTGTTGTTGTAGATTTGTTTGGAATGCATATCTCAATATTACGGCATTATGTCATTAAAATATTTCCCCGTCAACTGGCAAACACCTGCCACCCTACTACACAGAGCCGTTGCTCCTTTCCCCCTTTCCACCGGTTGCTCCGGTATCGGCGAAACCGGCTTGTGTGCGAAATGGGCGGCCGCTGGGTGCGCGCTGGCCGGGGTGGGTAGCTCGATGGAGAAATATTATGCTCTCACTTGTCCGACTTAATTAAATCAAAAGGCCCTGACTGACTGAGCAACCCATGTCCGTCGGCGCACCATATTCTTGCTGCTTGTTGCTGGTTTCTTTCTCATTTCCCTCCACACAAACGGAGGCTGGAAGGAGGACGAGGTTCGTTGCGTGTCGATCGTCACCCATCCAGTCACACGCACCCGCCGGTGTCCCCATGTAGTAGCGGGGACGCGTAGATTTGGCATGGTTGTGCAGGAACTGGTTTGTTGGGAGAGCAGCAATCGGCAGCACACGGCCCGCTAGGCCCAGGCTAGCGGCGGCTAGTTAGCGTGGTTCGGATTGCGCTGCGGAAGAATATGGTGTGCGCCGGACCATCTCGCTAAAAGGGTTCGCTGGCGTTCACTCCTCTTCACCGGAACTTGATCGCTTATTAAAGGCTGGCATCGATCGTTAAAAATCATTCCCAGAATTATGGTACAGAAAGCACAGAGCGGCAGCGCATGATGAGTGTTTTGCTGCGCGTGGCTTCACCTTCCAGATTGATACGAGATTCGCTAGAAACGTTGCCGGTCTTGGGCTGTTTGAAATGAACAGGCGGGGAGGGTTTGCGAATGCTCCCAGAGGAAGTAACACGCCTTTTTCTAGCACAGGATGACTGTCTCGGGCTGGATTGAGTTTATGCTCTGTTTTGCACTTATTTTTTAATGAGAATAATAACGCTCACACCACTGTTGCAGCATTAAGATATATCTCTGAGACGAAGAGTGCTGCTTGTTTTCATAAATAAGATCACAACCACTCGACCAGAAGTTTCTAGGTCCTACCAGCAGTTTTCCCTTCTAATAAACAAATCATGTTGTGCCCTGGGCGCGAACTACGAAGGCACAGCTTTCCCTGCTTAGCATCCCACCATTTGTTGGAGATATCATCCAGACGAAAAAAAAACACCAAAAAGCAAACAACAAACTCACCCTTCTAAAAGGTCACACCTGCGCGTGTCGCCGAGCGGCGGATGTGTGTGTGTGTGTGTGCTGGAACCAGGAATTGCCACCAGCCACGACCAACATCTGTCGATACCGATCAATCAACGCGATCGTTGAAAAGTGGTTCTGCACGCGTCGCCAGTCTAACGCCCGGGAGGTACCTTGCGGACCGGGACCGGATCCATTTCCGTCCCAAACCCCCAGCTCCAACCGTGAGGTCTCAGGAAACCTGAGAAATTTCAACCATCGAAATCGGTGTGATCGAAACTGACCGACTGACGCTCACTCGCACACACACACACATGGGCATACAGGACATCTTGCTTCTACAAAGGCCCCCAAAAACATGCCCGAGGGGTCATGTTCAATTTGGATCGAGATAACTTCATACCCCGGCGACTGCCTTCATGCCGGACAGGGTAGGGAAGTAACACCGGAGGAATGCAGAGGGAGAGAGAGCGAGAGAGAAGGTGTGAATCATGAAAATGTATTAAAACAGGAAATCTATCAGATCAATAACCGGACCCCGAAGTTGTCTTGTGGTGTGAGGAAGGAGTTGAGGCACGTTTTTTCCTCTATATATCTCTCTCTGACTCTCTCTTTATGTGCCTATCACTGTCTAGCGACTTTGGTTTTAGCAAGCGCAATGCTTCCAAGACATTAGACCTTTCGGCTAATCACTCGCTAGGCACGAACGCTTAGATAGAGAGCACAGAAATTAGCGACGTTTTCAACCCTGCCACGGATCGCTATCGAAATTTTGCCATCGATTTTCTAGCCGTACACCGTACGGGCACGACGGGCCTTCACGCGTATGTGATTCCGACCTAAGGTACAGCCTTTCTCGGTACAGATCTCGCATTAGCCCCGAGGGTCACAAAGAGTCCGCGCCACGCGATGAAGCTTTGCTTCATTATCGTTTGGGGCGGTTTGGGGCGCGGACAGCAGTGCTTTCCCGCAAGCCCGATCGCGATCGCGCGAATCGTGATCGTTTAGGCTCGCCAAATGAGTTGTGAACATGGCATATTTTAACTAACGATTCGCTTCCTGTGGTCACCGGTCCCTGCTTCCGCATTCCAGAATGCGCGAAAAAACGTTATCTCCAATCGGAAAGGGTTTTTTTTTAGTGATTTTCTAACCGATCGAACAACTAGCTATTGCGGCACTGCACAAAACTATGATGAAAAATAGGACCGTCCGGTGGATAGTTTTTAACCATCAAACGCTTGAAGTGCTTTCTCATAAATAAAGCTACGAAACAAGGGTGTGTAAAATAAAATCGACTCGCTAACACAGCTATCACACCGGGCCTTAAACATCGGTAACAAATGATCGAAATTTCGAAACAATCACAAGAACACAACAGAACAGTAACGACAGGGCGAAAAAAAAAACGCAGCATCCAACTCGTGCGCAGATTTATTGGAGTGAAGTCGGCGATGGGGGACTGGCTAGCTCGCTCGTTTGCTAGCGCTCCACAAAATATGGCTCTATCGGGTACCCCGCCCCGGGTCCCTGCCACCCACCCAGACGGGTTTGGATTTTGGAGCCCGTTGTTAGCCATCCCCGCAGCAATGCCGGAGCGATGATAAAGCGATTAAATAATATTTATGGAAAATGGGATATATTTATCAGAAAGCAACCTTTCTTTAGGTTTTTTTTTTGCGCTGCGACCGAAGCGCTTCGACAAAACGGCGTAACAAATTGAACCTCGGGACAGCAGCAGCGGACTAGAGAGCGATCCTAGGATCTCGTTCACCCCGATTACCCTCGGCCCCTTGTCCACGGGAATGATATCTACAGCCCGTTGAAATATTACACATTTCATTTAATCTATGGCTTTCGACGCCCAAAAACCCACGGACCAACGAGATCGCACCCCCGTACAGCAACGAGGCATTCGACGGAAGCTCGCCAGAACACGGGGGTTGTGATAGCGAAGCGGACGGGGAGGCCGACGGTTCCATTCTCTTTAGCTAACCTTCATCACGGTTAGCTGTGATTGGGACGGCGGCATGACGCTTTTTCACCATTCGATTGAGCCTTCCCCCCACCAAAACCGGTCTAGGTCTAGGTTCCGAATGTATCGAGCCCGGTGTGCCTCATCAGTAGTGCCCGGGTGTGGGTTCGGGTGTAATTTTTCATCGATCTAAATGTGATGCGTCGGTTCTTTACAGGTTCGCTACAATTCTGCGCCAGGCCGCAGCGCTCTCCGGGCTCTCGGTGGTAAGTTCGCCATCGCTTGATCAAGATAAACAAATGTACATTGTTGGTAGTGCGGGAGGTTTTTGGTGATGATGCTGGTGAAGTCGAAATCGGGGCTCCAAATTAGCTAATCTGATAGCGATTTCTTAGCGAGGCAGCGTTTACGTGGTGATCGGACCCGATTAACGTATCAAACGGGCAGCCTACGCAACCCGGCCAGTGCGGTAGCATAAGATACAGAACTTTATTGATGCTTGATAGCCATCAAAAAGGTGGACCACCGGCAATGGCAGTGTGATCACCGGTTCCATCGCGAAGCTTAACGAGAATCCTTTAATTAACGCTGAACAACTTTACTTTTTTGTTCAACTCACTACGCCCAATGGCCATTCGTTTTACAGGCACACAGACACATACACACACGATCATACGAAAATTTAGGAGTGCTTCTGGTGTGTCCGTCCTAGCACAGAACCTGGCGAACAGAACCGTTTGCATCTACCGAGCTTGTCCCATTAATCTTGTGCTTAATGAAATCATCAAACTGCATGCTGCACAGTACGGCTGCGGGTACGATTTCCGAAATTAGTCGTCCATTCGCTTTGCATCGCGATTGCCTGTTTACGAGCTGCATCGTTGCATCAATTCTGTCTCTGCCCCTTTGCCCCTTCCCCCGAAATGTCTAACAGGAGAAGCAGGCGTTTTCGGAAGGATGCTGGATACCCGTGTGTCTTGGAAGAAGCCAGCAAATCGAAGCACAATTAGTGAGGCTCTGCTGAAAAACCGATCTGCGATATCTGCGCCCCAAAAGGCGCACAGATGGTGGATCAAGATCTTGTAACGATCAAACAAGAAACAAAACAACAACAAAAAACTGCAAGAAATGGAGGAATAATATTGGAATGCAAATGTCTACCAACCGCAGCGAGTTCATCAGGGAGTCACCGTTTTTGTTGTTGTTCAATTTCACATGCAAAACCGACCCAGAACATTCCACTCAGGCACGTTGATGGCAATGTCCCGGCAGGTTCAGCGTGTGTTTGTTTCCCGCAAGCACCTGAATTCTATTGTAGTAGAAAAGGGGGAGATCATACGCACAAAAGAAAGAAACAGAAAAGAACTAGAGCACGTACAGGCGCCCATTCCTTCCGCATGCCGTTCGATCGAGCCCAGCAAACGGTCGGCGGATTTCTGAAGACGGCGCGCGGCGACCTTTACGACTTCCCGGATTCCCGTGGGTTGATCTTGAACACGGGAAAACCTGCCCCGGGGCCCGCCGTGAATGGTCAATCGTACACCAGCGGCTGTCTAGGAGTATATTAAGTTGTAATGTTACAGTTGTCCAGCCGCCTCCATTGCCCTCTCCAGCTCTCTCTCTCTCGCTCTCTGTATCTCTTCCTCTTTATTTCTGTCCTTCCCACCCCAAGGTTGATCCTGACGCGTTGACAGTTGATCAGCACCACACCAGAGTGTGCCACAGTGGGGAGGACGAAAACCGGGGGTAGAGCAGGGGCATATTCGGTTCAGTGTCACCGCCATCTGCACGCTACACATCATCTCGCATTCAACACACACACACACACATACACTGTTCGGTTCGATTCGATCGGGGCACTGCTGTTCCTGACAAGCTGCATGAAGGAACGGAGAACGACGACGATTGAACAACAGAAATAAAATCAGTGAATAAAATTTTAATGAAGCCAGTTAAGCAGGCCCGAAAACGACCACCGCCCGGAGGAGGGCTGCAAAACTGTGCAACAAGAAGCAACAAGTTTGTCCGGGGCGAGGCAGTGCCTGTGCATGGGCCGTGTTTTGATTGGGTTGAAGGAAATGAATGAACATCATCACCTAATGGCCCCTGCCGCCTGTGTCGGCCTGTAAATAAAACCAACCGGCCCCTGTGCCGGACCCGGCTGGTCGCTGGGCGTTTGATGCTAGCACACGACTGCAAGTGAACAAGTCCTACGACTACAGCACACAGCGACTGCACGGGGATGGGATGAGAATTTTGAAGTTCACTTCGGGGAGGATGGAAATTGTTGGCGAGGCAAATTTTCATATTTACATCGCCCGGTTTGGAGCGTAAACACATTCTTCCAGCCCAGTTCACACATTACAGACGCGGCGTACAAATCGAAACTTGCGCAGATTGGATCCAAACGGCATCGGCATTCTTGGTGCGTGTGCAAATTGGCACATTTCCCGTGCGCGCGCGCTCACATGCGTAACGCGTTTGCGGTACACACACTACGAGCAAACCGGAATCGCTCGGGGATTGGATGCTAATTAAGGTACTGGCACTGGCCGCTACTGGTAGGAGAGACAGTGATTTGACCCACTCTCACTGCCAAGGGAAATACACAGCGCCTTTCGCAAGCTCCCGCAAGCCGGAAGATGTTGCGTATGTTTTGACGTGTTCGGTGGCATTTGGTTCGTGCCACAGGGAATCGTGTTTGGAGGGCCGTTGCAGGGCAGCGAATTAATTTCGGTGGCAGCTTACATCTCACCTGCCGTGCGAGCCAACGGCAAAGCGGTTCGCGTGTTAAGCACGACAAAAAAAGAAGAAAATGGGGGATTCAAAAATCAAAACTCATACAAAACACAAGAGGGAGGGATCCCTATTGCGAAACATTCTCCTCCGCCCGAAGGGGAAAAGGTGAATTTGTACCGCGATCCAACCGATGAAGATGATGCACGGCCTCGCAACACGCCGGTCTGCAATTAACGCCCAAAGTGGCCCCGAGTGCGCAACCACCGGGTTCGGGTGGTGGAGATGCAGCTACAGCGGGATGCAGTACATCTGCACTCGACCACTCGACCACTCGAGGACGCGCCGGCGGAAATGGGAAAGTGTTTTGTGTGTGCGTTACGAAACGAGCACTCGCACGATAGATGCGGCGGTCGGATTCGGGCCAAATAGTTTCACACAAGTGCAGTCCGGCACAGGCACGTAACAGGTGGTGATGCAGTCTCCATCGCCCACCAGGCTTATGCAATTACTTTTCCTGCTAAAGCAAGCAAGCAAGCAGTGCACATTTGCATCCTTTCCCGGTCGCTTGGCTTGGGAGGAATTGTACATTGCGAGGCACAAATATATCACACTGACGGCGTCGATTAACGCTTGCAGCAGCAGCCATCCAGCCAGCCAGTATCTCTTATTAAGCCATCCTCATTGAACTTTCGCTAAAAACGGCACTTTGCTCGGCGCGACAGACGCCGAAACAAATGATGTCGAACAGACCCCGAGACAAGTCAGAAAAAAAGAGGGAAAAACCTCTGGACCGGGCGGAGAAATCGACTACATGACATTGTATCGGCCCGGCCGCCAGCCAAGCGCCGCTATCGGAGGGTTAAAAATGTACTACTAATGACGAAAGTTATCTGTTAACATTCCAGCCACAAAATTTGCCAGTTTAATTACCCCGTTTAACAGGCTGCAGCCTACCGGCGGGCGGTAGGTTTCCGTGAAACTTTATCTTAATTATTCGATTCTTCGCTGCTTAAGTTTCGTACCAGGTAAAACGTGCCATTTCCCCCTCTTTACTGGAGCTTCGATACTGCTTTTGGGGTAAAACGTGCAATAAACCCCCCCCCCCCCCCCACACACACACACACACACACACACACACACACACACACACAAATACACTGCCACGCACAGCAGGACGAGAATCGACGTGGGAAAATACATAAATCGTGTTTATATTTCAATTAATTATTTCAATCCTTGTTGCACGCTGCTGTACGCAGGCACTGCTTGGGCGCAGGATTTTTTTTTCGCGTCCCGAAGTTTGGGAATCCTTCGTGAGATATAAACGCAATGCACCATCGGGCATGCTTTTGTTTCTGTTACTTTATGCTTTATGCTTTTTGTTTTTGGCTAGAGATTTCCCAAACCCCCTGCCCCTGCTGGCAGGAATTAATCGTTTTCATAATCGGTTGTAATGAGCGCGTCGGTTGGGCCACGAGGGCCAACGTACGCCTGCTGTACTACCACCACCAGCTGATAATTGTTAACGCTCGCAAAAAAAAAACGCATCCTACAGCGCTCACATTTCGAATCGGCACTTACCTCTGAAAAATCGCGTTGCGACATGTTGCCGCCAATATATCACCGTCTTCGCGCGCTGCCGAAGGTGTCTGCATTCGCCGTCGATGCTAAAAAGCGGTTTGTGTTGCGATTCTGTTGCACTGGCGTTAGCAGGATGGTTTGCTTTCGGTGAGGCTGCCCTTTCGTGCCATTTCCTGGGGAAGCTTTTTCTTCTCTTCTTCTACTTTTTTTGTTGGTAAAATATTAATAACACTTACGGACTCTCTCTCACACACACTTTTTTGCCACAATCACACGACACAAGATGCGCTAACCACTGGGTAATTTGATGTTATTTACGAAATAAACACGCGCACACACACGCACTAACGATACACTTTACGAAAGAGCAGAAAAACACTGTTGCGCAACAAAATATAAAGCAAAATATGAGTATATGTGAGTAGAATAAATTTCAAACCTAACCTAACCGCAAAATTCACTCTAAGAAGCGAGTTTGAAAATGTTCTTGACGTGGCCGCCACAGCAGCAGCAGCGGCAGCAGATCTGTTTGCACGATTTACACGTTAGTTTGGGGCGAAACAGCACGCTCTGGCAACGGTCGTACACTGCTGACTGATTTAAATGTGCCTCGTTCCCCCGCGAAACCATACGACTGCACGGTCCGTGAATGGCAAACGAATGATTTCAACGCCCCACAGCAAGACGACGAACCCGCGCCAATGCTGAAGTTCTGGCTGCGCGTCGCCGACGAATTATTCATCAGCACCAACGGGGTTCGTTCGCCACCGTCCGCTCCGTCGTCAACGTTTGTCAACACCACTTTGTTGCGATGCTTTTTCCCATCATCATCATCATCATCATCATCATCATCATCCACATCATCATCATCATCGTGATCATCATCGGTTTCTGCCGTGTTCAATCCCAGAAAGGAAACGTACAACAGAGCATTGAATGATCGGCGTCCTTCCCTACGTATCGATGAACGTCGTCCAGCGAAGAGCTTCACTACGAAATGTGTGTGCGCGCGCGCCCATCGTGCTTCCACTGCCCAGAATGTTCCAAATTGAATAACTTTCATGTGGTCATAAAACTTAATTGATTTTCAGCTTCAACCGTTTTCCCGCGCTGCACTTCCAGGCACCCGAGCGAGCAGGGGGCAGTTCGGCAGGGGGAAAAGGTCATCGGGAAGAAAATGTATAAATTTCTTCCGCCTCGCGGCCACCCGGTTCCGGGATGTGCGCGGCAGATTCAGTTTAGTGTTCCTTCTTCGTCCACACGACCGGGGGACTGCTTTGTTTTTGTGGGACGAATCAACGCCACGGTTTCGGAGTCGGATGCGCGGCCCGGCTTTACGTCACATATGTTACGATTTTCGTTTTTCCCACTCTTCGGCGTTCTGCGCGCGTCGGTCCGTGCACGCTTAAGTCGATCTCTGGTGTCCGGTGTGAACTAACCGCACGGCCCGGAGGTTCGTTCTCGCGCTGGTAAGCCGTTCCATTTTCACGCGCACCCCCAGCCCGTTGATGGATTATTATGACGATATTGTCCTCGAGCGATTTCCATCCATCGGGTCGTTTGTGTCTGCAATAAAAAAAAAACAAAACGGAACAGAGAAAAGAGGCAAAGGAAACGGTTAGCAAAAAAGTGTTGCAAAGTACAAGGGAAGGGCCAAAAAAAAGCGTTACATTGGGAGTTGTTGTTTTTTTTTTTACATCAACACGTGAAACATTTCCTTCCCCCCAACTGAAACTAACGGGACTGTGCACAAGTGCAAGGATATGCAGTTACCCACCTTAAACCTTCATCCTGAATCAATCGACCGGCAACAGGACTGGCAGAGCAGTGCTGCGATCAGATTGAAGAAAGGTAACAACGGCCACCAAAAGCCACGAGAGAGCCACAATCCACAAAAAAGGGCACTACCAACACGGAAAGCCCTTCGGCCCTCGGTGACGAAGCGGCCGCAACGGGGTGAGTTCTGTTACGGATTTTCACATTTCGGTGCGAAAATTAAATGGGACGGCTCTCCTGCCGGGTCCGAGGGTAACAAATGGGAGATTTAAATTAAATTTTGCCGTATTTTTTACCGACAAAAGCAAAAGGGGTGGCGTGAGGCAGTGCAGGGGCATAGAATGCGAGTGCACTAATCCTTGCATCGTCGCTGCGCTTTTGCACCACAACACAACACGGTCACGAGCAATGAGCAAAAAAAAAGGAGACGATCTTCCGCCACAAATTCACACCACCGCACCACCGGTGAGATGAAGGGGCGAGGAATTTGTTATTGTTGCAGGTTGGGAGTTTCTGTTGCTGTTGTTGTTGTCGCTCTTCTTCGTCTTGCTCTTTCTCCGTTAAGCTTTCTTTGGCGTAAGCTATCTCAGGAAGGAAAAAAAAACAAGCGCACAGTGCCGGGTGTGTTTGAGTGCTGCTCTTTATGACAGAACTAATTTAAAACGCCATCAGAACTTACCGAACCCCTCCTCCCCCCGCACCCCAGCAACCGAGGAGGCAAAATGGGGTGTTAAGGTGAAAAATGGCTCACACAGCCCTAAACGGGGTCGGAGTGTTTCGGCCAAAAAGTGATTTATAAATTACCATCCCCATTCGATTTAATGAAGCCTTGTGGCGCGGCACAGCTCGTGAGGGATGCCGTTGGGACGTAAAAGTAAAAATTGCACAGGTTCAGAAATCGATCAATCCTGCAGCAACATTGTTTCCCACCCGAAACACTGCTAATGGGTGAGACAAATTTCAAACCCCTTTACTGTTTTAACTGTTACATAGTGCAGGAATTTTCGGTCTGTTCACCTGTACCCACAAATTGTATAGCATGCCTTTTACCAAGGAATGTCGGTATCGATAGATCGCCCCACACTAATTGGAACGTAGCTGCTTCCCTTTTACCTTCCGACAAGTCTTCCTCCGTTTTTGAGCGCCTAAACAAACAACAGGACAGTGACAAGCACCCCCGAACGTATGACATCGAGCGCGACCGGCAATCCGTCATCATTTTTCAAAGCCCCGTCAACGTCAACCCGCGCTCTTTTCGAACGCTACAGGTAGCGCTTTTGTGGTGTAGGCAGGAAGCACGTCTAGCAGCCGGTCGCGAGTCTTTTGTGGTATGTACCGGCCGGCGCATGCCGTACCCGTGCAGGGCAAGCGTGCGGGCTAGAGCACGGCCCGGCATTAGCTGCTCGGTCTAGCGGCTCGATCATCGATCTTCGCCAGACGCGGGACAAGCGATTGGACATGTTTGCTCCATTGTTTGCGCAGGGAATGGCAGGTTCGTCGCTTACATCTTTCGTCGAACAAGTACATCAGCGCGCAACGCCGATCCACGGCATTGCACATCGCTCTTGCCCGATTGGACGGCACGCTGTAGGTAGACAGACGTGGTTCCAAGGCGGACGAAAGCAGACCGCCCGAAATGTGGTTGGCTTTTAGCAGTAATCCAATTTCGCCTGCAAAGCCCCGTTTAGTGCGGGGCTTGATTTCAATAAAACGGTTCCCTTTTGGGAGCAATTACCCACGGTGTCGATCAACGATCTATACAAAACCGACAAGCATTGTACATCGTTAAACGGCAGACGGGGAAAGAGGGGGGAAAAGGGGGAAACATATTTCTACGGATGGAAAACGGTTCTTCCGATGCTTAATATGGATAATTTATCTCGTCGTTTATGCGCCTATGTTTATGACAGCACTGTTCGTATGTCATCTAGAACCGTGCGCTCGCTTCGGATCGGGTTGTGCGGAGATGATCTTAAGCCAGTGCTGTAAATGGTCACCTGCCCGCCCGCCTCCCCCTGAGCGCCTTGTAATCCGCTTCAGAAATGAGATTCTTATGATTGTTCTTCCCTCATCATCAGCAGCAATAACAGCAGCAAACATTGCAACTGGTACCAGACCGAACGTTCAAACAGGGCAGCCAGCAAAAGAAAAAAAAGAATTGCTTCTTGTAGAAACCAACCTGCAGCCCGCAAAAGGGGAGGCCGGGTAGTTGGCCTTCTCTTTCCCCTTGATGACAACTCTAAAGACGTTTCGTGTGTCGTCTGCCTTGCTGGCTTACTTCGAAGCACTTTTTTTAGCGTAGCATTCGAAAACGATATGAATTTGTTGGTTGAACTATCTTCATTCGTTCTTGCAGTTCCTTTTCCATCGCAAGCAGCAGTGTGTGTGTATGTTTTTTGTTTGTTTTTTGTTTCCATTTTTGCCGATTCCCTTTCCACTCTTTGCACCGTTTTGTCTGTACAGCTGCATTTTGTACTTCATCTCCCCGCACTGTTTTCCATTCCCATGCCTTCCTACCTTCGGATTGAAGCGATCGGCTTCTTAGCTCTTCGATTTTTATTTATTTCTGCCATAAATTAATAAATTTGAAGCCGTTCGTCCCGTTCGGCGGCTGCATTACTGCACAACCCCTCCCCCGTACGCGGTGCCGGATTTGCCGGACGCCTTTGCGCACTGGTACCAGATTACGACGCAATCCCGGGCGGGCCATATGGCGCACGGAAGGGAGTGCGCGATGCACAAACACAAGCGACGAACGTACGCGGGCGCGCGCGCTCGCTCGCTCGCAGCTTGCGCGATCGAAATTTGTGATTGCCGGCCACGGGGACAACGTGGATCCTCTACCGGCACAATCGTCCAAGTCTGGAACTGCTTCGGCCACCACGAAACGGAGGAGGCGACAGTGTGTACCTGCCGCGTGTGGCCGTTCGAGTGTGGGATTGGGTGGCAAGGGGCAGACGATAGGGAGCTTGTGCGAACAGCGTCGAACCACAATCGCTAGACGGACCCGAGCGCGAAAGATTAGCGAAACATGTAGCGATTTTTTTTTGCGCAACCACCCCGGTTCGGTTCATTTTGTCCGCAGTTGTGTGGTGCCGTAGGACTTCTTGGCGGGCAAAATTACGCTCCACGCATCGGCAGGCCCGGTAAGTTACGAGCCGGCCGGCTAACCGGATCCGGCGGTCCGTGTGGACGGTCCGAGATAATGAAGATACTCGGAACATTACGGGCCATTGCAACAGTACTATCATGCGAGCGGAAAGCGGACATGATGGTAGAGCGCGACAGTTTGAAACAAGGGTGCGACGACGACGACGACGACGGCGACGCAGGGATTTGATTTCCGATGAAGCGATTCGTGCGTTCCCACAGGAATTTTAGCAAAATGTCACACCAGGCGAGGCCGGTGTCGATGGAACGCAGCTGGAATGTTGATACAAAGTTTTACGTGGGACGCCGAGGGAAGATTTATGTGGCGGGCTGCATGATGACAGGTTCCGATTGGGCGCTGGACCGAAGGGAGCAAGCGCACGGGGAAGGGGAAGCATGGACATCTACACAATGGACAGTGTTGGGGAGGGAGGTCCCAGCTATCGGCAGGCAACAAATCACGCGACGTGCGCGTTGGCATAAACCGTTGCGACAGGTGACAAAACGTTGCGCCCAAGGACATATTGGAGTTTGGGGCTGAAATTCCCAGAAGAGTTACCTAATCCCGCGCTGTACTCTCAGGACTGTCCCAAGAAGAATTTGAACTTGGAAATAACCATTTCCTTTTAATAAGACAGATGACGTTCCCGTAGCAAAACATGAATTATGCATCCCTGACCATTTTTCTGGCTCCCAGATTGTGGTAGCTATTGAATAGTGAACTTGAATCCACACTGCTCACAGCCAAAACTCACCAGTGTGCGATTGGCAAATCAATTTACCTTACCGAAACGTTCATTTCAACCGAATAACGATTACTTTCACTCGTAATTGCCACCGAACGATGGTGGGCCGTGTTTCGCAAGCAGCCGTAAGCTTAACCGTTCAATCCGTTGTAAAGTGACCGTTGCAAAGTGACGGGCCCAAAATGACTTCACCAAGCAAGCAGGCAGAGAGATGACAATACGCGCCACTTCAACTTTCAACCGTCCAAAACGCGCTGATCGTCACTCTGAGACACTCACTATTATTAGCTACCGGCCGTTTTTGCCTTAAGTGATATCTATTGACGATGACGAAGACGACGACGACGATGACTGCTAACGATCCCGGGAATTAGCTCCCCATGTGCCGGTGCTGCAAGGGTAGGCAGAGCTAATGCTCAAAATCGTACGTCCGACATCCGACAAAAAACCGCGGGGGCTCTCTCAAACCCCTTTTCGGACCGAAGGCAAACGCGGCAAATTCCAGCAGTGCAGTGAAAGTCGCGCTCGCTTCGAACGAAAGTAACGCAACGGGAGTTACTTTTCGCTAATGGAACGGCTACCGGCAAAGATTACTATCTTCGGACCTTCTAATGCTTTCACACACATTCAAACGAAAATAGGCCCCTTCCCTAGCCCCGCTGGTGAATACACGCCCTGATAGCGGAAAGGACACTATTCTAAGTACCGTGCGTCCGGTCCACATCCGGTGCCCAGGGTGCCAAAGTGGTCGTCTCCAGCATAAAAGCTGATCCACAAAGGAAGAAAAGCAACGAAAAAACACACACACACACACAGACAAATGCCGAAAAGACCCGGTACACTAGAAATGGACAAAGTTAAAGATTTATAATTAACAGCCACCTCTTTCGTCCCACCACCCCCTGGCCAGGGGGTCATTGAGTCTTTGTTCCCGTGGACGCCTGTTCCGTCAAAAAGTCGAACCTATGCTTTCCATTTTGTTTGCCTCAGAGTGACCCGCTTACCTCTCTCCCTCTCACTCACGCTGGTTGCTCTGTTCCGGAAGGATTGTTGTAAAAAAGTCCAATAAAGCCAGCCCCAATACACACATAGACGCACTGAATGTGCCTAAAAAAATAAAAAATGAAGAGATGATGTCTCCCAACACACCAAGGGTCGTGTTTACTTTGACCCCCGGAATATATCGTTGGAATCTTAGGGATGTGGTGGAGAGAACAAGATAGGGAAAGGGAGAGGAAAAGAGAGAGAGAGAGAGAGAGAAAGAGAGATCAGGCGGAGGAAAACAAAACCAGTTGCGGATAGAACCGAATGGTTAGATGGTGCCGCTTTCCACACAGCCCAATGTTGCTACCGTTCGGTGTTTTTAATTGCCCATGTTGTTGATGTTGTTGTTGCCTGCCCGTCTGCCTTTCCTAACCCTTCCTGTCCTCATCCCCCCCCCATTCCTTTCATCATTCACTCTTTCCCTTTCTAGGCACAGCGACCTAGGAAGCCGAACTCAAAGCCGACCCGATAGTCGGCCGGCCGGCCCCGGCGGTCAGTAATCGGTGTGGAATGCGTCGGCCGAAGATGCTGAAGATGAGCGACGCTTTGGAGTGCTCGGCAAACCGTCGATGGATTAGCTTCACTATCTTCCTCTCCACAGCCTCCTCCCACCCTCCCTTTCTATCCCTCTATGTGGTAGTTATGTTTGGATGGGTTCTTTGTTAGCCTGCGCCTTTTTTTTATTGATATACTCTCAGATAATTCCGGAATAAAGACGATGGGCGAAGCGTACCGCGGTTTGTTGTTGTTGTTTTTTTTTCATTCTACCAATGCTTGCCCTTTCCACATACACCCGGCCCGCGTACGCACTACACACTGTTCACTGTTCCGTTCCTACCGTTGAGCGTCTAATTTCAATTTGCAACCGTACGGTGGTCTCCAAAGAGAAGTTGCGCTGTGTTGCTTTCGGGCTGCTTTCCGATTTCCAACCGTGCTGCTTGGCAAACAAAAGACTCGCACACACGGGAGACCACACGACGTAATCCATGAGTAAATCGGGTGGAGGGTTTTGTTTTTTTGTTGTTCTCCACAAAGAGCCCGAAAATGATGAATTCGAAACCCACAAAGATAGGATAGGTGTTCTATTTTGGACTAAAAGGTTGAAGGGGTTTACTTTTTTTTGCTTCTCCGTCGCTGAAGCTCATTAAACGTGACGCATTCGCTACAAAACTGTTTTGCATCGCCCGACCAGCGCGCACTGTAATGTCTTCATTGTACCTCCCATCGGGGTAAAGCTATATAATTAAGCGCACCCCGTTGGAAGAAGTTCCCATCGAATCGGTTTGGGGCGCAGTGACAAGAACTTGGGGCGCAGCAGGGAGAGTGAGAGCGGTAGTACAAGCGGATATAAAACGGAAACCTCTTTCCTTTTCAAATAATACCCAGCTGCATCGCCGTTTACGATCGGTATGGAAGGTATGTAAATTTTCTGTACTGGTGAACCTTCCTCTACCCCACTCTCGGCCGGCGGGACACGGTTCCCAGCTGGCGGGGAAGAACAAAAAAAGAAAGAAACTCAATAATCGGACGACCGGGCACAATTTCTGGTGACAGAGCGAATTTCCAAAATTGCTGCCAAGCTCGGCCGGTCCAATTTTTTGGCCCTTGTGGGGAGCCAAGCTTTTCCATTTAGTCAGCCATTTTTGTGGCCACAATTTGAATAAAATGGTTGCTGGTAGCGTCTGGCGAGCACTTCCCCCCCCCCCCCCCGGGTGACAGTGCGATCCCTAACGAACAAACACACACACACACTCACTCACACTGCGCACCGGATGGAGGATGACGTGCATTTGATGCATCGCAAAACTGAAGGCATCCGTGGGCTTTTGATAAAACTGATAGCAGAAAGCGGAAAAGATGAAAATTTAAATGAAACTACTCCAAATGGGTTTGATTGCCTTGAGCGGCGAGGTTTTGTTATTCCCTTGTGTGTGCGTTGTGTTCCTTTTGTTCGTAATGGACAATTTAGCTCAACTGTAGCAAACTGTTTGGCCCGTCCTTGCTATGGTGCAATGATGCATATGTTTTCCTCACCGCCGCCTTCTTTAAGGACACTTTTAGTACACAAATTCTTTTGTGCCTCGAATTCCACCAAGATGCGAACCGGCGGAGAGGATCGTCTCTCTTTCTCCCTGCTTCATCCACCAGGATTTGCTAAGCCGGCTGGGCTCGCGCGGAAAGAAATTTGCCTTTCTGTGTGATCGTCATCCAGCACATCCGTCGTTGCGTTGACAAGCCTTCAGAGATCAACGATTGGACCGGCCAACAGCAAAAAAAAAATGCCCATCATACCACGGAACAAACAAACAAACGGTGAAATAACCCCCCCCCCAATGCAACCAAAGGGAAACACAGATTAGGGATTGCGGATCCAAACCCATTGTGCTGGGCCGTGCAAATCCTTTCTCCAAGTTGGCGTTTGTTTCTTCTGTTTTTGGCTGCCTTCCTCCGGAGTTTTGTCTTTGTTGTACGCTCTGCTTACCCCCTGTTTTTGCAACTGTTCGCTGAAACATTTTAGAAGGGCAAACGTGGCAGACAGGCTTGGATGGCAGCGGGGAGGGACGCGCAGGTCGTTTTTTGAAGCTTTTTGTTCGGTAGCAGTGCACCATCGGGGATGCGGTGCATCGACACTGCATATGCAGCCGACTTTATCGGATCGATTTCGGAGTAACTGTTGGCCGAACGGACTCGTGTGAATTTGGACGGACGCGATCGTGGCATGGAAGCGGGATTGGATTGATTGGATGAAATACGTCGACGAGTGTGATTGAAATAGTGAGCGGAACGAGAAAGAGAGAGAGAGAGAGAGATAGAGGGAGAGAAGGAGAATCACATATGTGCTAGAATGTGCATCCCAGCGTGGTTCGGTTTGGGGGAAACTGTGAGAAACTGTTGTCAAGAAAATTGGCCATCCAATTAAATTGGGCTCCGGGGGTTCGGTTCTGCACAGCACCAAGCCACTACAAAAAGCAGAGAATGTGCGGAAAGAATTGTCCAAAAATCTCCCACATGCTTGGCGGGCATTTTTCACGTGCAGGTTTTCGCTTCATTGTGGTGGACCATTCGGTTTGTTGTATTGTTTTTGAATGTGTCCTTTTAGCTCAAAACGTGTGCAACTCGGGAAAGAAAACAAAACGATTTTGCATATGCATTTTATTTAATTTGATTGGATGTTGCGGCAGAAGCATGACGAGCGTTTCGAGCACATCGGTGTTGTTATGCGACGAAGCGTTTCATCCAGTGCTTGCTTCAGCTCTGTTGTGAATAATTCTTTTACAGAGAAAAGAGAAGCCAACGCTTTAGCACAAAACAATATACCAGTTAGCTAAACATACTAGTTCAATCAAATGTTGTTTCCCCTCCTTTGCGGTACAAAAATTGCACATAATTTTCAGTATACAGTGACAACTCCTCCTGCCCGACCCAAACGACGATCCCGAACGATTCCAGAAATGGAAGCGCCATGCTAATAATGCAATATTTATTCATATTTCAAATTATAAACAAATCAAAACGCAACGATCAAAACATGAAGCCCGTGGAGCGATCGAAACCGGCACAGGATAACCGAAATCCGTTGGCAGTAATATATTTCTCCACGGAATAAGCGGAATCGGCATGTGTAAGAGCCGCACGCGCATAAATCAATTCTGCGGCGATTTGGGGCGGTTTTTTGTTGCCGTGGTGGTGTGCCGTTGTGCTTCGAATTATGGGTCAGTGATGAAATGATTAAGGGTTTCACTAGAATCGGTATTAACGTCTCCATTTGGGCACGAATGTTGAGCCCGTTACCGTGCCTTCGCAAGATGTTTAATGTGTCGAAACAAGTACCGAAGGGATGGACATGCAGCCAAGAGGGAAATCATCCCCAGTGTCATACAGAATGGTGAGAAAAAAAGCAAAAAGAATTAAAAAAAAGAAACGAACTCGTAGGCGACAAGACGAGCCTGCACGGACACCTGTGCTACCTTAATGAAGACATTAGCCCTTAAGTGCAACGCCTAAGGAGCGTTTCTCCTCCCATTCGACCAGAGCCCATTTCCGCTGCAATCTTGCTTGTTTTTACGATAAGCGCAGTCAACAAAAACAACCGGCCCCTACCCTTCCGACCGGTCCCTTAGGGCGACAGATCGCCCGAAGGATGGCAATGGCAAATGGTCTTTCCCCTAAGCGAGGAACCATAAACGGCAAACAAACCAAATTTCAGTTGCAGCGCCACTAAACCGATGTAATGAACTTCGCTCGTCCGCACTGCTTGCTGCTTAATTGTGTTATAATATTTGTTTTCCATCGTGCCCCGCATCATGCTTCCACCTGCTTCCTTTAGCCGCAAAAAAAAAAAAAACAACGGAAAGTCGTAAGGACGGTTTACGCCCTGGGAAGGTGTTCCCGCAACTGGGGGATCCGCGCACGTTCGTTAATGAGTTTACAATAATTCTCACACTATATCAGCACGGTTTATGATATGGTGCCGCTGTGGGAAAGAAAATCATTGCCCTGGGGAGAGTTCAGTGCGACAAGTGCGTGTGTGTGTGACCTCTTCCCGGGGCCACTGCAGTTCGGGCAGAGACAGTTGCAGCGAGCCGCGAACACTTCACCTTGATCATGACCGACCGAAATAAACAAACGACTATAAAAATGTTACAAGGGGCAGCGAAGAGAACAAGATTTGAAGAAAAAAGAGACTGCATTTTTGGCCGTTGCCAACGGATCATGTTCACAGCAGTGTTGGGTGGGTTTTTGGAGTTTTGGTAGTTTCACCACCCCCTCCCTGGTTTCGTTCGTTACTGGAATGCTTTTGGGGAATATTTTTCACTCTTTATGACACTCGTTTCCCAGCTGATAATTAATTTATATATACCTCTAATTAACGGTGCATAAATTACTAACGCCGGTAGGTAGAACGATGGATGGCATCGTCGCACCCGCAGGGGGTTCGGCCACATCGGGCTGCTGGTGATCATTTTTGCTTTTTTTCTGCTCTCCCTCTCTCAGGAAACATTGTACTGTGTAAATGTGAGTTTTTTTTCCGCGCTGTAAGTTGTTTGCTGCACAACCAACCCGCCCACAGATGGGTGGTAATTTCACTTAAGATTTTGATTGATCATAAAAAAAATATTATTATTATTATTGACAGCGTCTGGTATGCGTTTAAGCGCAACACCTCCTAAATTAACCGTCCGCTGCGAAGAGTGTGTGAAACTGTGGGTCTCATCATATTGGAAAAAATCACACACAAGCGAATATTTGCTCCTCTAAACAGAATAAAAAACAAAACCAAAAAAAACAAGTAACTTCTTCCCGGTGTACTTTGCAATTCGTTCCCGCCAGCCCAAATACACCATGGGAGAAGTATTTTCACCAATGTTTTTTAATCGGTAATTTGGCGACTCTTCCGGCTGTCGAACAGGGAGAGGGAGGTTAGTTGTGCCGTTGTATACTTGTTCTAGCGCTCCTAGATAGAAGATATTAAAGCAGAATTCCCCCCTTGGACGGCACTGCCAGCGCCTGCTAAACCCTATTTTGGTCAATTTAATCGAACAAGCCCGCTGACAAGCACACAGCACAAACGAAAAATTACCGCACTCTGGACCAAACGAGCCAAATCTAATCGCCAGAAACTGGCATGAGCTTAATTACTGTGACTAACAAGGACGGAGCGAACACCG
This sequence comes from Anopheles merus, assembly GCF_017562075.2. Lineage (NCBI taxonomy): Eukaryota > Metazoa > Arthropoda > Insecta > Diptera > Culicidae > Anopheles > Anopheles merus. The sequence goes on from NC_054082.1 coordinate 14,161,385, forward strand.
ACCCGCAACCACTGCCCAGCCAATGGATGGGTGGGCAAAGAAAGGGGAAACACAACGCTGGCGCAAATGGGGCTCGCCAGTGTTCCCGTTTCTGTTCCGGCGCAACGGAACCGGCGACTAATAAAACAACGTTGTTTGCTGCCATTTCCGATTACGATTTCGCGGCCCGTGTAAATCGGCACTTGTTTTGTTGTATTTTGTTTTTTTTTTCTGTAGTTGATGTGCTTGAAAGAGGTAAGAAAAGGTATCATACTCATTGCTAATGTGGCTATTGTTTTCTGTGTGTGTGTGTTGCGGTTTCTCAGAGCGATAGAGCATTCTTGCCGACATTCGTAGCTAACAAGGTACATCCATAATAGAAGATAGCCCCTTTAATGTGCAGTTTAAGCACAGAGATAAGGTCAGTACATTTCGGGTGTTTAGAAAAAAAAACATTCAAATTATCAACGTTATTTCAATGCTTCAAAGTTTTAAGGTAGAAAAAAAAAGAAACTTCAAACACATTCATTACATTTCTAGATGAAAAGTAAGCACTCGTTCCCACAATAGCACCAACACAGTTTTAAGGCTTCCGCTAAACATCGCATACGTTTCGAACGCCGGCAAAATAGGCCGGCCCTCAGCCGCCTGCCCAGTCATCGAAAGCAACACGATATTAATAATAACAGCAAATGAGTTTTTAATGTCCGCACTGTTTGTTCTACCGTTCGCACGACGGGTGGGGCATTTTCTTCACCTCCACGCTTCCTCCTGCAGATCGCCGAGCGGGGTGCGCGTTCGACGCGTCCAATCGGATCAAATCGTTCAAACACCGACAGGACTGCCAGCACACGACAGCGGTTCGTCGCTTTGGACAGCCCGTTGAAGTCACCGCATCAGAAGCAATCTCTACCATCGCCCCCACATCCCGCGCCCTATGCTGTGAACGGGCAACGGGCTGACAACCGCGGTCAGCCGCACGCCGCGGTCGTCGACAGCCCAAATTGTGATGTTTAGTTGGCGGGGCGTCATGGGCGATCGTAGACACCCGCCGGACGCCTGTAATAGATCAGGGTCCCAAAAGGTGCAGCGCCGAGGGACTGGCGGAGCAAACACAGCGTCCAAGCAATGAACTGGATCGGTATGTGACAACCAAACCGAGCAGCAGCAGCCACCGCCGTCGCCTTCGTCTGATCGCACGATGAACAAGCGGAATTTGGGTTTCCCGTGTACGGGGTCGACCAGCCGGCACACATACACACCTTTGCGGACGAGTGGCGATCGACGGTGATGATCGTTCTTGATTCGCATGATTCGGTCACCCTGTTGAATCCACCTTCCACACCCCTTCCCTCCAAGGTTCGTTCCGTCGTGTGGGATGACTCAAGTTCTGCCGCCATCTTCTTCCCTTCAGGAGTCCAAAAAAAAAAAAACAGCGGGAGAACAATAAGCCAGCGCACGGAAGGAATGATAATAGTAATGACGATAATGAGAAAAAATATGATTGGTTTTTAATTTCATACACCTTGGTGTATGTGTTTTCTCTCTCTCACACTATCTCTCTCTTTCGTACACACGCTATCCCAAGCGTATTGCTACGATCTGGCAGTGCGTTTACGATCGGCTTGGAAAGCTTTTGCAGCGACGACCAAAGGTGCACGGGTGATCGTGGTTCTTACGGCTGAACTCACCCGCTAAGCTGCTCGATTGCAATTTCGATCCCAAAATCGTCCGATTCCACCTTCATCTCATCGGACAAGAATGGCGACTGCAAATAGGCGACGAACGGACCATTCTGCTGGATTGGAAGTATAATTATTTCTCTTAATGTTTTTCCCTGTTTTTCTAAAGCCATTTGACCCTGGTTCCATGAGACTGCACTAGGAAGTTTATTGGGCCATTTCGACGAAACTTAACAATTGTGACCGTCAATCAAAAAAGTAGACAGATGCTCGTGTGTTTGAAAAAAAAAGAGGGATACAATACGTAAAAAACACATTAAGACAGACAATTGTCCATTAACCGAATTTTATATCAATTTCAATTGTCAGTATGGCGTACAAAGGTGACTTAAGATAACAAAAAAAAACTTTTTAAACAAGAGTTACAACATGTTTGACTCGGAACCTAATGGAAACGATATCTCAAATATTTACAAAAATATCAATAAAAACAAAAATGTAAACAAGCATGTTTGTCACTTACTCGCAGCAGAGCGGACCAGCAAAAAAAAAAAAAAAAAGACACACTCCGTGTCGTCGTGGTCGATCTACAAAATTTTGTCCCACCAGTTTCCAAAACATTACATATCCCATCCAGACCCCAGACCTTGATCAAGCCCGATCTTATTATATTCGCTCACATCGTGCGGGTGACGAGCGACATGACATTTTATTTCCACTTCACCACCTCCCTCTGCCTGCCAGGCTCCACACACCGCCCTTTTTAACACAAAATCCTTTCCTCGCTCAAACTCCAAATTCCCATTCTGTCTTACTCTTTTTCCCTGCGCGGGTACACTCGGTATCCATTCATGCCACTTGTTATCAATCCGTTTAAATCGCTTTTGATGCACTGCGACACATTCTCACATTCTTCACTTGCGTACACGCGTACGGCCCCCTTCGCCTCATGGTTCGATTTCTTTTCCATTTTTTTTTGTTTTTTGCTATTGCAGGCAAAGCCCTGGTGCACCGTAAACGGGACCGCAGCCAAACGCGGCCGGTGGTAGCGGCGGTGAGAAGAACATTAAACTTTAAAGAAAGATATTCATCAATTCTCATTACTTTCAGTTAATCGGAGAACAATGTGTACGAAAAAAAGGAAAAGCAAGAACAACGATGCAAAACAACAACATGAAGGGGCACCCTTGCGATCAGCTACACGGTGGGATCTGGCGTACGGTTTGATGCAAAACGGTGCAAAGGAAAAGGCTTGACAGTGTCTGTGTGTGAGAGAGACGGAGAGCTCCGAGATGGACCGACATGGATCACGCGCAGCAATCCGACAGGGGTTCGTGTCGCATCCATGCGTTCAAGTCTTTCCTCACAGCAGAAGCGTGAGTAGGTACGCTTGCGAGCAAACAGGAAGGGGGTTTTAACATTATTCTCTTACTCTCTTTCTCTCTGTCTCTGTCTCTGTCTCTTTCTCCGGGTTGAATTCCTCACCCCATGATAGAAGAACAATTTTCCTTCGCTTTGGGGTTCTGCCCTTGCATCTTTCATGATTGAACTCTATCTACATGCCTCTCGCACTGTTTATCCCGGTGACGCCAACTTTTTTGTTTCTTCGCGTGTATTTTTTTGTTTTTGTTTTTGCTGCACTCCACCCTGAAAGAAGAGCCTCCAAAACACTCTACCAAAAATGCTGGGCCACTCCCTTTTCGCTATTACTCATTTCTTTTGGTGTGTTTTTTTTTTGTTGTTGTGTATGGTGGGATCGTGTCTGCCCTCTTGCGAGTTGTTAAAATTGCAATCATCGCAACGCACTGCACACACCTTCTCTTGCAAACGGAGCGCACCGGCTGCAGCGGTAACGAATGAGGTGCGTTCGATTAGGACACACACACACACAGCAATGGCGACGATGAGCGGAATAAAACAAAGATCAATTTTCACTTACCGCACCACCACCGGCCGCGGTGTGTACACCTTTTTGCAGGATATTAAAGGTTCATTTTAAAAATCACACAGTGCTTGTTTCGATGCTCGAAACGGGAAACCATGTAATCATCCGATTGAAACGCTTTGCAGGATAAAACAATCGATCGCGCTTCTACGTGTGGTTGACAGTTGTTTTTTTTTTTTTTAATACGAATGTGCAACGCTATGTGTAAGGAAAGTTTTCCCCTGCGTGTCCACTCTCCCGGCCAGCCAGCCAAAATGCATGCGGTCGACAACAGTCGATCAAGTTGTTATGCGTTCGTGATAAATTAGTACAAGGAAATTATCGGCTCTCGCTTATCGCAAATTAATTAAAAATTAACCACCATTCGATGGCAGGATGCAGATAGTGCACTGTTCGCGCATGCCCGTGCTGGCCACGAGTACGGCGGGCAAGTGGAACAGAGCAGCAACTAGCGAAAAGGACTTTGGGGTCGTTTGTTTGGTTGCTGCAACGGCTGAGGACGGCTACGACTCTGCCGCATCGATCTGGCCACTCACCACGCAAGCAAAGGGAGGGGAAAGAAAGAAAAAAAGGAGCCAGGGACATGGAGGATCGTGTTCCCGAGATCGATTGGTACGCCGGATTCTAAGAACATAAATCCGGGCCTGTCGCTTACCTTTCGGTCGCGTCATTAGTGATACGTGGAAATTGTCCCGAAAACCCGAATGGCCCAAGGGAGAGTTTCGCAAGCGCACCGGAATGGGGGGGGGGGGTAAAGGGATCTCTCAAGAGATCGAGAAGAGAATCGCTTCACAATCTGTGTATAAGTTCTTTTTTTTTCTCGTTTGCCTCTGGTCCATTTCACAGATTGCAGCTTGATAGCAGCGGTGCTACCACACGGTGCACAGGGCACAAAAGCGTACGGTGAAAATCGCTGCAAGCCCCCGGAGAGGATGCCTCGGAGGGCTGAATTTAATGATGACATAAATTTTTGCGACAATTCACCGCGGCGCGGCTTACACCAGAAGGTTCACCTGTTTTCGTCACATGTCGTTGTTTTTTTTTCTCTCGCGCTTCCCTCGGTGCTACACCGCTTTCTTCCCCGGTGTGATAAATAACAAGCGAGATAGAAAGAACGAGAGAGTGTGTGTGTGTGTGCGAGAGGGTTTGAAAAATTGATTGCCCTTAATCCGGCAGTACAGTGTCATATCCCGAGAGTGCCGGGACGGTTCTATGGGTGATGTGGAGCCGTATTCCGTTAGCGGGACACACAATGCGGACGACCACACCCCACACCAATCGATCACGATTGGATGGGCGGGAGCGACATGATTTTGGGCGATCGATTCGAGCGCGGTCGAAACTAATTAAAAAGAAGCACCCGCAAATTGGGGCTCATTTATTCTCGTGCAGTTTGTTGCAAACGGTGCAGCAAGAATGCTGAGGATGTTGAGCTTTTTTTTCTCTCACTCTCTTCGTACTTCAGGTATATTTATTATGCCGAGATTGTTGCGATGAGGCAATCGATGAGAACGTTTCGATAAGCGTCGAATGCGACACATGACATGTCAAGCACTGTCACAAGCAATAAATTAGACAGAATTATTCCATCCTCATCATTATCACCACCGAACAGTGTCATGTCAGCGGAGCAAAGATTAAAATTCAATTTTCAACCCATCTTAAAAAGCAGCTAAACTTTGAATTTTGTTTGACAGCATTGCATAACTTTAGGAGGTACCGTCGAATGCTTGAAAAAAAAAAATGAAAATTCCACATAAAATCTGCTCTTCTCGTATTAAAAACACTTTTATAGCTCCATTACTGCACCGGGTGGAAAACACTCATATTTGTGTCACTTTACACGAGCATTGCTGCGGAACAATGGAAGCCTACGCTTCCTGCAGAAGATGCAACCCACCACGGCACCGAAGTGACGCTCCGGCCGATAAGACTGCGGTGGTGATTACGATGACATTAACCGTGGGCGAGCGAATTCGACGCAGGGGGGCGATAACGCCGAGCTGTGCCAGCACAACAAACGGTGCCGCCCCGGTAGTGTCGATCTGACTCCTGATGATCACGCTAATGGTAGCGTTGGAGGATTGCGCCGCAATGATTGCATTGTGCGAATGGAGCGTCTAATAAAGCTATTACCGCCACCGACAAAGCGGTTGGCACACAATTATGGACCTCGATGTTGATGGGGAGAATGATGATGATGATGATGATGATGATGAGGATATATTTGGCTCTCGGGTGGAGACACATGCGGATACAGGACACCCTTTGCTCGCCCGCAGTAAATTACTCTCTGGGGACAGACAATCGCTTTTTTTTGGAGCCGTCAACCAGACCAGCGAGGTAGCGAGATTGTTGTTGACTCAAGCAAATGAACCAATGGAAGAAGGCAAAAGGGTCTGTGTGTTGCAATAATTATAATTTTTTTTCACAATCGCCAATCACTATACTTTGGCGAGTACGAGCATAAAAAACACACACACAACTGGATCCAAAAGCAGAGCTAACGACCTTCCCAATTAAATAATTTATCTTTCGGTGAATTATGGCCGTGGCTGAATCCTTGGAGCCTCCAAATCTTTTTTTTTTATACTGCGAACGGGAGATTTTTTGTTTGTTTGTTTCTCCCCCCCCCCTGGAAACACCACAAAATGGTTGCCCTTTTCCCTAACCTTTTGAGCCGGACCAGCCACAGCCGGGCCTGATTAAGCAAGACTGTTTGTCTTAAATGTCGAGCAACACCCAGGAAACATCCTAATGATTTGGCAAACAAGATGTGCACAGTGTGATTATTGCCGAGGCACGACCATGTCTGGAACCCTTTTTTTTCGTTATTCGTTCGTCAAATCAGTCCCTAAAGTAACCGCAGAAAAAAAGAAAAAAGCAACAACACCAAAAGGAACAACCATGGGCAGTGCGAAACAGTTCAACCAAACAAACCCAAACCAGTCGAATGGGGTTCGATCTGCAGCTGGCAATGGTACCGGTCAGACAACGTACGTCGCTGAAAGACGAAAAGTTAGCAAACGCGGTCGCTGCTGTGGTCTTTGGAGCTTCGCAGAAGGAAACTCATCCATCTGCACAACCCCTGGACGAACCAAAATCCGTACTGGAGGCCGAGGAGTGATTATATAGGCCTCGTTCGGTTTTCCCGCTGGAAGTTGGAGCACGCTGCAGGTACGCTTTTTTCGTCCCGTTGCTCGCAGGGGTAGAAAAGATGCGCCAGGAAGTAGCGCCGCGAACGGGGAAAAGGGAATTCTCCTTATGAAATCTTCTCCGTGCTTGAAATTGAGCTAAAATTATAGGTTAAAACCTTCTTCCCCGTCTGTGCCACGGCAGAACGGACCAGGCGTCCGGGCGAAGTGCTTTCGTCTTGGGGCTCGTACGAACCGATTTTTCGATATCGAATAATGGTCGTCGGCGTCGTCGTCGTCGTCGTCGTCGGGTTGCTCGCAATATGGCGCAGGATATTTGGACAACAGGAACGGGGTTCCCATTCCGCGCCCGAGTCGAGTTGACCGCTCAATTTGCCACTATCATCACCATCGATCGCGACCGTCCCCCGTGTCTCGGACGATCGCCGCGGCCGTGCTGGCACTGTTTCGGTACGACCGGCGACCGGCCATCTTTTGCTGCGTGTGTTCGCTTCGCTTCCACGGCCTCCGACTGGCGACCATAAATAGCGCCGTCGCGTTCTACTCATTTGCAGCGGAGGCTTCCTTGCGACCCACCCGGTTCGGTCCGCACCATATAAGAAGCTAATTGCTGGTTGTAAAACTATTTACCATAGACTGTTGCTTTTCCCACTCATTTAAAGTGGAGTGCGTTTGGGGCGGGAGCGCGGCATGGCCCCCTCGGTTATGTTAAATGCTTTGCTTTACTCCCGCTCCCTCCCAAACCAACCCAGCGCTAATCTGCCTATTTTCTTTTGCATTCGTAGAAACTGCTTTCGCTGTTCTATTTGCGTTCGGGCAGCAGGGCCGGCGGCGCAGGCAGCGAAAGACTAAATCCATCCCTGCCTTCCTTAAAGGGATAGGATTGGAGCCCTCACGTGGTTCACAGCCGCCTAGTCACACACATACTCCCTGGGTCTTGGGTGGAAGCATAACAAACGTATCACTACTACCAACCAAAGCAAAGCCAACGGACACCACACGCTGCAAACACGGTAAGTGCAAACAAACAGTGCGCGCGACCGCCCAAGGCTAGAACAGTGCTACGAGTGTGTATGTGTGCAGAACATTAAAAAGAAAACACAACCGTTTCGTTCGCTCGGGACAAAAGGGTAATCCAGGCCCAGTCCAAAGCGCCCCCCCCATGCTAGTGGCGAATATGTAAATCATGTCAAGTATGCTCGACCTCACTCCGCACTGGACAGAGTGCTCCCGTCAGCCCCACCAATATGCCGGCGAGAGGTGGCGCTGGTGGGGCTTTGCTATTTAAAGCACTTCCTTGCGCGAAAGATGGGTTTGTTTTTTGTTTATTTTTATTTTTTTGCTCCTACTCCTTCTGCTTTTCACAGCAGAAAACATGTGTCGAAGTAGTTTGAACCATTGAGCGCGTGACATGATACTTGTGCGGGATGTAAAGCCGAAGTGCGTGCATTGCTCGATGGCCGATGAATCATTGTGCACCGCGCTTCGCTACAGGAAGGAGGGCACTCCTCCCCCCCCCCCTCTCCTCTCCCACAGAACCCCAAGCGACTGACAAAGGGGAAAGGATAAATGAACACTCCCCAACGGCAAGTGGCTGGCGGATAAGCAAGCTGCCCGTCAAGCAACGCGTAACAACTGCCAGTAGCAAACACATCATTTATATTTCCTCTATCGTTGCGCATTGGGAAGCAAAGGAGGAGAAAGAAAAAAAGAAGAAAGCTACAACTGAAGATTAATGAAGGAGTCGTTGTGTTTTTCGTGTTTATCTAACCACTCGACCGCTGCCATCTAATTGATCCCCGAAGGCCTTTTCATTCCCGTTTTGAAGAAGCAGTTTGCGCAACAGCACGCTTTGGCGTGGTGTTTGGCACACAGAAAACAAATTCTGCAGGGCGCGCGATTGGAAACTCTTCAATCTAGCCATATTTAACCGGCAACTCCCGCCTCCCCATAAAAAAAGGCCCGTCAGCAACACATCGGGCGCGACACACTTTATCAATATTCATCATCACGATCGCACTGGTGCCAAAAACAGTGAGTGTAGTGCTGCCGGCTGCCGGCTGCTTCCGTGCCATGCGTAACCTCTAACCTACGCTACGTTACGCGGAGAGGACCGACGTTTGCATGCGAAAAACGAAACGATCCAGCAACGAGACCTGCCCCTACCGAAAGCTCCAACACACCGTTCGTTCGCCATGATTCGCCATGATGCACCCAAAACGGGCGTGAAGCTGAATCGAAGCGCAGCGGGAAGGAGAGTCTAACAGCACCCCCATTTCCGCGGGTGCTAGGTCATTATTTTCGCATAAAAGCTTCGTAATGCTTAAACCGAACTGCCACCGGTCCCGTGACGGGGGTTATGTTGCGTTGCTTTGGTGCGAGAAACACTAAAAAAAACCCCCGGTAAAACCCCGCAAGCCATAAGCAAGCTTTTGTGAAACTTAATCCGTCTTGCCGCGCGGCATCAGAACGCGAAGCTTGTCCATTCGCAGGGAGTGAGTTTTATTTTCGGTCTGGTTTTGAAAACTGTCCTCAAATGTTTCGGGAGTTGAGAAACCTTTTTGTATGGGGTTTTTAATACAAATACATTTTAATACAAAATCTAAAACCAATGCTGTGCTGCTCTAACTTTTTTTTCCAGTTTGCATCAACAAGACGAACACACAGCGATTTGGAATGTCGTTCCGGCCCCGTGGAAGTTTGCGCGACAGGTTGCGATCGAGCAGGAATGTAGCTGACATCGTTTTTCACTCCCACACACTCCCCAGCTTCCGTCGCCTTCGTTCACCGTTAGCCTCATTAGCGACGATTATGATTTTTCAGTAGTTCACTCCACCCGGTTCCTCCAACCCAAAACAAAAAAAAAGCGCCAAAAAAAGCCCCAACCAACCACGGGCTCCACATTCCCATGGGCAGCCCGAAGCGCACGGAACGGAACGGATCATAATCGTAAATTCTCGTAAATTAACGAATCATAATTTCACGGACTTCGATTATGTTTAGACAAGCTGTCGGCGCGCTCGGGGCCAACTCAACTTTATGGGCCGCCTCTTCCGCTCTCCCTGCTGGAAGCAATGGCAGCAAGGTGTCCTCCGCTCTAGGAATCTTGTCCACACACTATGCTTCATGTGCTTTCCCTAGCTCCCCAAATAAAACAACAAAAACGGGGTAAAATAAAAACACGCTTCACATCGTCGACAATCGACCATCCCCCCAGTGCGCGGACCACCCGGCATTTGTGAGCGAATAAGTGCTGCGCCCGGCCCGAGCCCAGTAGCCCAGGAGTCCCGGCTGAAAACCGAACGTACACACACACACACACACACACACACACACACACACACACACAAACACACCACACTGGGGCGTTATGTCGATCGAAGGCATCGATTTTTTAATAGCCTTTCTTTCCAACCATCGCCGGCACATTTTAATGGCTTCCAAATGGCTGGACGTATGGGGAGCAAACGGGGCGGCTTCCCGCGGTGCGGTTCGATTTCATAATTGTGTGCCCACTCTCGCCCCCTCGCCCGCTTCTTCCCATACAGTGGAATTCAGCTTTTCCAATTCAAATGCCCACCACCTGAGAGTAGGGCAATAAAAGCAAACCAAAGAACGGAGAGGGGTGACGAGGGAAGGAATGGTCCGGTTTAAATACGTCGCCCGGAGGCGTAGATAAAACACGGCCGATAATGATCATGAACACCTGATGAAAAATGTCCCGATCCCGAATGTGACGATTGCGGGAAGAGGACCACTTTCGATTTGCCCCCCCATCCCCTTTACTCCCAGCCTCCCCAGACAAGGTATGCTTACGCGAGGGGAAGTTCTATTTCGCAAAACGAAACCTGTCATTGCGGCTTGGCATGAGTCGCTCGGAAGGGTTCGTTGCTTGTGTCGAAGAATTGGGCACGAATAGATCCACCCGAGAACTGCTGCGCGTTGCTTGGCTACCGAAATAAAAGATCGTTATCTATGGCTGGCAGCATTGGGCTTCCTCTCCCATCCATTCGCTGATCGCCCCGGTTTTCGCTCATCCTGGTGGGAACGTTGAAATCGTAAGCTTTTAGCCTCCGCAGCATCAAGCGACGAAACGCTAGACGCAGAGTGTGGGGGAAGGATTTTTACGACCAGCGCGCGCGTTCCAAGCGGTTTATTACTTGTCATCGCATTACAAGCGGCTAAAGCGGCTGTATTCAATTTACATACCGCCACTTTGCTGGTTTTAGTATCCGGCTAAACCATCCTCCTTCCTTGGCGGCCCCACCAAACCAATCGCCATCCGGATGATGAAAGCCTTGGCCACGACACAAACGGAACCGGTGCGCACATTCTGCCGCAGAAGAGGGAAAACGAAGCCCGCGGGAAGTCACAGCAGTCTGTGAGAAATTTGGAGAACTCATGCCAGAGCTTAGAAGGGAGTTTGTGGGGTGGGAGGAGAGTTTCTGGTTCTTTTACGGGATTAGAGACGCAAGAGAGCGAGCTTGTGCGGCACGATTTGCCCGATGAAACAAAATAATCGAAAGAGATCTTTAAAAGGGCATTGTTTTAAGCTTCTTTGGCGGAAGGTTATGTTAATGTTTTTGCTGTAAATTGCCTTGCCTCAAGCTGACCATACTTCACCGCTGCTAATCCTTTTAAGAGTGAATCCAACGGCAAGCGTTTTAGAAAAGAACGAAGGAAAAAGGAAGGATCCAAGTGTGAAATGAACTATTAGACAGATTTAAAAGAAATATTGTGTGAAAAATGTGGACTTTCATTAATTGTTTGTCAGCTTTTTTTGCAGCAAATGATCCGCATAACTATCCGTGGCAGATAATGAATTGTATCGATGTATCGATTCTCTCTCCCAGACCCCAACGTCATTAGCGCAGGACTACTGGAAAAATGGCTCCACAATTACTCTCTTTCAAAGAGGGAATGCTCATGTGCGCCCCTTGTTTCCTGTATGGGGTGAAGGGAAATTATTCTGCAGACTCGTTTCGTTAAAACATAATGCAAACTATTTAACGAACCTTCGCTTTGGTCGGTGCGATGACAGCACTAAATGCTGCTGCAAAGCGTTCTAATAATAGAAGCAATATAAATTGCCCCCAATCAACCACACTCAGCTGTAATCTGGCGGGTGTGTAAGCTCTTGGTTATATTTTTTTTCTCCTGCGTCCAGACCCGCTAAAGACACCACTAACGCACAAACGCACCAGAGCTAGTAGTGGTGCACCTGCCGTTCGGAGTAGTATTTTTTGCACCGACGCACCCTCCGGTTTGTGCCTATTTTTGTGCCCTTTTTGTCATTTGATTTAATGCCATTCCAGACACCCCGGCAGTAGCGTTCGTAGAGCCAAGCCGCGGCGTCCGAGCGCGTCTGGGAAGTGCAGCAACGGGGGGACGAAAGGAAGTCAGAAGCTTCCGCATAAATCATCCGGTTCTTGGTCGGCCGGGCGCTGCGGCAGTGCTTCGGGAATACAGCAGCAGCAGCAGCCTCCGACGGTGCTACTGCAGAGCTGACCGAAAAGACGCGGAATCGCTGTTCTATGATTGTAAATCATTCTACATTGAAGAAAGAAAAAAAAACGGTGACAAAGAAGGTAGAAATGATGGGAAAGAGCTTGCTTTGCTAACAAACGGCAAAGCTTTGATAAATGGTGGTAAGTCGATCGTAAGACACACCGGAACGAATGCAAGACGGGCGGTTGGGAATGGTTTTGGAAAGTGTCACGTCAGTGGCGCACACAAACCGTCCTTATTTGCTTGCGAACCCGGGGGTCGGAATTTTCTGGACCAAGGCCATTTAAACACTAATCATTACCACCCGGTTGTGCAAATACTTTTTCCGATGAGTAGTGCAACAACAACAGCAACAAAAAAGACCTAAACCAGCAAAAAAACAAAAGCCACTGGTTTCTGGAGCCACAAAAGAAACGAAACAGAATGAGGGGTTCGTCGCCTGTTTCTAAACAAAGGTGGCTACGGGGAGCTCTGCCGCATTGAAGTCTTTCGTTGGTTCGAAAAGCAGCGGCTTCTTGGGAGCGTGGCTTGTTGAGGGAGAGGGACGCTGTTAAACTGTGTTTGCTTACCGGTTACGCCGTGTGTGTGTGTGTGTGTCCGCCGTCAGCTCCAGATGCTCATCTGCATGCTAATCTAGGCACAGCCACCGTTGGCAGCCGCCTGCATTCTTTGGCTGCTGATAAAAATCTCTTCTCCTGGGTGATGGTCCACGAGCTGCCCGGGCGCGCATTGCCGTTCCCGCCATCGCTCCCTTTGCTACTACCACCTGTGTGTGTGTGTGTGTGTGTTAGTGTGTAGCTTTGCGAAAGAGGGCGAAGGCGACCAGCAGACGACGTTGACAATGAGCACACGATGATGTTGATGATGATGATGAACCGGAATCGATCTATCGTCTGTCGATCCAATGTGAGCCCCGGTGGAGGGGTGGGTAGGGAGAAAAACGGGACGCTGGGTGGGGTGTGAGATGCACGAAGCCAGGAGCAGTACTTGACGGGGCGGACGGGGAGTGCATTGACACTAACACCAGCTCAACCACCAGTCAAAGGGGTACACTGCAGTGGCACTTTCGAACGGTAGCTCGCTAGCTACCTCGTCCCGTCCCGCCCTCAGAAACGCACACTTGTCACCCCTCTCTCGACTCAGCGCGCCGCGGGAACGATTCGTTATCTTGCACATCGACAGATAGAGGGGAGAAGGGGGGGTAACTACACTCGAATCTTTCACCGACCGAGCGCTGCGTTTCGGTTCGGAATGCCTTCCGGCGGATTCCACGCCACACTTTGGGTTCGGATTTGCGTTGCCTCCACACTCCACACTGACACTACATCTCGCCTGCCGTAGCCTACTTCTTGCATGTGTCACACCACCAAAACATAGCACGCTCTACAACTACGATGGTTTGCTGACGCGATGCTCATTTATGTTCGAGCACTGCAAAACATGCTTTTCACCAAGCACAATCAACACGCACGCGTTAGCTCTAACTTTGAGCAAAGCTTTGGTTCCGATTATCTCCCTTTTTTTCGAGTACAAGCACACACTTACTACGTACACTTTTCAAAGCTATCTTTTAAGCACGCACGAAGCATTTGCACACCAGCTCGGGCCGTGGTTCGATTCCACCTGTATCGGGCACATCTAGCCACTATTGCGTACAAAACATACCTGAACCTCGCGTAACCGTAGCGACAGCAGATGTGTGTCGATCAAAGTCAGTCATGGGACGTGAATGAGGCAGTGTCTTGCGTGCCACGGGTGGGACGACCCTTTGGCTGCCTGCTCCCGTGCCTTGGCGCGGCGTCTTTTCGTCCCGCCTGAAGCGGACCGTTTATCTTAGTTTATAGAAGAATTGATAGCATTTTTTTATTATTTCGGACTGTTAATCCAGCCGTGTTAAGCTGCTGTTAGATTACGGAAGGAAATTTAAAAAAAAACACACACACACACACGCCTCTTTGAAAAAAAATATTTCCCGGCTCACTCTCCACTGCCTCTCTCGCTTTACCGTGTACCTTCGCGCTGAGACGGACTGGGCGACTGGGACTACAGAGAAGAGGGAGAAAAAAATGCCACAAACACGTTCTACAAGAGCTGCACGCACACTAACCCACACTAACGGACACCTGTACGCCGAAGGGGGTTTCTATGCGACGGTACCACCACTACTACCACAGCAGAATGATGTTGCGGAGCAGGAGCAGCAGCATCCGATCACAATACCGCGTAGCGATCGATCGAGCGAAAGAAAATGCTGGCAAACATTTATGAAATAAACATTCCAGCGTTTTTCTTCTTTTACTACAGCGTGCAAGGAAAACTATAGCGCCCTATGATAAATGGACACCCCTTCGGACACGTTTCTTTCTCATCCACACGCACACACATACATACACACACAGTGATCTCCGTTGTTGAGAGTGTACGAGTACGAGCAAGACGGCCGATCGGCACATTCCACAAATTTTTCACCTAATCAATTTCCAACACTTCCGTAGAGATTTGTAACGCAAAAAGATACCAAACGAATGCACTTTTCCCAAGCACACACGCGTCCTGCTTGAATTGTTTGAGGCCGTTCACTTCAGTTTGCTTCGGACTGGCTGTCGTGACCAGCCACTGGGCAGCCCGTGGCTGTTCTCTCACCAACTTGGGTATTGATTCCAGCCTCTTTCGCCAGTAGCTCCACTCGCTACTAACGCTGGCACATGGTTTCCTTCACTAAAATATTATTTTCTATCACCTGCGTATGGCCAACAAACGATCACGCACGAAAAAATCCACCCACTAACGACGGCAAGTGTGATGGTGCGGTGGAACTAATAACAACAAACACGGTTCCGCACTCGTTTCGGCTGATAGAAGAGAGCACTTTGATCGGAGCAGGACGGGATCGGAAGATAAACCAGCCGCACGGTTGCTGCGGTGTAACGTAACCCAAGCAACAGTTATTCCAGCCGAGCATAAGCAGGCCTGTTCCAAGAAAATGCCGTTACAGTGACTGCGTCTCGTAACGGTTTGTGTCCTGGGTGGAAGCGTTACGGTGCGTTACCACCGTTGAATTAGATGCGTTACGATGCTGATGATCGTGTTTTAGCACAGTGGTAGTGTAATAGAACTGAATGATCTTTCTTTTTTTTAATTCGTCAGTAATAATATAGCAGATAACAGAGAAATATGTGAAAATTATGCAAGCAGAACTACGTCAGCTAAACATGCATATGAATATTGTATTGCTTTTCAGTAGATATATTTTTTCGACTAATGTAACTAATTTACTACAGTAAGTAGCACGATTTATTTAGTTACTATTTATGTTTATAACCTTAAAACAAAAAAAGGAAATGAAAAACGCTTCTCTGTTTCACTATACCCTTCATTAGGGTTCGTCGTTTACCGTCCTTGTAACGTGCATTGCAATGCTCAATGCGCCACAATGTGTAACAAACAAGAGTGTCTCATTTTTGTCATTTGGTTCATATGTATATTACCTCTTCTTACTTATTATTAACAGTAGTGTACATATCTATGGTTGTATAAAAAAAAAAACAAAAAAAGGCGAAAAACTTAATATCATCTTCTCAGAAGCAGATCCTTCCATTTCCCGTCTCCTGCACCTCCTTTACACAGCATAATCACGTGAACCTCCCTCACTCTTCTGTTCTCATTGCTTTGCTTTCTACGTCTGTCCGACGAATGATCGCTTGTGCTACCTTTATTAGTCCAGTCCTGCTGCATTGTTTTGTTCTGCAGCCATAGCCACCTAGGTGGTAGGAGGTTGCAGGGTAAACTCTAGCTTTTAAATTTACTATGCTAACGAGAAACAGACGTTTCTCCTCTTTAACTATTTGTAGTGCACTCTAGACAGGGGAGAAGAAGGGAGGGATGGGGGGGGGGGTCCATGTGAGATGAAACAGGAATCATACTACGTGGATGCAGTGTCGGATGGATGAATGTTTAAGTAGGTAGCTAAGGTTGATGAAACTGATCCTGATCCAACGCAAACGCTGATCGCTGTGATCATGCGCGCTACACCCTAGGATTGCTTATCGAACTTATTGCGAGCAGCGTTTAACGTGTGGAGACGATCGCGACCAAATCGCGCCTGCAACGGACGACATTCTCCTAATGCTGCCATGGTTATTGCTGCGTGCAAGCGTTCAATTTTTCACCGACCGTTGCACACCACCGTGCGCCACCCAATCCTTGATCTAGCGCCTCCCTCTCCGATTGATTCCAGCCGCGAATTGATGGTCCCGCGCATTGCAACGGGCGGCAACGGCAGCAACAGCAGTAGCGAGCTTGCGCACCTCTACAGCCTATCGATTAAGGCTGTTGATATAAAGATTATAAACCTCGCATCGAGGCGTATTCTCGAACAGGGCGGCCCGGTTTTGACCCTCGCCCTTCTTGACCCAGTGGCCGTACACTCGAAATGCACATCCATCGATGACCTGTGGCGTAGAGCGGAAAGAGAGAGAAAGAGAGAGAGAGAGAAGGTGGAGTTATTTCTTGAGTTATCAACTGTTCGTGTCAGCTTCGCCCAATCCCATCAACACCTTACCTTGCGCAGCACCTTGACGCGGTACGGGTCTCTGAGCGCATCCTCGACGCGCAGCGGTTCCGGCGTGTACCGTAGCCTCTTGATCCGGATCATAGCGCGTACACACAGTATAGCAAACTGAAACTTCTTCCTAGCGTTGAACTGACTTTGCTTACGCAACTGTAAGGGTGTGTGTTCAGCGACGCAAAAGAAAGGACAAAAATAGAGGCAAAAAAAAAAACGTGGACGTTTTGGGTCGATCAAACGGGGGATTTGAGGCAATTTTGGGTTTATGATGCAAACAAGGGGTTAGAGGAGGAGTAGATGAAATAAACAGAAATCAGAAATAGCACAATTTTTATTTAAATGAGCGGAAGAAATGGGGTGAAAATTATTCGAAAATGAGATAAAGTGAGTGGTAAAATGTGGTACATGTATGAATGGGTTGAAAGAAAGTTCGAAAATGGTATTAGAATTTTCATAAAAAGCCAATAATGATAATGGGACAAGTTTAATCAAAAAGAGAGAGAGAGGGAGAAATAGAGAGAGAGAGAGAAAGAGAAAAGAGAGAGAGAGAAGAAATAAATCAATCCGTTAATATTGCACTAAACGGTTCCGCCCGTCCATCCGGTCGTGGTAGTATAAAAGTAGAATGTAGCAATTTACATGGATATAACAAGAGAGGATATTCGTGAAACAAGAGCACAAATGATGAGTATCGTTTGAGTTAAAGGATTCTGATTGTTTGTTTTGGTAAACTGTAGCCTGCGAATGAAGAAAGAAAAAGGTAGTAGAAGAAAAGAAAGGGAGAGAGAGAGAGAGAGAAAGATAGATCGATAGGCAAATTTTTCGTACAATTTTGGTACATTTTCAATTGCTCTGTTCATTTGTGGGATGTACGGGATAATAGTATAAGCATCTATTTGGCCAGTGTGTTACCATTTTGAAAAAATAATAGAGCACACACACACACACGTACATACAAACGGAAAAGGTAAAACAACACCATCACTTCAACACAACAGCACTTTTACAAAATAGCTTTGCTTTTGCATTTGCTTTCATGTGCAACCACAATCAAACACACACACAACGTAAATGTGAACCAACTAAAGAAGCTCGGAAAAAGAAAAAAACCGCATAAAATCACAACCACAATTTGCCTTTAGTTATTTAAACCGTAAACAAAGCAAAGCTAAATTGGTTCTCCTAACAGATGCAAAGAAACAGCACGCCAGAAGAACAATATAATTACGTCAATTTAAACGTTTTCTGGCTTCTTTTCTTCTTTGATTGGGTTGATTCGTACCTCTTTTTTATAGCAGAGGGATGGGATTTTTTTGAATATGTACAACTGACACCAAGTGAGCCGGGGTGTCATTTATCAAAAAACGGTTCATCAAAATTTGCCATATCTATCAACAGTCCGAAACGTAAGTTCTCTCTCTTTTGGGGATGGGGATTTGGGGGGATTAAATCGAAGCTAAAAATGCACAAGCGCGTACCTTAACCTTTAGTTAAGTTATGTTAAAAGTAATAATTATGCAGTACAAGCACAGTAAAAGCCATTCGACCAAGCGAAACCCCTGCCCAAAGCTGCAAATGCTTGAAATGTGCATCTGAAACCGTCGTCGATACAATGAAAAGGCTCCTAAACAGTCAATGTTTTTGTAATTTTTAAAGGTAAATATAGGTAACAAATGGAAACAAAACGATCACTAACTGTATCACAACTTATCTATGTAACAGTAATTGAAAGCTTTGTACTGTAGTAGTGTTTTGAAGCCCTATTCCTCTGTGTCTTGAGAATGTCTGTAGTAACGTGTGAATCCATCAACCATTGTGTCGAAGGACAACATTGTTTTCACTAGCCTTACGATCAACACAACAACAACAACACACCCCAGGCGTAATTGTGTGCTTATGGCGTGTTGTTCTGTTTGAGTGAGAAGAGTTTGCTGCTGCTCTGTTGTAGTTTACTGTCGAAGCGTGCTTACGCGTGTGTGTTCGATCGACATTGCTAACGAAATTATGATCACCGATCCGATCACCATCGGCACACAATATAGAAGCAAATAAGAAAACAGTCTACCTTTTACTCGTTTGGTAACACATGTTAATTTCAGTGCCCTACATGTTCGCTGGGATAAGAAAAGAAAAGGATTGAAGGCTTTGGTGAATATAGTCACGGTGGTGGGTTTTTTTTCGAAACCCGTACGAGGATGACCAGTGTGTATGAACTAGTATGAGATGATGTGCTCTTATTTTGCGAATCTCCTTCACCCACAATTCCACAACCGTAGCGGGGGGACGGGCACGAATCCACGACGACCAAAAAAACACGCTGTATGGCTAAGCATGCAAGGAAATATTGGTTAGTAGTGATGCACAATGGGCACAGAACACGTGTTAGACACGAATCTATCTTCTAGACGAATGATGATACTGGTGGTTCCGGTTGGAACAACAAAAATCACACACACAAACACACAAGAACAGTACACAGACACACACACACGCACAGTGTGTGGGAAGGGTACTAGCATAAGCACAGATGTTGGACATTGAGTGAAGTTTTGATGTGTACATTTGTTCAATTATCAAAAGGCAAGATTATATGCACAAAGCGATTGTTATTTATAGCCGCAAACTACCGAGAAAAAAAAAACACTGTTAGAGCACAACGCCAACGGTGAAAAGCACGATAGCAAGTGAGGGTCTACACTAAGCCCCCGCTCAAAATCATCACACACTGGCAAGAAGCGTTTAACGTCCCCGGGAAGGGTTGGAGAACGTTGCTTTTGCGATACAAGTCTAATGTGAAAACATTTGCAATACTTTTTACAACACACAAGCGCAACGTTTTCCGCACACAAACAAGGAAAACTCGACCCGGGAGGACTCGAACTACTGCGTGAAAAAGCAATTATCGCTAATGTGATCGATTAAATATCGACTAAAAAAGGGTGTTAATTTTTTAAACATTTTACGCTTCAATTTGGATTGCTAGTCGTACATTTTCCGTGGGGTTCTGGAAGACAAGTGTGAGAAAAAGAAACGATTGTCAGTATATGACCGGCCGGTACAAAAGGCAAGATACGTTTAAGTAGTAGAAAAAGAAAAGAAAATCCGTTTTTCGCTTATTGTCCTGTAATTTCGCGTAATAATCAGCTTTAAAAAAATGAATGAAAATAGGAGAAACCAAAAAAACAGAAATGAACGATGCAAAACAAATAACATGAAAAGACAAAACGAGAGAGAGAGAAAAAAAACAAAAACCCTTAAATCACCATCGTTTTAATGAAACTTTACACAGAGGTGTAACAACGTTGCTACTACCGATAGTAGTACAAGGGAACACAACACTGGGGCAATACTATTGGTTTGGAGCTGCAATAAAGCAATAAAGCTGCAGACGCGTTAACGATACGCCACAAAATTAGCGATGGTATGATAAACTGAATCGTCGTAGCTAATAGAAGAAGTATTGCAAAACTCAGTTCGCAACTCTCCACCGGTAGGTGAACATTTGTCGCATTTACTTATGCTATTGAACTTTAAATTTGCCGTAGTAAACGATGGTGATGTTAATAAATCAAGTGAACAATAGTTTGATCAAGCAACAATCAAGCAATTATTCGAAACAGGTAGGTAAAAATCAGTTATCATCACAATTAACATTACAGAACGAATACTAACAAACTGGGAGTGAAACGTAATGAAACAAATAACAGAAAAGAAAACATGAACGTAAATGAAATGAAGAGAGAACAAAAAAAAGAAAGACAAACAGCGAAACGTGGAACAAACACAATAAGGAAACATAAAACAACGAAAACAAAAAAAGAACAGTATAATCAACATTACCAGTGCGAGGTCAGCAATGCGACTGAAGCGTCTCGATTTAACCGAAAGGCTCCGTTTCAGAGGTCCAATGTCTTGCTCGAAAAGCTATTTAACCGCACACACACACACATTACGGTCGAGAGTTGAGATGGTGTTGTATGGTAATGGTGGGACAGTTGTGCCAATATCATCATCACCGTGTCATGACCGGCGTTAGGAGGTATTGTTTTTTTTTTGGATTTGGGAATCGGTTATCCAGGTTTGCCCCCATCATCGTGTACAGTTGGGTAGAGGTTTTTTGTTTTTTTGTAATCAATTCAAGTCGATCGATCATAGAAAAGCCATAACCATCACGATAGTAGCAGATGAGTGTGGCAGATGATGACGGCAAGGTGTAGTAGTGGCGCAGTAGATGCGCATGACCACGTAGAGCCAGGTAGGTGATGTTCCAGTAGGTGGGTGTTGGCCGTGCAAGCGGGATCCATAGTTTTCGATGCGCCACACCATATTCAACCACATGCACCGAATCGGGTGTGCAAATGGGTGAGATACAATGGGTGTGCGTGTGTTGTGATGCAATAACAACGATCCAATAGATTTGGAGGGTGTGAGATTTGCAATCGTGTGGGTGTGTGTTTTGAGTATGATTTTCCAGCATTTGTTTTTTTTTTTTTTTTGCAAATTGCCCAACCAATGTAAAGTTTGAATAAAAAAGATAAAGAATAAAAACAAAAAGAAAGGAAATGGTTAATATTTGTTCCAGGAAGATTTCGATTTGCATCAGATACATTAATTTTCTACAGAAAGCTACGATTATGGTGTCTGCGAAAGGCAAGGGAAGCTTGAAGCGGCATTGGCATAGCTTAACAACCGATCCATGATCACGTTCTATGATTCATCTTGATTATCTGTTCAAACTTGTTTACAAACGGCCACCTCCGTTCGCAGCGCGTTTCATGGTTTACAAACAAAATGCACACCGCTCATCGGAGCGGAATAAATTTTGCCACCAGTAAACAGACGGGATCAGCTCTCTACGTCAATCGCATACGCCGGGGGGCGACGATCATGTGTGACAATTTAGAAGCAGGGAAAACATTTCTGCAAACAATTCGAAAACGGTGCGTTAGCGTATCAACCCGGTACACCGCAAGTGTAGTACGCGCGCACGAGTTATTTATAGAACCTCAGTTTCAGAACACGAATCACGCGACACGTTCGTCAAGCTGCGCCAATGCTATCGCTTCATTGCCGCGTGTGTGCGCGAATTGTCGTTTGTGCGGCGGCCGTTTCGCTGCGTTTTATTGCTGGCGTGCTACTTTCCCCACAACCCGAGAGCCGTGCCTTTCACCATCCGAAATTGAAATGTTTGTAAGAACAGCAAAACCATCATATATATGGTGGTAAAGAAAAGGCAAGAACTAAAACCAAGACCATATATACAGAAAGCGCACAAGAGGTGCGGAAGGAAAACAAAATCAAGCAGAAGAATGGGTAAACTAAAGCAATGGAGGAACACTGGAACGCTTCCCGCCACTGTGACGTTCCTTCCAGTGGCACAAACGTAAGCTAGCCATTGCCAAGCTATCCTACTTACTACTGTGTTGAAGAAGGGATGCTTCAACGCTTCCGTGACTGTGATTCGCTTCGATGGGTCAACCACCAGGCATTTGCGTATCAGGTCCTTGGGATCCTCTGCGGGGAAAGAAGCATCACGCATTAGAATGTGTTTTGCATTGAAAATAATGCCAAAAAGGATTGCGCACCTGAAATGTCCGCCCACTCCGGGGAGGTGAAACTATATTTGCCTTCCATGATGTTACGCAGCATTACC
Source organism: Anopheles merus (assembly GCF_017562075.2). NCBI lineage: Eukaryota > Metazoa > Arthropoda > Insecta > Diptera > Culicidae > Anopheles > Anopheles merus. Next base: position 14,183,874 of record NC_054082.1, read on the forward strand.
ATCTGCTTCCGGTGCCAGAACGGTGGACAGCCGACCAGTAGCGTGAACATGATCACACCGCAGGCCCATCTATGGTAGGGAAATGGTAAAAAAGAAAGGGACCATTATACGCCCAATTGCAGTGGAGGAATGTCGTTGATAGTTACATGTCCACCTCCTTCGAGTATCCTGGCGCATCCTCGAACATGTTGCACTTTAATGTTTCCGGTGCCAAATATCCAGGAGTTCCACAGAGATCTGTGAAAAAAAGAATTCAAACACGCAATTTAAGCAAGGATCTACATTATCATCCAATGCGGGATCATCCACCACCACCACCACACATACCATACAGTTTTTCGCCCTCTTTCAGCACCCGGGCGAACCCGAAATCGGTGATCTTCACGTTGAGATTATCGTCGAGCAGGATGTTCTCCGGTTTCAGATCACGATGCACTATGTTCTTCGAATGGATGTAGTCGACGCCCTCGAATATCTGGCGCATGATGTAGCGGGACTTTTTCTCGGACAGTGTCACCACCGAGGTGAGATAATCGAACAGCTCGCCCTGCCGGCACAGTTCGAACACGAGGAAAATGAACGCATCCGATTCGAACACATCCTGCAGCTCGACTACGGGAGAGTTGGAAAGGGAAAGGGAAATATTAATAAAGCGTTTCAAACGCCTGGGACGGATCACTGCCTGTGACGTTACGTTTCGCTACTTACTGATAAACTTGTGTCCCATCACTTGGCGCAGGATTTGAATTTCCTGCCGGGTTGCTTCCAGCATGTGGTTGGAATCGCCCGTCTCTGCCGCGCCGAGATCGATGATCTTTGCCGCAAACTCCTTGCCCGTTTCCTTCTCGATGCATCGCCGTACCGTCGAGCTGATGCCTCTGTGGCGATGAATCGCGTGAGGAAGAAACAGTAGGACACGTTTTGGTTTAATATGCAATTGATAAATTGCAGATCGAATGGCTGATGACAGGCGGGTTAATGGGTTTATGATGGACATCATTAGGTTGAAATGATGGCGCTGGAGTTAAGTTATTCCGAGTGCGGGAAGAGTGCAGGACGAGTCTAGACATGAGGGCACGTGTATGATGTATGACGCGTGTCATAAGATCATCCGATCATCTGATTGATCCGACTCATTCCATAGCTATAGCGTGTTAATTGTAAGATCATCCCGATCAGTGATTGGGAGTGAAGAGTACAATTTTAAAAGGCCTAGAATTAGCATATCGTCGCAAATTAATCCCTCCGTTTAAGGCACACGGTACACACAGTGCTCATCAAACAAAGTAATAAAACCAAAGTCACAAGATTGCGCGCGACAATCCGAACCAACTCGCTTGGGGACGGCAAAAGCAGTCCAATTTTCTCATTGTGCAAATCCCTTTCAACCAACTGGCTGTTCTCCCAATCACCAGTTGATCGTACGAATTAGCAAACCCTGCTCCCCTCTAAAGCGTCTTCTCCACAGACTCCCCTGTCAGTCAAATCACGTCCAATTTGCAATTGATGCGCGGTAGTTGATCACTGGACTCTGTTGGCTCTTTCCAACAATCGGGTAGCAGCAAGCGCGCTACCACTGCACCTCCGGTCGGTCGATCGTTTTGGGAAAGATCGCCGGCTTCCGCACATTGAGCTAGGCCGCAACCAGATCCAAAGCAGATCTTCGCTCCCAGACGTGCCGCTCAGCCGCTCGCCATACCCTTGGGGTTAGGACCGTGGGAAGGAGTGGTTCAGTGCGCTATCCAATTTAGCGCACGCAAAGCTGCACCATCTGTCTGGCACGGTCCGGAAGTCACCGCTGCAGCGTGGGGCAGTGTTTGTTACGTGACGACTAAAACGAGCCCCCTCGAAGGATGGCTTGGCGGCGGTACCCCGTAGGAGTAGAAGGACACTGGTGGTGGCGGGGCGCGATGACGGCCACTGTTCATTCATCCACGCGCAAATGCCACAAACGGCGCAGTAATGATCGATGGCGACAACGGGTCGCTCTCTCTCTTTCACACTCTTTCCTTCTCTCTCACCGCTTCAATCAATCCAATCTTTCCCTGTTCGTCGCGAGTAGCGGCGTGGCGCGTGTCAAGATCGCTGGGAATGGATGGGGCTGGTGTGTCCCGTGACTCTGCTCACGCTACGATCACCGACCGAGACGATCGATTCTAAGGGTTCGGAATGGGGTTTTGCGCTAGCCAAGCGGTTTAAAATTGAAGCAGGCAAATCGCTACGATGTAGTGAGTTCACGATCGATGTTTACATTCCCACCCCGCACACACTGTGTACCGATTCGAGATCGAAGATTGCAATCGAAAGAGAGTCTCGATCCGGTGGGCGATTGGGGGACGGCGAGTGCTGGTGGGGCCGTGTTAAAAATAGCACAATAACACCCAGCCCCATCGCAGCACACATGCGCACGAAGCTTAATTGTGGCATTGTGAGATAGAGGCACACAACACACTTACAACCACATGCAAGACCACACGATACGAGCCGGGCTTGGGGGCACGTCAAACGCGACTGCCTTGGCGTCGGCAGTCAGAAACGATCACTGATCCCCCCACCCCCTTGCTCTACTCGCGGATCAATATACCGAGCGAAGTACGAATTTGGAAAGTATTTCATCATCTGGGGGAAAGTTGGATAATTGATGGATGGGTAGCAGAAAGGGACTATTAGTACATCTTATTTATGTAGTAGAACAAAATAAATTAAATATGTCATATTCCCATCGAGCTATCGAGAGGGAGATAGCTGGTGGTCTAAAAAGCGAACACCAGAAATGAAAACGAAAGGACAACACTACAATAACAATCCTCCGTTTGGGGGTAGGATGGGGGGGGGGGACCTATAACACCAGACCCCCTCCCCCTCACCCACGGTTCCACTGTATCCGTCCCGAAAAGAGGGGGACGATGATCAGCAGGTGGAAAGGTTAAATGTAAATAGAAACAAGTATAATAATGGGACAGTTTCGCCGACACGTTGTCACGGGGGCGCCCGTGCTCTCACCCTCCCCTCGTAAATCCACCGTACATAACGTATTTTTTTGGTACCTTCTTATCCTCCCACTCCCGCTGCTTGCAGTAAGTGCTCAATGATCGCGGCTATTACATCCATCCGCGCGAATTACACTGCCTGAGCGCGCTCTGCCACTGCGTTAGCGAGATCCCGATTGTTGGGAAAATTAATTTTAGCACACTTTTTCTGTCTATCTCCGCCGTTTTGGGGGGGGGGGGGGGGGGGGCTGTGTTCAAGAGAAAAAACCGGCCGTTACCGGCCATTGCTACGGATGCGGCAGGACATCGGGCTGGGATAAATATATGTATGTGTTGTCACACGCGTCAATCGTGACGTGCTGCATTCCTCGCCGTTTGTCACCCGTGTTTCGCGACGCGGCCAGCGGGCTGAAGTCAACAACAATATTCCACCTTCTCGGTTCGTTCAAACAAAAACTGCATTGCATTGTTCGGGCTGACCGGTGTACGCAATTTGTAGCACCGTTTTCCTGCTACAACACCGCGGTCCATTATCTCTCTCGCGTGGATTCGTGGAATCGTAGCGAGGAATCTAACCGCCCCTGCCTGCTTGCTGAAGGCACGATCGAGAAGGCCGGCCTGCGACACGGCGGGCAAGGGGTGCACACGGGTGAGGGGACACACAGCCTACTCGCAGCTGTGCTGGCGGTTTGTTTGTCGTGCGTTACACGGTGTTACATGGGGGCTTAAGGAGAGAGAGAGCGCGGCTGCTTCGGGGCGATAAACAATGAATGAGGTGGATTTTTACAATTGCAGCAATAAACCATGCTGGATTGCCTTCTTCAGGTAGAGGTGTTTCGTTTCGTGGATTGGCTGATTGATAAGGCGCCCCATCCATCTTTTGTCTGCGAGCACGTTGCTCTTCGGCTTAAAGCGTGAGGCTAATTAGGTTTAATTGCGATGGGCTTTTGTTTGCCATTTCTAGAACGGCACTTCCTTCCGATTTTGAAGGTCGGTCGGGCCAGCACTGATGAGAAGGTTTCCATCCTGGAAAATTAAATGCATGTCAATCAATCAGCGCCGCCACCTCATTTCCCATGGGTCCCCGTCGTTTCCATAGGCAACACGGCACAAAACACCGCCGCCCAGGTATGGGAAAACACACACAGCCAACTGTTGCATGGTGTGTGTGTTTATATATTTAAATGGCATTGGAATCGCGTGCGTCTGGGCGCTAGGTACACGACGAGGACAGAATCACGTACACACGACGCCCCGCCAATCACGAAACGAGGCAAAACGCCAATCCGTACGAAAAAGGGAATGGAAAGATTCGTTGCTTGTCGAGCCCCCTAAAAATTGTGCCTCGTTCGGACGGTCTCCACATCCACAGCACCGTCCGGGACAGCAGCAGCAGCAGCAAGAAAAGCTTGTGTCCGTGTTTCAATCAATTGAAATAAATTGATCATGTGTTGCCAAAAGGAATTGATTACTCAACGGTTAACCAGAGCACGTTGCCGTTGGTGAGGTACGGGGCACCGGGGTACGGTGAACGCTGGCCGTCAAAAACAGAGCGAAAGCAAAAAGAGAAACAACCACGCTCGATCGATCGATTCGTGTGATGTAAGAAGGGGCCATTGTTGCTTTGCGCCCACGTCTTTTTTGGAGAAAAGGGTCGGTAGTAGTTTTCGTTGCCGCCTGCTCTTACCTGCCGAGAATTTCCTTGGGCTCGTACTTGGCGTAGAATCCCTTCGCCGCATCCTTGTCGGGCAGCAGATCGTCCTCCTCGTCCTTGGCCATTCTTTTTTTGAGGCTTATTTTTCGCGCCGGTACACCGTACGATAAGCGATATCGGCTCAGATAGTCGTGGATTCGGTCCGGCTCACTGGTGCTGTTGTCGGCATGGACCGGATCGTTGCACGACGACGACGACGACGACGACGACGACGACGCTGATGCTGCTGGCGAGGACGGTGTTGAGCCGGAGTCACCACTGGCACTTGTGTCACCGAAACACGCCCGGAACGATTAAGTGAAGTAGATGATTAGACCAAATGCTCGCACCGACCGGAATCAGCTTCACCACTCAGCCTCTACACCGGTCTGCCTCTTCCAAAACTGCACTCTTTACTTGCTTCACCTCGCGGCGGAATGCTCTACCGAACTCCAGCAAATGCTTGGCCTCGTTCCACGCGTTTAGTAAACACCGTACCGTGGGGCCAAACACAGCGGGGCGTTTGTGTGTATGTGCGCACCGGTATCTCCCGATCCGCGCACCGTTTTAGCATCCGACTCCGAGCGGAACCGCTTTTGCAGTGATACAGTTTTCAATGTCAGAAAGGTTAAAACACACACTCTCCGCCTCGCTGCAAAGTGGACGTCGGTTTAGGGAAGGTGCGGGGTTTGTGCGGGCGGGCGCGGACTCTCCACCTCCTGCTGCTGCTAGAGCACCAATTGGATGTCAACTTGACGGGTGCACACACACGCAACACACATGCCACGATGCACCAACACACAGACACACACGTACAGAGAGAGAAAACACACACGAGAAATGCAGACAAACGGCGATTATTGCACCAAACAGTTCAAACAATCCAATTCACATGCAAATTAGCCAAATCGAAACGAGCAAAAGATGCAATGTGGAGGCGAATCGTTGTGTTTCCGTTGTTCTTGCGTAAATTCGAAGGCAAATCGAAGGATGGAGCTGAGAACGGCCGATGTTTTCTTCTGTGTTTTTTCTTCGCTGAGCAATGGTGTCAGATTTGACATAAGCCTAGTGGTGGTTGGAAAACGGGTTGGCTCATTTTCTGTATGTGTAATGTCTATTTACCTTGGTCGTTATGGGTTGAAATTGAAATCTCGCGTTTGCTCGGAATTTACCAAATTACTTTTATTGCTATTTTTGTAAAATTTCACTCTTATCTTATTAGCGATAAAGCATTTACACAAATTTAACTGAATCTCATTCGAACCACGTGGTCGATTTCAAGAAATGGGTGCACAGTTGCTGCTCGAAAAGGAATTTATTCATACCGCCCACAAACCGTTCAATTTTATTTACACCAGTTCAACAAGACATCGCACACCGACTGTTCGGCTGCCGCATCGGGTCAGAACTGCAAACGCTTCGGTACGGTCCCGCCATCAATGCTGTCCAGAAGCTTCCGCTTGAGCGACGGTTTCTCCTCCGGCTTGCTGTTGGCCGCATTGTAGCTGGCGGGCATGGGCAACCGCGGCCCGACCGTCGGCGCCGGTTTGTTCGAAAAGTATGCCATCTTCAGCGCCTCGGTACAGGAGCACCGGTGCAGCGGGTACAGGGCCAGCATTTTGTTCGCCAGCTCAATCAAATCGTCGGACGCCGCGGTAAAGATGTCCCGCAGTGGAATGGGCGGATAGAACTTGTACTGCACGTAGTCCGGCAGCGACTTTACGTCCGGCCAGTTCGTCTCGTTCGGCGTACCGAGCACCTGGAATATTCGCGTCAGCTGGTCGAGATCGCTCTCGCCGGGCAGGAACGGGACGCGCAACAGCAGCTCGGCCAAAATGCACCCCACCGCCCAGATGTCGACGCCAATGCCGTACTGCCGGGCGCCAAACAGCAGCTCCGGACAGCGGTACCACCGCGTCACGACCTGGTTCGTGTTGATGCGATTGGGCGAGCCGAAAAACTTGGCCAAACCGAAATCGCCAATCTTCAGCACGCCGGTGCCGCTGATCAGTAAATTGTTCGGCTTCAGATCGCGGTGCAGTATCCAGTGCTGGTGCAGATACTCGAGCCCCCGGAGCGTCTGGATCATGTAGCTCTTGATGTTGGCCGGCGTGAGTATGATCTTCGGATCCTTGATGATGATCTCCAGATCGGTGTCCATGAAGTCGAACACCAGCGACACGTTGCTCTTGTGCCCGAACACATCCAGCAGGCCGATGATGTTCTCGTGGTGCAGCTCGTGCAGCAGCTTGATTTCCCGCAGCGCGGTACGGTTGATGCCGTCGGCCGCTTCCTCCCGGTTGCCGATTTTGATCTTTTTCACCGCCACTATTTCGTTCGTTTCTGCATCCCGCGCTTTGTAGACGGTGGCAAACTGTAAAGAAAGGCGCAAACGCATGGTCAAGTACGGTGCGGACGTGCTGGTAGCTTTCACACGCAGCAGGAACGAGATGGCCTACCTGTCCTTCGCCAAGGAAATCAATCTTTTCATATCTGTTCAGTCGGTTCAAGATTTCCATCGAAAGTGTAGCGTGGCGGTCGGAAAGTAAGTAAACAGGAAAGCGCTGCACAAAACTGGGAACGAAGAAAAATACTCGTGCAGAAAGTTGTACGGGAATGTGTGTTTGGGCCGGGAAAGCGAGATTGTTTACAGTTGAGCAAGCAGCAGAAACGTCAGCGGCTGACGTTTGATTTAAAAAACTTACCGTTTATCTGTCAAATCGCTCTGAGCTGCGGATTTTGTCAACCAACCAGGGATGGGCAAGCTGTAACGGAACGATAAAGATTTGTTTATGAAATTATTAATTTATTTTGTAGTTTGATTTTATTTAAACGACGTGCAATATAGAAGAAGTAATTGGAAAAGTATTTTAAAATTGTGAAATCGACTCCAAATGAGTTTTAAGTATCTCTTCTCGTTTACCATTTAGGTTGCCGCTCCCTGGCGCTGGTACGCTGCTGCCATCGCCTTGCTGGACAAAAGCCGTTTCGCTCCCCAGCGCCACACAACAAGCAAGCATCGACATTTCCTCACCGAAAAACACGCACCGACGAGAAAGACGGTCAATCGGTGCTGTGCCGCGAAACGGAAAGCCTCAAGCCGACCGAGTGTATTCTGGCCCAAAGAAAAAGAACAATCCAGTCGATAACAGTGTGCGTCTAACAAATATCTGTGCGTATGTGTGTGTTTCCGGTTGTATGAGTGTGTGTGTCAGTGTGTGTCCTTCGTCTCCCTTTAAACGGGGAACAATTTAGCTGTAAACTACCTACCTCCTTCCACCCTGTTCGGAAGCCTTTTTTCCTGCATGACCTTTTGTGAGTCGTCGGAATCGTTGCGTTGCTGTTACGGAAAGGATTGACCATTAGCCATTAGCCTGCCGTCTAGTGAGTGTGGTGTGACACACAGTGCCTGCCGAGCGTCGTTGCCGCTTATTTGTTTTTGTTTCGTGCCGCCCACTGCCACACTGCACAAAATGTCCGATTCCGGCAAGTCCGTAAGTATTACCCCCTTACCGTGTCCCCGCAGAGCGCACTGGCAAGAGCGAAACCCGAGAATAACCTTCTCCTCCAGCAAGCAAGTCGCCTTATCGGTAGCGGGCGCCACGGCACGGTCCGCCAAATCGATAACGATTAGGCTGGCAAAAATGGGACCAAAATATCGTGTGTCCTAAAAACATGCTGATGTTGCAAAAAAAAAAACAAATCCACCACCGCCATTTCACGCCAGCAAAGCGATTGTGTGTGCGTGTGTGTCCAGGCGCGGTTTACGTGCCGTTCGCCGCATTCTTATGACTCACATCGAAGTTGGCGGCGAGTCGCGGCGCTTGCTGGTGATGATGGCAAAATGTTTGCAAAAAAAGCAGATCAAAACCTTCACAACACACCAGCAGAGTCTGCCTTGCGCTGCGCTAAAAAAAAAGCACAGTGTTGCGTTCCGTTTGAGAGAACGCTACGGGTGTGTAGTAAAAAGCCAGCCTGGACCAGGCGCGTTGCAGCGAAGCGCATGGATGCACTTGTGCCACACTTACACCCGCCGGTATGGGTGCGCGTGTGGATGGAAATCATCGGCATTGGCATCAATTTGTTGTTCGTCTGCTGCTTCCCACATTCGACAAGACAAGTGGAAGCGTTTTGACTTGCGGCTAACACTTGTCTCTGGCCGGAGGAGAGTAGTGAATCACTTGACTCTTCTGCGGAGGGTTCACCTTCGCCCGAGCAGTTTCGTTCCGCGTACACACGCATGTCGAGGGAATAATCTTACTTGGTTTTTTAAAATAGGTTCATTTGTTGGCTGTTGACCAGGGCCAATCCAGCCACCACTGCGTATGTTATGCTGCTCCACTACGCATAGCTCACTGCAGCTCAATGCTTTGCGCTGCCGTGTGTGTGTGTGTGTGCATGCAGCTGGCAAGGGAAAGATGAATAAGAGCAGTTTAATCTCTTTGCATCGTGACGCTTCAATCACAGCCACGCAGCGCATGTTGAAGCAGCTTGTTGTTGTGTAAACTTCCGGTATGTGAGATTGTTTTGCTTAGCAGCGATTCGGTTGAGGTTTGCTTGTGTGATTTGTGCCGGGAAGGGCCCCTGGTTTGTGGCAGGGCAACTGTGTTTACTTTGATTGTGCGTAACTTCCCTGCATTTAAGTAAAGCATCATTCATTCCGTCAATCTTTTGGGATGGAACCGTGTCGCGTTTCTGATACGTTGCCATATTTTCTTAATATATGTTTTTGTTATGTCCGGAAGAATTAAACTGTATGCTCGTATTGTGAAGTTAATCTAATGTTTAATCCCAAACACCAAAAGAGGTTTAAATATTGTATCGCAATGCTCAAACAGTTTTGCAATCGTTTATCTCGCTTGGTTTGCGATTTGGTTCCAAATCTGTGCTTCAATGTTTGGCAGAATCTGTCCTATTTGGCAATGCTCCATTGGCAGGTTTGTTCAGGCCCGCCCGCCCCCACAATAACATTCAAGCATAATCACCATACATCTGATCAGATACCGCGGAGGTACCTGGAATGTCCACTACAAGGAACAAACGATTAGAACAACCTTGCCCTTGGCCTATTTTCGCTAACGATTTAAAGCGATGGAGAGTTTGCTGCAACGATGTTCTCTTGGGATAATAAATCAACGCTGCCTGCAGTACGATCGAAGCGCTTTATGTAGTGAGATTGTCGATTTTATAGATTATTCGAAGCACTGCAACGTTTGTTGTAGTACTGAATGATTGTTTTGCTAAAAACATGTATGAATTTTGAAAAATCTTTATTGGGATGCCTAGGAAATGCTATTAAAATGACACTGACCAACCTCTTGTTTAATGGCAAAGCGCTTGACTACAAGTGTTTCGAAGTATTTATGGGATTTTTGAAATCATCACAATCAACAAAATTAAACTGCAAAAATTGTGTATTAATCATTTTAATGTTCGTAGTATTTTCAGTATGAAGATCCAGCGCCAAATTTAAGCGAATGGTATTTTAATTAATGTACCTGAACTAGCCAGCAGCGAGCAACCGAAGATGCGATGCGATAACAATTAATAGGGTAGTTAAACGTCACGCTTGAAATGTGTCGGATAAATGCAGATGATGCTAAACATGTCGCGAGCCGCGAGAGTCACTTTCACCCTACAAAAGCTTGCTTGCGAACTGAGGCGAACAGTTGCACCACAAGCAGCTCTTCATCCGCCGAATCACGAAAGTAGATGTCCATCCGATAGTCGCCGGATGGTAGCGTTGGCAGTACGTGCTTCGGCTCAAACATCCATAACGTAGCGTATGTACGATTCTGCAGAAGAAAAAAAGGGAAAGAGATGCTATACCACCGTCTTGGCGACTTCCGGTCGCTCCGTACTCAACTTACACCGTGCGGACAGGGATAGTAAAAGTCCGGCAACGTTTCCTCGATTACCCTCATCATCACGGCGGTGGTCGGGCTGAAGTGTCCGTTCCGTGCCGCCTGGCAGTACTCCATGCTCCAGTCGATCATGAACGGTCGGTAGGTGGTGTACTTGTAGAACAGTTGCACCACTACGCCCAAATAGTTGACCACCATCGGTATCGTGAGCGAAACGTTCAAGCCGACCGTCCCGTTTGGCTTTTGCTCCATGTAACAGTGGTGCAGTTGGGTGCGCTTGTACGGTGCGTTACCGCACTGCAACTTGCTGATACGCAGCTTGTGTGAAATACTGTTCTTGGGTGGTTTCCGTTTAAGCTGGGCCGTTGTTTGCGGTACCGGTGGCCACAGGAGTGCGTGCGCTAGCAGGCAGAAAAGAATCAGGGTGCTTTTTTTTAGTATTAGCGAACCCATTGTGGGGGCCAGCGCGGATGAACACTGATGCGTACAGTCCTGTTCAGATGCAGAATGGAAACTGATCCAGCTCCAGTTGATGATGGATGACCTTAAGCGGTGTCTCGGTGTTTAGCGACAATGTTTATGTGATTTTAAATGTAGAACTCGTGGGTCGGGACTATTAATTTGACAGTTTTACATTGAAGATAATCATCACGATGTCCAACAATTATATCCCGTTATTAGTGCTGCAGAAGCATACAGTTTGGTAGTGAAACTCATCCACTATTTAATCTGTTTTACAAAAACAATATAGTGCCCTTTAAATAAAACTTTAAATTCAAGCTTTGGTTTATTTTAGGATGATTTTTCCACCCGTAGCTCCACCCCTTTCCGGAAACTAACTACATTGTGATTTGAATACTTGAACAGCCATAAGAAAGGTGACTAGACAACTGGAAGGAATGTTTTATATTGTGTCACAGCACCGTATTTAACCGATAATGCCATATCGGCGCACCGCGCCATACATCTGCAGCGCAAACAGGGGCACATTGGACGATTCGCGATAGAAAATGTCCAACCGGTAGTCGCCGGACGGTAATGTTTGCGGTATGAATTTCGGATCCAGCAGCCAGAAAACGGTGTACGTGCGGTTCTGAATGAGGGAAGAAATCAAGAACATTTAGCAGCGGGGATCGGTTAGGAGGGTCCACTCGTTCCCCACTTACACCGTGCGGACAGGGATAGTAAAAATCGGGCATGCTTTCCTCGATCACCTTCATGATCAGTGCGTTGGTCGGATTGAACGTGCCTACCCGGGCCGCCCGACAGTACTCCATCGTCCAGTCGATCATGAACGGCCGGTAGGTGGTGTACTTGTAGTACGCTTTAGCCGATACCGCGATATAGTCCAGCACGATTGGGACGTGGACGGAAATGTGCAATCCGATCGTCCCGTTGGAAAACTGTTCCATTTCGCAGTGCTGGAGCGTGGAGTGCTTGTAAGGCTGCTCGATGCACAACATTTTGGTGATGCGTACGGTACGATTGGTGGTCACGCCACTGCTACGTGGCTTTGTCTTCGGTACGGTCGCCCCGTCGGCAATTAGACAGAGTAGGAGCAGCTGTGTGGTGAGGCAAAGTAGTTGAAGAGCCCTTTGGCGTTCCGAGTTGCTGGAACCTGTAGACGGGATCATACTGACTCGCACAAACTGGAGTGAAAGAGTTTTTGTGTAGTTTAAATCGGGCATAATTATCGCTGCAAATGCCACTCAATACCACTTTGTTGCACAATTAAGTGTTTGTATTTTTTGTCTACTATTTTTGGAGCAATTTCGTTCGGCTAACTGGAGGTGTTTCTTACACCCATAGTAGCGGAATTTATTAGCGCAGCAGCAGATTAACATTAAACAGTTTTAAAGATTAAACAGTTTGCGCATTGCTGCGTACATCTGCATCGAAATCAGCACCGTGTTGGACGTGTCGCGAAACACAATGTCCAACCGATAGTCGCCGGAGGGTAGTTTATCGGGAATAAATTTCGGATCCATACGTAGGACTGACTATCCTGCTATGGGGGGAAATCAATAAGTCACTGAAAGCCAACAAGTGTGTTGGCAGGCCTTGACCGGCATCGGTTGTTGAGCCAAAGAAGAAGAAGAAGAAATTTCGGATCAAAGTACCATAGGACCGAGTATGAGCGGTTCTGGGGAATAAAATCAGCGATGGAATCAGACCGATGGACGTGACGAACGCTACAGAACACTTACTCCGTGCGGGCAGGCATAGTAGATGTTTGGCACTGTTGTTTCGATGATTTTTAAAACCAGCGCACTGGAGGGATTAATCCCGCCCATCCGGTACGCTTGACACAGTTCGATGCTCCAGTCGATCATGAACGGTCGGTAGGTGGTGTACTTGTAGAACAGTTTGGCCGTTATCTCCAGATAGTTGAGCACGGGTCGCACGTCGAGCGAAATGTTCAGCGCCACCGTTCCGTTCGGAAGCTGCTCCATCCTGCAAAGGTGCAGCTGTGACAGCTTGTACGGCGTATTGGTACATTGCATTTTGGTAATGCGCAAGTTGTGCGTGATATTAATGCTGGCTTTCTTTCTCTGCAGCTGGCCCTGCGGCACGAATGCCAGAAGCAACAGCAGCACTGTGAAGTTCAGCAGTGCAAGGTGGTTTGCATTATGTTTTGCTGCTGCTGCTGCTGCTGATGGGCTCATTCCGGATCAATTGATTGTTGATCACTAGCCAGCCAGTATGGAGTTGGGCACATGCGTTTAAAATAATGTAGTCATTTCAACCCACGACTAATAAGGCTCTTTTAATGGTTACAATTGAATCGTTTGCGATCGAATTGTTTGCGATTAATTGTCTAGATTTGGTTACTTATTTTCTTTAACGATCGCAGTTTCGTTGTGTTTGAATCAATAATCGAAGAGTATGACCTGAACGCTCGATAGTACTTAGAGTGCATTGGTTTGTCACAAGCTCATCCTCTAGCAATTGTTATGCAAAACGAGTTACGACCTTAACCGATCACACCCGGCTTACGTATGTGAAGTCCCGGACGACGGCCTGCTCGTTGGAATGTAAGCTGGTTTGAACATCCAATAGGGAAGGTACATGCGGTTATGTAAAAGAATAAAATAACCATCATTGTCTGCAGCATCATGCGCATGATCATTACTAAGGTCCTGATTACTCAAACATTTTCTTCGTGATTTGGTCAGATTTAGGTATTATTTGAATCATTAACGACAAATAAACCTTAGATGCGTTTGTTTAGATGGCATGCACTATTTTTTTTAAGATGCACTGGTGAAACACATAAGTAATATTTATATGTTTCGTGAATGTACAGCTCATGTGGATGGGTTTAGGTGTTACCGATCGAGTGAACTGATTTGATCGAATGGTGTTCTCTACATTCAAGAAACGATTGACCAAGGTTTTGATTAGGTTTTGGGTTATCATAGATCACGCCAAAAGGATGAATCAAACACCGACGGTAGTAGACCCATTAAGTTTTTTCGTTGGTGTAGATATCGGTTGTGTTTATTGAGGCTACAACTCTCCTAATCTTTCAATTAATCGTTACCTAATACGAGAACAAGATAAATCCATAATACTGCGTTATTATACACTGAATTGTCGAATCATATAATATATACACAAATCGACACAACTAATTATAGGTTTGGAAATAGTTACTGCTAAAGATCGTCGTGGTTATTACTGATTACTGAGATATTGGTCAGTTCCATGCCTCTATTTGTAGAAAAGCCTTATAGATATGTGCTGGATTAATTATCCTGCTTTTGGGTCAAAATGTATGCAGGTTTAAAATACTATATATACTGTGATACATGCATAATAAGTCAACCTTTGGACAGGCACTAGATCAACGCATGGATGCTGTTGCAAGTGGAGAAAAGGAAGAAGAAGAAGAATGCTTTATTTAAAACAAGATTAAATACCATTAATTTGAAGTTTAGATCCTCCATCCATGTACCGCATCAACCGAGAAGTCCCTGCTTGCGCACTGCTCCGTACGCCTGCATGGAAAACAGTATGGTTTTGGTCGATTCGCTGAACATGATGTCAAGCCGATATTCGCCGGAGGGTATATTTTTGGGAATGAGTTTTCGTTCGAATAACCATACCGTCGCGTATGTGCGGTTCTGTGGGAGAAAGTAGAGCAAAATCACAACCCCGTGGTGTACGCACGCGTTCAAACAAACAGAAGGCAAGACAACCGAGGCGCACTTACTCCGTGCGGGCAGGTATAGTAGAACTCGGGTATTGTTGCTTCGATGATTTTTAAAACCAGCGCCGTGGAGGGATTGTATCCACCCAAGCGGAACGCTTGGCACAGCTCGATGTTCCAGTCGATCATGAACGGCCGGTAGGTGGTGTACTTGTAGAACAGTTTGGCCGTTATCTCCAGATAGTTGAGCACTATTGGCACGTCTATCGAGGCGTTCAGTGCGATCGTACCGTTCGGAAGCTGCTCCATCTTGCAGTAGTTCAGATGCGTCAGCTTGTACGGCGTGTTGACGCACAGAATTTTGGTAATGCGCAAGTTGTGCGAGATATTGCCTGCTTTGGGTTTGTTTCTCTGCAGCTGTCCCTGTGGTACGAGTGCCAGAAGCAACAGCAGCACGGCAATGTGAAGCAGTGCAAGGTGGTTTGCATGCTGGTGGTGTGCGGTTGTTGGTGCTGAGCTCATCCCGGATCGATCGGTTGGTAATCACTGGCAGCAGGGGGACGTACGATCCTGGGCTAAGAGTGAATTTAGCGTCGAGATGTGAATGTTTTTAGATCCATATCGCTTCTCTAGCCCTAAATGATGCTTTTTTGAGTAATTAAAACGTTTTAATGGGAAACGAATTATTTGTGTGCGATAGTTATCTCGATTCGGTCGCTGTATGTAACACTTTTCGAATGAAGTAACCGAGAACAGTGTCCCCCAGACATGTTCGTAAACATGACAATGCGTACTATTTCTGTCAATGTAGTGTATGTGGTTTATTAAATTTGCCTTTGGACATGCATCAATGTTTGCGTGAATTTATTTAGACTCGCAACCTTTCGATCCTAACCGATCAGTCCCTGCTTACGTATCGAGCTAAACATTTGCAAAGCGTACAGCGTGATCCGGGTGGAGTCCCGGAAGTAGATATCCAATCGATAGTCACCGGAGGGCAGGGTTGTCGGAATGTAGCTTGGCTCAAACGTCCAATAGGTAGCGTACGTACGGTTCTGTGAAAGACCAAAGAAAGCATTATCATCTGCATCGTTAGCATTATCACTCCGTGCTTACTCCGTGCGGACAGGGATAGTAATAGTCGGGCATACTGTTCTCCACTATCTTCATCATGATGGCAGCGGTCGGATTGAGGTTGCCCTTCCGTGCCGCCTGACAGTAGTCAATGCTCCAGTCGACCATGAACGGCCGGTAGGTTTTGTACTTGTAGAACAGCTTGGCCACAATCTCTGCGTAATTGACCAGCATCGGTACGGTGAGGGATGTGTTGAGGGCGACCGTCCCGTTCGGGAGCTGGATCATTTTGCAGTAGTTCAGGTGCGTCCGCTTGTACGGTGCCTCGATGCACTGCAGCTTGGTGATACGCATAATGTACGAGATGCCGTGCTTGTCTTGTCTTCCCGCACTACCGCTTCCGGACAGCACGATCAGCAGCAGCAGCAGCATATGCTTTGCGAATATTATTCTGCTCATGCTTATGGGGTTTAGTTGCTACCCGGCTTGCAACACGTTCTGGTGCTAACTGATCGCGGTGATCAGTCTTAGTAAACCATCCATAATCCAGAGAGTAGGAATAGACAAATTAGAGGCTGTGATATGAAAAATTGTCTATATTATTAGGAGTATTAAATTACTACCCAAAAATGTATGGTGTTCATCAGATGCCTGTTAACAAATAATTGCACCTATTACTGTTGGAGTTTCATGCTTCGTTTTTGGCATGATGCCTCTGTCGATATTAATAATAGTTGTTTTTGTTGTTGTGAGGATAAAATTGTCCTATTCTATTTGTTCATTATTTGCTAGTAAGAAGACAAGATCATAAAACACAAACGCAAATCAACTACACGAATTATGTTTCTGAAAATAGTTATAGCTTATGATCTTCCTGATCTTACTGATTACCGACACATTGATTGGTTTCTTGGGTGCTTTTTCGTTTGAAAATAACTAAAGATCTTAATTTGATCCTCTTAAGTCCTCTTATTCGCTAATCCAAGAAGGCCCTGCTTGCGCATTGAACAGTACATCTGTATCGCGTAGATGATAGAGCGCGTCGAGTCACGGAAGAACACGTCCAGCCGATAGTCCCCGGACGGTAAGGTCGACGGTATGTAGCTCGGCTCAAACATCCACAAGGTGGCGTACGTACGATTCTGCAAAGAAACGGCGAACGATCCTGCTCTAAGTGATCTCTCGAGTTTGATTTGCTCCCGGTGCTTCCGCGCGCCCGCTCACTTACACCGTGTGGACAGGGATAGTAAAACTCCGGCACGCTTTCCTCGATGATTCGCATCACCAGTGCGGTGGAAGGATTAAACTTGCCGATCCGTTCCGCCTGGCACAGTTCGATGCTCCAGTCGATCATGAACGGGCGGTAGGTTTTGTACTTGTAGTACAGCTTGGCCGTTACCTCGAAGTAGTTCAGCACCTGCGGGATGGTGACGGAAGTGTTCAGCCCGACGGTCCCGTTCGGGAACTGGATCATTTTGCAGTAGTTCAGGTGCGTCCGCTTGTACGGTGCCTCGATGCACTGCAGCTTGGTAATGCGCAGGACGTGGGAGTTGGTAGTGTTGCCGAGTTTGCGGTTAGGCTGCGAGGCACCGTAGGACTGGGCGGTTAGGAACATTAAGGCAGCGCCGCACAGCAGCACGAGACTGGTCCATCGTCCATTGACGGGGAAGTTCATGGTTAGGTTTGCTAGGTTGTTTTGCACTCTTGCTGATACACTCTGTTTGCTGTTGCTCATCGGACTGATAGAGTCATCGGAGTTGAAACCAGAAGTTAGCAATTCGTGTTGAAAGCATTTAATGGAAAGTGTAATTAAACGCTGAAAGTATAATTGATTTGTAGCCATTATGTTTTACAAAATTGCTTTATAATCGTATGGAAAGGGTTGGAGTTTTCTAGACTCAAAGATCAGCCGATCTTCTCTCTGGGAGGTTTAGATGATCGTACTGTTTATGAAGTGTTGTGCATAGTGTTGTGTTTAATCCAATGGAGATGTTGAAGAGTTTGGACATTTCCATCAACAATTGGTAGTACATTCGAGGGACTAACAGATAGGAAAACGTTTATCTTGCAAATGGAATGTTTGCGGAATTCCCTCCAAAATAGTTCTTACAACTGTGTACGTAAATGATGTGCGAGTGTTGTTTACAGATCATTTCCTCTCTGCTCTAAGCTAAGAAAATCAATAGTAGTAACCATTAAGCGGCCACACGGCGCCTTCTTTGTAAACGCATTAGCTGCGCGTGTTGGTGCGTGTCGAAGCAATTTCCATCAAATGAAACAGGACATAATTTAACCGACGGCACCCTCCAGCACTAGGCGCCCGTCGTTCTCCCGAACCGTGTAATTAAACGGCTTCAAGGTCTTTATTACTTCGGGGCCACTTAGTTTTTCACCAAATCTCCAGCACGCCTTCCCGTTCGTGGGGTTTTTTTGCCATTTGTTTCCTGCTTGCAATCGTGTTACTTCATCGGCCAAAATTATCACTATCGATCTCTTATTCGCCTCTTACCGCGACCCGAATTCACAAAAAAAAGAGGCCTAACAACATCGTACGCGTGTAAGATTGTGTTTTTTTTTACTTCCGCATATTTCCACCGTTGTGTTCCGTCTACTCCGCTTACTCTGCCAGCGTGTTTGGTTTCTGGGTTTTCATTGTTTGGCCATTTTCCGCCGAGAAAATGGGGAAAAAAGCGAGAGCGAAGTAGTAACGCATTTGGAAAACAAATTAATGCTCAACATAAGCCAAATTTGATCACGTAAATCGCACACACAGTTTAGTGCTCATGGGTGTGTTCGTGTGTTAACTAATCGAATGATTATTTTCGGCCGATATTTCTCACTCTACCTCTGCACAGAGAAAAGCGCCGCTACAACCTGTTTAGGAAGTAATTTATTGTTGATTTTAATCATGATAATGATACCGGTCACTCAGTCACGGCGGCGTAACGATGGAGCCGACAGTAGTGCCCCTGGGCAAGTCCAATTCAAATCACCCCAAACAGCCACATGTTGAACAGAAAAGTGTCTCAAGCTAAGCTATGGACGTTGTGTGGTGCGATACTCCGATTATCGTGAAAACTTCGCGGTTCGTTGTGGGTTGCCATTCGAGCGGTTGTCACCCACCTGTAGGTGGTTGGGTTGAGTTGATTGAACTTTCGCGTAACTTGCCGCAGTGGTGCGCGATGCAGGAAAGCAGGCGGTGGACGTGGTTTTGAATGCGCCTCTCTATGCGTGTACCGTCTTTGCATACGCAATGAATGGGTGTGTGTGTGTGTGGAGAAGCGGTCCCCAGGTAGGGCAGTGTGCTTTTAAGCCGGCTGATCATACCGTCACGTCTTCGCTTCGTCCAACGCAAACTCCTCTTCCGTTAGAAAGCAAACCACCACTGCGCCAGGTGAGGCGGGTAAGAAATTCGTAAAGAAATTAGGTTAAATTTCCTATTCCAGCTCTTCGGGAGCGGCCATGCTTCTGTCGGGGTAGAGCGGGCGTAAAGCGGGGAACTGCTACGAGTCATTTGGAGGGAAAATTCGGTTTCCATTCCCCAGCACTGTTTACAATTAGTCGCAGGTGGTCACATAATCAATTGATCGTTGTTGCTGTCCGGATCACAATTAGTGGTGTAATTAAACCAAGCGGCCCAATATGCGAGACTTACGATTGCTCTGCAAATCTGTGGTGTGTGTGTGTGTGTGTTTTTGCATTAACATTTGTTCGACAACCTCAAGAGTTTTGTGTTTAGCTCTTTATTATAAATCATTTAATCGTGTGCTTTTTCTTACTCTCCTTTTTTCAGTTTTCCAACGTGGAAACGTCCGGCTATGTCGGGTTTGCCAACCTGCCGAACCAGGTGCACCGGAAGTCGGTGAAGAAAGGGTTCGAGTTCACGCTGATGGTCGTCGGTGAGTCTGGCCTCGGTAAATCTACCCTGGTGAACAGCCTGTTCCTGAGCGATCTCTACCCGGAGCGTGTCATACCGAATGCGGTCGGTAAGTTCGATCTAGGTGCCCTCAGTAGTGTGAAAATGGTTTGCGCCGTAAAGTATGCAATCTGTGTGGAGTTTTGCGCTTTTTAAGGATTGTTCGTGAGCGCTTTGCTTTGTACAGGGAATCTTCTACAAGCTTCTTTTGCTGCATTTCAATTGAGTTCGTTCACTCCACTGCCTTGCCGTGGTGCTGTGATGACTTATTCATGGCTAAAATTGAAAAAGGTGTATCAGTGGCGCATTATAAAAGCGCCATATTTCAGCAACGTTACACTCTCCTTTCAACGTTGCGTTTAAATTAATTCCACAATGCGTCCTGAAACCGACGACATTAGTGCAAATGGAGTATTTGGATAGCAATTAAAGCTTCTTTTCTTACGCTACATCATTTTAATTCCGCTAGACGACTAACCTTGGCACATTGATCATTAAATTAACGTTCTAACGGACAACCGCCATGTGTGTCGTTGGCACATTAATTTAGTCGCCCTGTTCACCATCAATTAAAGCTGCACATATGCTGTCGGTGGTTAGTGAATGGAATGCGAATTGTTTGGTGGGGTCCTTCTTTACCTTCGCTTCGAACGCCACATGCGAGTGAGCGTTACGCGATCCGCCAAAACCCGGGTGTAACAGGTTGCAGCTAACAACAACACTGAAAAAGAGCGTATCATTCCACGGTGTATGGAATTGCTAGTGAAAGTAGCCACCGAAAGGTGGTGTGTATACACGGACAGGGGGCCACCAGTCAGCCACCACACATATTATGCTAGTGTGTGCAAATGAAGTCGTTACTAGGAGCCACAGACGATGATAGTAGCCAGCGAAGCGTTACGCGACGATCAACGTGGCCACTGCGATCGCGCACGGAGAAAAGGAATTGCGAACCGTTGTTAAATAATTTGTCCAGCTCTTTTCCGCTAATGGAGGTTGTACAATCGTTTATGATAGACTAATGGTTTCTTCTATGGTGTCTTTGCTCCATAACAGAAAAGCAAAACATGACGGTCAAGCTGGACGCGTCCACGGTGGAGATTGAGGAGCGTGGCGTCAAGCTGCGGCTGACCGTCGTCGATACGCCCGGGTTCGGCGATGCCATCGATAACAGCGATAGCTTCAGCGCGATCCTCGAGTACATCGACGAACAGTACGAGCGGTTTCTGCGCGACGAAAGTGGCCTGAATCGGCGCAACATTGTCGACAACAGGATACACTGCTGCTTCTACTTCATCTCGCCGTTCGGCCATGGGTAAGTGATTTTGGCTTTCCTTTGCCGGGCAGGATTTTAACGTGTCATTTCCACTCCGCTCCGCAGTATGAAACCGCTCGATATCGAGTTCATGAAGAAGCTGCACTGCAAGGTGAACATTGTGCCGGTGATCGCCAAGGCGGACGTGCTGACGAAGAAGGAAATCCAGCGCCTGAAGTGCCGCATCCTGCAGGAGATTGAGGATAATGGGATCAAAATCTATCCACTGCCCGATTGTGATAGCGACGAGGACGAGGACTACAAGGAGCAGGTGCGCCAGCTGAAGGAGGCGGTCCCGTTCGCCGTCTGCGGCTCGACCACACTGCTCGAGGTGAAGGGCCGCAAGGTGCGCGGTCGCCTTTACCCCTGGGGCGTCGTCGAGGTGGAAAACCCGGACCATTGCGATTTTATCAAGCTTCGCACCATGCTGATGTGAGTGTGTGGGGGTGTTTCATGCAATTCATGCAACTAATGATGTGCCGTTTCTATCGTCCCATCCACAGCACGCACATGCAAGACCTGCAGGAGGTCACGCAGGAGGTGCACTACGAAAACTATCGCTCGGAGCGGTTGGCGAAATCCGTGCGCAAAAACACCAATTCCGTGATAAAGGAGGAGAACGGTGGCGCCGGCATTGTGCCCGGCGAGGTGTTGTCCGAGAAGGATCGTATCCTGCGCGAAAAGGAGGAGGAAATCCGCCGAATGCAGGAGAAGCTCGCCCAGATGCAGGCCAAGTTTCAGGCACAGAAGTAATGGTGGTGTAGTGAAAAGAGGGAAGCACACAAACACAAAAAAGAGGGAAGAAGAGGATGGTGTTGATGAATGAAGTTAGTTTATGCACATGCACAAAACAAAACCGAAACGAAACGAACAAAACAGAAAGTATTTGTGTCCTCTCATGAAGCGATTTTTTTCGAAAGCATTCATCATTCCGCGCAGTACGATTCATATCAGAAGAAAACAAAAAAAAAAA
This sequence comes from Anopheles merus, assembly GCF_017562075.2. Lineage (NCBI taxonomy): Eukaryota > Metazoa > Arthropoda > Insecta > Diptera > Culicidae > Anopheles > Anopheles merus. The sequence goes on from NC_054082.1 coordinate 14,205,852, forward strand.
CGCAAAAAACAACGAGACGGATCTTCACAGTTCGTCGTGTGCCATCTTCCGCGTAACGTTAAACGATCATTCATCCGGTTCGTCAGCACGCGCGCGCACCATCTTCTTCTTCCCATCCCACTCCGTGGGAACTGAACGAGAATCTCTTCATTTAAAAAAAAAAACCGATTGTCGAGTAGTAGTAGTAGGTGGATGGCGTTATTTGCGGTAATGGGCCGCTTGTTGCGCCCTCCCAGCAGCCCCCCTACCCCTCCGTGGTTTCGATTGCGTTTAATGCAAACACAAAACAGTGAGCCCACGCGTTTTGAAATCTTCCTCATTTTTGTGCGTCAGCATCATCATCATCATCGTCATGATTACACATATATTTTTGGTACGAACTATTCGCATATAATTGTAGAGTAAAGGTTAGATCGTATAGCATACAAGTATATATATAGAACAAACCTTCCACATTAGTTGCCTCTCCAACAAAACACAGCAGGCTGGGGTTAAAACGGGTACTTTAAAAAACCAGGCTAATTGGCTGCACCCAACCCAAACCCATCTCGAAAAACGCTCTCTTATTTGTTTTGGTTATTTTTTAGCTTCATTCATAAAGTTGCAGCAGCTCGTTTTGGGCTCGATGGCTTTCCTTTGTTTTTGGGGTAAACGACACGAAATGTCCGATGGAGTACGAGTTCAATTCTGCAGTGGGTGTAACAACGACACCAAAATGCTTGCTTTTCCTTCTCTCGAGACGCCCGGCCCGGTGTGCTGTGCGTCATTCAGCTGCAATTCAATCGCAATAATTGTACGGGGACGAAAGTAGAGTAAACGTTAATCCATCCTTCCCCTTTTCCCCTTTACGCGCGTCAGACACGAAACTAGCGACGGATAGGTAAGGGAAGGCCAGGGAAGACACACAGGAGGATGGGTATTTGTGTCTCGATAATATTTTAGAGTATTACTATACATAAATATATATATTTTTTTACATTTCGGTTCCGACCTCTCTTACCCCCCGGGCAGGATCAATTTTCAATAAATGCGTATTCTAACTGGAAGCTGAAGTTGTAAACATAAAATAGAACAAAAATAATGAGAAAACAAACCGACGATTTTCTGACACGAATTACGTTCGTTTACGCGTTTCCTCGCCTTTATTTCACAGCGTGTTACCAGCATCATTACGAGACACATACACACATTCGTAACATTTTCTGTTTAAGTTCTATTATGCTCTTTAGGAATGCAATGCGTCCGCGCGGTGTTTTACGCTCTTCCTTAAAAATACACAGTTTTGTTTCAATTTGTTGCTAGCGCTTCTTCACTCTCGCTTTCTCTCTCGCTATCGCTATCTTTCCCCTGCTTTGCTAACTTTTGGTAAATACACATTAGGCGCCTCGCTTGCATTAGATGCAACATCACCCTCAATCTTACGTTGCAACCTATCGAATATTTTTGTACATAGTAACAACAATACAAAACTAATTCGTAAAAATATACTTTACTTTCACTAACGGCGTATTTGGGGTAAAAAATGAAAGTAAACTACAGTATGGTAGGAACAAAACTTGCCCGTTTGAGCAAACGCTACGCGACGTAGGTAAGGTGCACAGTGCAAACTATCGGAACGGAAGTTTCTATAGAGAAGAAGCGAACAAATTACACAACTAGGCATGTGTGCCGACTAAAATAATTCTAAAAATATTACCCTTTTTCTTGGAGAAAAACTAAACAAACTTTTATCACTACTTTAAGAAGAATGTGTAACAAAAGGAACTGCAAAGAAATGGATACAAAAAAAGGTAACTATTTTACACCCTTTACAACCACCAAAAAGAGAGAGAAAGAGAGAGAGAGAGAGAAACAGCATTAGCATTAGAGTAAGTAAAATATTACTATCTGTTCCCATGGATACATCACCCCGCACACAGTCAACGCTTTCCAGCAAAACTCTCTGTGTACGTGTTGTTTGTGTGTTTGTGTTTATGTATTTGCACTAAAGCCCCGATTTAATCTTCCTTTCTCTTCTCTTCTAAAGCCTAGCTGTACGTTTACTGCTGCTGCTGCTGTTGTGTTGGTTGTTTGTTTTTGTATCATTTGATTGATTGTGTTTTTATTTCGTTTCTTGTCCATTTTTGTTCATCTTTTTCCTTCAACTATATTTACATCGTTTGCTTCTTTCTTATGTTTACTTTCACGACTTTCCTAAGTGTTTCCGTTTTTTTTTCTCTTTTACTACTTGTGTGAGCTCTTTTGTGTGTGTGTTTTTTTTCTCTCTTACACATACTCAATATCAATATTTCTTTCGCTTCATTTGTATTTTGTTTTTGTTTGTTTTTTTTTTGGTTTGTTCTCTCCCTTTCTTCGCTCTCTTATTTCATGTTAGAACATGTTGTTTTTTTTATTATTCACGGTTCTTTACACAAGATATAACACTATTTACATGCTTCCCTCCTCTTGTTCTTTGGCCTTGTTGCCAACAGAACGGCGTCAATTCAATAAATTGCCACCCCTTCCCCCCCTCCACTAAGCTTATTACGCATTGCTGTTTTGCTGGCGGCTGGTTTCGTTTTCGCATTCGCATTTTCTGCTCTCGTAATATATCAAATATGTAGTCACAGGACAATCACAATAAGTTCATAATGTGTAACAATGCTAAATGTTATTCACTTTCCTTCGCTCTGCTTGTTTCGCACCACACCCCCAAAAAATTGTTAGTGGCGTTCGTAGTTCGTCTGAATATGAATGATCTTACTTAAAAAGAAAAGAAGGAGAATCGAAACATTCGAGATGAGGCGTGTGAATGGTGGAAACTCAAAAACGGGATGATGATGGAGGCGTTTTTTTTTGTATGAGCATCGCTTGGCGATCGATCTTTTCCCGTCTTTATCTTACTCTCCCCTAAAGCCGTGGTCGTGTCAATACTATGCTTAGAAGTTTATCGTTTATCGTAGCTGTGCTTAAACACCCACATTCTAGGCGGTTTGCTCGACTTCTCCTATGAAATACTTGTGTTATTATTGTTATTTGTCAGTTTGCCTCTTTTCCTTTCCTTGCAGAGACACGAGGGGGTTTTATACGGTTATTTGGTACAGGCAGAAGGAGGGAGAGGGTTGGTGTGCTGCTGTGTTTAGTTTTAACATCCGGCCAGTGCCACGGATTGCGGATTACGTTTGGCAGATATCAACATTCGCTTAAGTACCTTTTCTTCCCAGCGTGTGTGTTAGCGTCTTAATTTGCGGTCCGTTTCTTAACTATTTTCGCATCGCTTGGTACAGAGAATGTTGGTATATTGGATTTAAAATGTGTAGCTTCACACGGCGGAGGCAAAATAATTCTTTCTAATTTTCTAAACAATACGGGAATTAGAGTATTAAAAAAAACAACATAAAAAGCAAAACATGGGACACTTAGCACACCTCTCCTGTGGACACTGGTTTTGTGGTTAACTCGTTGCAGCCAAGTGGATTATTCGTTGTGAGTTTTGGTTTCGATGAAGGGGATACCACCGTGGATTTACAGGTTTATCGTGTCCAGATCTTGGCACGGTGCCCGCGGACTGTGCTGATCACCGCCGTTCGAGCTGCCGGGCAGGTTAACCAGCTGCTGCTGCTGTTGCTGCTGATTGCCATTGGCGGTCAAGGTGGTGACCGCTACCATCGCCGACAGGGTCGTTGCGGTCGCCGTGTTCGTACCGGTTCGTGTCCCAACGGCCCCAGCACCATTGACCACGTTCGAGGCGTTATTAGCGTTATTGCTGCTATTGTTGTTGTTGTTGTTGTTATTGTTGTTTTTGGTTGATTCCGTCGACTGCTGCTTCTTGCTGCCCAGCCCCAACGGGAAGGCAAAGTCCTGTGGCAGTTTGCGCATAATTTTGCCCGACGTAATAAGCCGGCCAAATCCTTCCTACAATGGTGGCGGTAGTGGTGGTGGTGGTGTGCATGCGATACAAAGGGGGAATGGTTAGTAAGCGGGTTTGCCGAGAAATGCGCCGTCATGTATGCAATCTGCACGACGTGAATAGCCGCTGTAGCAACGCTACGCTTGCTACGATCGGAATACGGTACCTGATGGGCGAAAGCATAGCCGGAGCGTAACGAGCGGCGTGCCTTGCGGGCGGACGGTGTCCTCAGGACGTCACTGCTCTGCCGGGAACGCAGTAGCGCCAACCGTTGCTGTACACGAATCTAAAATTGAAAATAAATGTATAAAATTAGTAGATCTCACAAGCAAAGGCATCACACCACGAGCTCCACCTTATCTGGTAAGCTGGGGAACACATCGACAAAGTAGAAGCGTGATGCCAGCACCGGTATCATGAGGACGATCACTGTCAGCACGGTGGTGAACCAGAACGTGGCTTCCTTCATCGCCTGCGTCAGCGAGCCGACGTACGGGCCGCCGATGACGTAGTTGTAAAAGTAGTCCAAAAAGAAGTACCACAGCAGGCTGCCCCAGATCATGATGTGATTAAACACGGTCCAGTACGATGTGTCGAGCGCGATCTGCGTAGCGAAGTGAGGATTAGCGAACGAACGAACGGTACACAGGGACGAAGGAGGCTGGTTCTTACCTGCGCGGTGTTATCGAGGATAAGTATGGTGGCCACTACCGAGCCGAGCAGCATGTGATCGTTCAGCACGTACCCGTCCGGAGAGATGCCGTCCTTGTACGTACCTTGGGGGGAAATCGAGGTGTTTGTTAGAGATTACAGATTCCACTTCATTGTAAGCACACCCTTCTGCAAACCCTTACTTACCGTACGGAATGAGAAACAATATCAGCGAACTGAAGATACCGTGCAGGACGCTGCGTATGAACTCGGTCGTGTTGAACAGTGCGTTCGTCATGCCGGGCGTGTAGAGCTTCGGATAGTCGACGCTACTCTTGTCCGACACGTCCTGCTCGAAGATGCCGAGCGCCAGCACCGGCAGCGAGGTGTAGAACAGATTGTACACCGATATAAACATTGGATCGAAAACGGTCTGTGCAATGGGAGAAGAAGAAGAACGGCATCGTCAATAGATAGGAACGGGGAGCAAGCCGCTCGCACACACATACACACTTACCTGAGCACTGAAGCCGCAAAAAAATGCATACCAAAAATGGCACAGCGTGAATGCAAAGTTTTTGTAGAAAAAGTAGCGCAAAAATTTACACATCCGGTAGTACGACCAGCGGCCATGCACCAGCAGCAGTCTTTCGAGAAATTTAAACTGTGCGATCGAGTAGTCGCTCGCCAGTACGGCCTGCATGCCCTCCTGCCCGGAGATGCCGACGCCGATGTGTGCCGCTGCAAAAGAACACCGAAAAGGACATTAGTGTGTTGCGCGTCTCTCTCTCTCTCTCTCTCTCTCTCTCTCTCTCTCTCAGCTCTCTTTCATTTAAATACCTTTTATCATCGACACATCGTTCGCACCGTCACCGATCGCAAGCGTGACCGCATTCTTCGCCCGCTTGATCAGCTCGACCACCATCGCTTTCTGGAGCGGCGTTACCCGGCAGCAGATGACCGCTTTGCAGTGGGACGCGATCTCGAGGAACTTGCTCTCCAGCTCCGACGTCAGACAGTGCACTAGCGAGTGCCCGTTGATCACTAGCGCCACGCCCGTGTTCTCGTCGATGTCGGTTAGCGTCGGTTCGCCCTTCTCGAACCCGTCGGAATAGTTGCTACAGTTTACACTGCGAAAAGGGGGGAGAGGAAGGGGCGGAAAGGAAGCAGCAGCAGATTAGTACCCAGTTGTAGTTGACAGTTCGTAGGGTCGCACGCGCGTGTTAGTAAGTGGTGTGATAGGATTGTAAGGGAAGGTTAGGTTAGGGATAGGATTTTGGGACAAAAACGGGACACACATACGTCAGAGCACAGGGGAGTAGGTGGTGTTGCTATCGGACGGAGTGAAGCAACAAGAAAAAGGAAGGAATGGGAGGACAACATAAAAACAGGAACACAAAAAACAAACAATGTGCTAACTATATACATAACTATACACACAAAAAATAAATAAATGGGACACTACTAAACGCAGTCAGCAAACTACCAAAAACAAACAGTGGTATGTCAGTAACTGAGGGTATAACAGAAAAACACGGTTCACTATTATGGAGGGTAGAGAAATGAAACTATACACACGCATACTATACACTACGGGTGGGTGGGTTGGATAACGGGAAACACACACACAGAGATAGGAGCCGCACTACACAAAAACGTACGTCTCAAGAGGCCATTCAGAGATCACGAGATAGAGTTAGTGTTTGAAGGAATGTTAGTTAACAGGGAGATGTTGGTGTGTGAGTGTGTGTGCTTACGTCACTATATTAGCTATACTTGGGCTATATTATTTATATATATATTGTTTCGTACAGGCATATGAGGAAGGCATTGGCTAGCACATGTGTGTGTGTGTGTGTATGTATTTGTGTTTGTGTGTAATAGAATGGTGTTGGTGCATCACGTCAGTAGTGTAATACCGTTCTCGCGCCACGCATAGTGTTTGCTTCTGTTACAACTGTTTTATCTGTTTTGTTAAGGAAGTACGTTGGTAGATGAAGTTGGTAGTTTTTTTTTCAAAACTTCAAAAAAAAGGAACAAAAAAAAACACGATCAAACAACAAACAAATACGCGTCTTATACCATTATCATGTCGACAAGGTAGTGGAGAAACGTAAAGGAAATGGAAAACAATTATGGATAAAAGAAAACAAAGGCCTTATACTCCTTAAAAGAACAAAAGAAGAAGAAAATAGCTTACAGGTACGGGGGGCCAAAGATGAAACAAGAAGTATAGTAGAACAATGAATATAAAACAAACAAAAAACACTGTAAATACATGTACAGCTGTTAAAAAAGGGATGGCGGTAAATACATTGAGGTAAAAATAGGAGCAATAAAGAAGAAGGGGAAACAAGAAATAGGTAAATCATACACAAAACAACACATCCCCACGGAAAAGATAGGAAAGAGTCGGTTATACAACACAGAACACTCGAACCCGGTGGGGTTGGTAGATGTTCGAGATCGTTCCGACCGCGAACCCACAGTGGAAATGGGGGCCGTGGTAGCAATAGTAGTAGTAGTAGAAGTAGAAGTAGTAATAGTACAAGGATTTTGGGGTGAACAGAAAAAGAAATAAAAAAGAACAGTTTCGTCCTGTTGGCGGATCGCTTCTCCACCGGCGGATCCGGCGTGAGTTGTTGTGTCGGTGTGTACCTGTCCGGTGCCTCCTCGCTTCCTCCTATACTTGTATATTTATGTCTATTATCCCACCTAAACGTCACCACCGATACGGACGGGGGCGAGGTGTTCTGTATGTCGACCATCGGACCCGAGCTGCTGCTGTGCGCTCCGTTTGCCGTCACGGCACTGGTTTCGCTGGTGGTGCCACCACCAACCGTTTGCGAGTGCGCTTGGTTCGCTTTTTGGACGTCTGGGGGACAGAAGCAGTATAACGTGAGCGTAGCTGTTGCATTCGTTTCCTAGACGCAATCAGCGCCTGTATACTCACTGGCTGGATGGTAGGTGTTGACGATCCGTAACGAATCCATGTACTTGCGCAGCTGCTGCTCTACCTCGCTCTTGGTAATGCCGTCGATCACAAACACGTCCACCATGTCGTCCGTCAGCAGCTGACAGGAATAGCCTATGTTTATTGCCGTTTCTAAATGGGAAACAACGTGCATTAGGAATGGTTAGTTCTGTGTGAGTCTGATGGACAACAGCATCCGCGTACCTTGCTTATCGCCCGTAAGTACCCAAATCTTAATGCCGGCCAGCTGTAGATTCGCGATCGTCTGGGGCACACCGTCCTGTAGCTTATCCTCTATAGCCGTCACACCGACCAGCTGCATATCACATTCGATCTCTTCATAGATTGCACCTAACTTATCCTCCCTACCGTCTAAAGATAAGGCAGCTTCTCTCTGTCGCACCAGCCAGGACTCGTAGAACTCCTTCGTGAGGCGCCGCTCGGCGAGCACCAGCGTGCGCAAACCTTCGCCGGCAAATTTCTGCCAAAAAAAAAACAAAACAAGCGTTAATTTACAAGTAAGAATTGACACCCACGAGAATGAACTCACGTTTAAATGTTCCTGCGTGCGAGCCTTCAGGTCGTGCTGGTTCGGTCCTAGCCTATCGTATATCACACTATCGGCGCCCTTACAGTACAGGATGATGGAGTTGTTGCGACGCAACACGACCGACATTCGCTTTCTAACGTTATTAAAATCTAATATACTTAACAGTTCATATTCCTAGGGGATGAGCATACAGTAGAGTAGAGTAAGACGTAAGTGAGCATTACTATATTCACGCCACTAACTCCTCTGCTAAACTTACCTCTGTTCGTCCCATGACCTCTATTGTTATACTGTTCGGTGCTCGTGATTTAAAAACAAATCCAAAATTACGCGCCGCCGACACGAGGGCTGCCTCGTCAGGACTTTGTGCTTGATAATCTAACCTGCAAAAGTAGGAGGGAAGCGATCACTCGGTGAGAGAATTGTTGCAAAAGCCGGTCACATACACCCACACCCACACCCACAAACTTACTTGCCATTTTTCTCCTCCGCCATCACGGTATGGCAGAGGGCTAGCAAACGAAAAAAGTTATGCGCGTGCTCCTCGTCCGCCCGCACGGCATCCAGCAGCCCCTGGTCGTACCACCGGAACTCGGGTTCGTACTCCGGATTGAAGGAAAAGTCTACCGACTCCATCACCTGCATTGATGGGTTTTGGGGGGGAAAGGGGGAGGCGGGGTGTGGTGTTGTTGGCGTTTGTTTGTTATGGTGTCCCAATGAATGATTGGGAAGAGAAACGATGAGATGAACACACGTGATTTGTCGCAGGGAAGACACATGGTTGGACAAATGTTTGAGACATTTCGGTGCACAGAGTGGTGGTGAGACGAGTAGCATTAGTAGATGTGGGATGAGAAAGAATCGAAAGAATCGTAAAGGAAAAAGAAACTGTAAGCATAATTGTACCGAGCATATACGCGCTGCATACACGTTGCGCAAATTAACGGAACGCAACGGAAAGTGTGCGCAACAAACTGCAACTGATGAGCTTCTAGTAGTTCCGAATTTCAGTAAGGTATGTTTGTTTGTTTGTTTAATTTTGATTAGTCGCTTTTTATGTGAGATAACGTTTAAATTCTACTTGAAAACATGCGGTGCTGTACTTCGATAATAAAAGCACTAAAGCAAACGCCTGATCAGATGTAGTTAAAAGTTGTGCAAGATAAGTAAAATAAAAGGACGAATAAAACTGTGTTTTTGAGGTTGAATGAAAAGGCTCGCAACAAGAAGTAAACGAAAACAAGGCGCACTGTCTAGACAATGACATAACTCACCACACTATATGAAGAAACCTAAATTGAAAAATGAAATTGAAAAGTCGTTACAAACAATTGAAAACATTAACGAAACACGACGGCGTGAATAACAGATTATTATAAAGATCATCAAACAGTGAAAACATATAATTTCGCAAAGCATCGCGCAAAACTGTAACGGCGTGTACGTTTTATCCTCTCTGCTCGTCAAGAGTACTTTAGTGCAATTATTAGCGATACTAGTGATGGAACGTGAACGAAAACTGCATTGTTTGCTATCTTTACGATAGCAAAAATGCCTGAAATTGCTGCAAAACGCATCAAATTACTGAAAGCGCAAGCTTTTTTTTATAATAATAGTAATAATTAAGATGACATAATAAAGAAAACTGTCTGCAAACAAGCGTGAGTACGGTATTACAAACGAAATCATGCATACATGCAGTCCTTCTTGCGTATTGTTCCCACTTGGTGGTACGTCCGTAGTTGACTGCGCCGGGATATGGGGTTTTGGTTGTTGTGGTGGTGGTGGTGTTGGTGGTGTTGGTGTGGTGGTGACTTGCTTAGTCGTAGTGGAGGATATGGACGTCTGCGTTTCTTGGCTATTACTGTGCTGACTGAATCTAACATGTAGTGAAGGTGGATGCTTTTTGTTTGGGGTCTGAACTGGCTGTTCGGTGGTGATCGTGGTAGTGGTGGTGGTGGTGGGCTGAGGTGTGCTGCGACCTGGCGGCTCTTCAGCGTTTAACAAAAGCGATGTGTTACTGTTGAATGTAGGCTACAAGCATATCAATCGCGCAGGGATTAGGGTTAAAAAAATGGAACAGAAAAAGAGAAAGAGAGATAAAGAAAAAACATATAAGACACACAACAAAACGCAGCAGAAACAGCAACATAAAAGATTATGGTAAAGAGAGCAAGAAGATGCACGTTTTAAAATTAATGAATGGTTAAAAGAAAGAAAAACAGAAAAACAAATTAAATGTAAAGGTAGCGAACAGTACATAATGTATAGCAGAAACAGCAACAACAAAAGTATGGTAAAGAGAATAAGAAGATGCACGAATTAAAATGAAACAATAAATGGTTAAAAAATAAGATAAAAGAAAAAAAAAGAATGAATCGTTTATATTAAAAACAGTATGTAATATAAGAAGAAAACAGTAGAAAAAAATCGAACAATGGATCAAAATACGAGTGTAATGAGCAGGAGAAACACACATACCACGAAGAAAAGGGGTAGAAGAAGAAAGAAAGAGTATAAGAAAGTTGTTGAAAACAGTTATAAATTGTCACACGTTGTAAAAAACAAAATAACACGTACAAAAAGGGAGACAGCGTTCTGCTAAAACGTGTCTAAAACTACAGAAATATCACCAAACAGTTATTATACACACGCACGCACACATAGGACGACACGAAGAAAGTGAATGGGATAGGAATGTAAAAAACGGTACAATTGAAAATATTCATTGAAAGGACATGGCACCGCTCGTTGGGGCTATCCCCCTATAATAGAAAGTGTTAGAAAATGGATTAGGGGCGCGCGCGAAGCATTTTGCGCTTGCTGTGGCAGCATTGAAACTACACTACATTAGTATTAAAAATAAACTGTGGATTGAAAGTCGGACACCGCTTCAATTCGGGACAAGAGTTGTTGAAATGGTGCTTGGATGCCCCATCAACACACCTTTCACCGAAGCGAGCGACGACAAACGAGACATGAAACGAGATGGAGAACGTTCCAATATGGAGTTACAGGGGAGTTGCGAACAACGTCCGCGTGTACAACACTACTGCAAGCCTTCAAATCGGTTCTACTTAGGTGGAGCAGGAAGAAGGACGACAAAAACGTACACCACGCGCGGTTCCGACCCGGGACAGGCAAACGTACCTCCGACAGTTCGACTGTTTCGCCCGTACGCACATCAACCACATCGCCATAGGCACGGCCGGCAATGCTGCACTTGTTGAACGTCATAATGTTCTGCGTCAGGGTGCCCGTTTTGTCCGAGAAGATGTACTGTATCTGGCCCAGCTCCTCGTTCAGCGTGGTCGTACGCGCTTTCGCGTGAGTTTTCGTCTTGTCGTAGTACATCTTTTCATCCCAGTTGATAAGGAAGGATTGCGCGAACCGGATCACCTGCGGCGAGCGATAGAGAGTGTGTGAGAAGGGGAGGCGCGTTAGGTGTGCCCGGTACATAGAGAGGGCTTTGGCGGCCGGCTCGTACCTCTACCGACACGTATAAAGATATTGGCACCACTGTGTTCAGTACGATTGCGTAGGAAAAAAAGACTAGACACCCGATACTGATTGCACCTTGCAGATAATCCTTCGGGATTATCCGTTCCCATGGCAGATAAATCTGGAAGGAAAGTAGTAATGGAAAAGGTACTTTATTAGTGTGTGTTTGTATATGAGAAAAAAGCATTTTTTTTGGGAGCGAAAGCTTACTTGAAATTTGTATCCTACTAACGCCTCCCATATTGCGGATGCAATCGTGCAGAAACCGCATATCGACAAGAGAAAGAACACTATCTGCAAATATAAAGGGCGGGAGAGAGTGAGAGAAGAAAAATATGATTAGTAAAACCACTTCTTCTAGGCAGGAGATTTCTGTATATTAAAATGACCGATTCACCGTTTCGTCTTACTAGTGAGAAGGTAATAAACCGATCGTGCTGAATGAATTCAATGTCTTACATTCATACGATCACTTCAATCCATGACCCATTAATCTACATGGCTGCGATAATTATTCAAGAAGCCCGTTTGAAACCCATTCACCACGCAACAACTTCCGCGACAGATGTTTCGTTTCTATCAACAACAAATGCTTCGCATTCATCATTGGAAACGATGTTACGCGAGATAAATATGCTTCATTGATTGCCAACGGCAGCCAAGTGGGAGGCAAACCAACGAACGACCTGATAGTTCGCGGAATGCTAATCGATTACCGTCAATCGCGCGTCCGATTGCTGACAAAAAGAAAAAAAAAGGCAACTACTACTGTACCAAAGCACGACCGCCAGCAACAACAAGGCAGGCACATAAATATCTGCATTATTTATCGTTCAGAGCGTGAGTGGAGAGCTTCTACACGCGCGCGCGTCACTAGGCAAAACACGGACGACCCCCCACCGGAGATGCATCACGGGGTTTACGGGTGAGATAGTTTCTGGAGTCGACGGCAGATGCCATCGTCTCGATGGGGAAGAATTTTTCCATTAGCCACGTCGTTGTCGTCGTCGTCGTGGGTGCAAACATGCACCGCCTCGACCATTCTCCCATCCATCAATCGTTTCCTTCGTGGTTTGTCTACTTACTCCTATGATTATAAAATTTAATAGCCTATCGATGGTCGTCCGTTTGAATTTGGTCTTGCCCGAGTTCTGCATCAGCTTCGTGTCCTTGCCGGCAAAGATGACGACGCCGTAGCACCATTGCGTGTTGCGTATGATGCACCCGCGCAGCAGGATCTTGTCGTTGTCGAGCGGGTAGCGCTGGTTCTTCCACGTGAGCGTACCCTCGAACTTGTTCAGCAGATTGTTCGGCGGTTCGCACACGATCTCGCCGTTAAACTTCCACAGCAGATCCTCCTGCTGGCCCAGTGCGGCCGTCTCGGGCAGGCACTGCTTGATCTTGAGGTTCGTTTCCCCGTCCAGCTCGGCCGTCTCGATGAAGCACAGCCCGTTCGGTTCGCTCGACGACAGGAGCAGTATGTCCGCCGCCACGAACTGATCGTTGTCCATGCGGATAATGTCGCCGACCTGCACGCCGGACCACCGTTCGTCCACCAGCTTCCCGTGCCGGAGCGCTTTCGAGCGCCGATTGTTAACTTGCGAGTCGGACATGTGTCTTTGCTGTTTCGTGGGAAGGTAAAGGGTAAAGAGGCACGGCACAGCGTTAGAGCGAGGGGAGCGAGTGAGTGAGCGCCATCCACCCATTACTTACGAAATCATCGTACGCATCCTTGATGGCAGTCAGCATGAGCACACCGATTAGTGGAATGGCGGTGGTGACGGGCGTCAGTGACGAGATCGCCGGTATCAGCTGGAGAATTAGTAGACACAGAAAGTAAAAGTTGGCAAGACGTTGGAACTGCTCCAGCAGGTTCAAAGGCAGAAATGTTAATATCGAATATTTGGACGTTTTGATGTAGTTGTTCTGCGAAAAAGGAAAAAAAAGAATCAAAAATCCATGACAGAGTGTGTTTCATTCATGTTGGAACACTTTTTCTGAATGAGCGAGTTAAATAATTGCTTTGAATATGTGTAAAGAACCATGAAAAGCTTATTTAACTCATTTGGGAATTAACTCTTAATGGCGAGTTGTAACTGAGCTACAGGGAATTGATGAATTAAAGAGAATCCAAGAGTTGTATCGCAATGAGTGATTTAACTTTCTGAGTCAGTGAGGAGCTCACTCAAAGAGAACAAAGGCGCGATTAATGGTTATACTCTCTACGCTAACTAGCAACTCAGTCATAGAGATCTTAGCTCAATTATGAATTATTGAACTCTTTTGAACGTTAAATCTCAATTTAACACTGTACGCCGACTTTTAAGACACTTACAGATTATTAAACGTTTCATGAGATAACTCTTTAGAGAGTAAAAAGTGATTAAGATTAGGATTTAAATCATTCCACAGTAAAACATCTTACATTCGTACTTGAAGTCTTATTGTATGTATAAGCTCTCCACGACGACTAGTAACTCGCTCGCAGTGAGTTACACCGTTCAATGAGTTGAATAACTCTTTTGAGAGTTGAGCCTCGATAAATCGATCCAACTCTTCCATGTCGATTAGTTCTTCTCATACGATACGATTCATGAGTTAAATAACTCTTACGAGAGTGCAATCTCAACGATTCAGTTCTTCGCAATCACTAGCTATACTCAGTAATAGTAGATTTTTTCGTGAATCATAGAGAGTAAGCTCATCAGTCTACCTCATTCACTCGGAATCAATTATCGCTACTGAGTGCTTGTTTTTATATTTGTTAACGGCAGCAAAAGCTACCACCTTCCACAATGTGGTACTTACAGCGTATTTGAATTGTGTATTGTATTCTCGATCGTTGGCTCGTATTCGTCGCTCATTTTCTATAAAAAAGATAAACACAGCATTAGAAACTAATTTACGAATGCCTGTACGTCAACGATTAATGCAAAATGTGTGCATAAATGCTATGAATTAACATAAAACAAATCAAATCACGGTATTTTTGTTTGTGAAGTTAGAACTTGTTATGCAGAAAGCTCGTACCATGATGCGAATGATGCGAGGCGATGAGTGACTAATGAGATGAATCACACAAACACAGCGCAGACTTAAGTCGATATGATTGATGCGGGAAGCGAGTTAGAGTGAAAGGCAATGGAAGCGAGTTAGTGGTGCATTCAACAAACGGGGTGCGGAGGTCATGAAAGGTAGTGCTGTCGTGCAAGCGCAAGCATGCTGGTTGGTGTTTGGGACCCCCCCCCCCCCCCCCCCCCCCCGGTGAGGATGACCAGAATGAGCAAGATGAAGCCAGATGAGCTGTGTCTGTGTGTTTGTGTGTGGGCATATGCTCGATTTTACCCCCAAAAATCGACCGCAGTCGGCTGGCTCCGTTCGATATGTAAGATTGTCCCCGATCGAAGGATGACTTCGTTTCGCTTCGATGGATCATCACCGGGACCGGTTTGCCGCCCGGCGGCTTGTTGGTGTTCCACATGCCCAGCCTCCCCAGCACCGACACGATCGAGGCCCGCAAACCGTGCTGCGGTGCGGCATGCTGATGATGGCCACCCGTCCCCGACCCACCACCACCACCACCACCACCGAGACAGCCGGCCATCATACCGTCGTCGTCCGTGCCCCTGTCGTCCAGTGCGTCCAGGCCGCTGCTACCGTAACTCCCGTTATCGTCCGCCCTATCACCGTCGTCGTCGTCGTGGTGCAGTCGACCCCCGCCACCGCTGCGTCGTGAGCGTCGCCCCGTCGCGCCGAGACTTTCGCAACTTTCCAGCACCGGTGCATCGTCCAGCGTGTTGGAGCTGTCCTGCACGTGATAGTCGGCATCGATCGTGCCGCCCCGCCCGTACCCGCCATCGTCCCCGCCGCCATCGTGCTGGTGCTCACCGGGGCTCGAGTAGAAGCTGACGTTCGGCTCGGACCGCTGCGGATGGAGCGGCCGGCTGCTCGCCGCCAGATTGTACAGGCTGCCGCAGCTCTGCGAGTTCGACTTGCGCCGCGTGCTGGTGCGATGGTGCCGGCGAAACCGTTTCCGCTTGGGCGGGGAGCCGGTTCGTGGCATCATCATGCTTCGATCGTCGCCCGACGCTTCGGTACCTCCTCTCGCGGTGGAGCTACTGCCGGCCAGGACGATCTCATGATGGTGCTGCTGCGGGTGCTGCTGCTGCTGCTGCTGCTGTCGACGCACGATCGTCGCGGTGGGCAGTCGGCGGCAGCCGCGAACCGTACGCGTACCGTACGGTCGACCGGCGAGATCCTGCTGCTCATCGTCGTCGTCGCTCGAGTCCTGCCGGATCTCGAGGATTTCCAGCTCGACCGAATCGGTGGTGGCGTGCGAGATAGGCATGCTCGCGTGGTCTCGATCACGGCCACGATCACTATAACTGCTGCTGCTGCTGCTGCTGGTGCTGCTGCTGCTGTACCGTGGACGGACGGCAACCGTCTACCATCGTACCACCGCGGGGAATCGAATGAGCGTATGGCGTGTGGCGTCACCCTGCGGTCTTCGGTCACTAGACTAGCAGACACTTTAGACTTTTCGCTGCGATTGATCACAGTCACGGTCCGGGCATATCGCCCCGCCTTTTAGTGCATCGTAATCGTTACAAACTTGGCGCTGGTGTGCTTTTGTAGTCTTCCCTTCACTTCTGCATCAAAGCAACCATCGTATAGTAGCAACACGAGAACCAATTTTACACGTCAATTAAATCACATGCCACCAGTACCAGCTCTTCGTCTATATTGCACTGACACACACACATACGCGTCTGGAACGGGTGAGAGGGGAAGGACACACGCACACACACACACATATTCATAACAAATGCAGAATCACTTTGATTATTACCCAATCAAAAACCCATCCATTCATCGATCTATTCAGCGCGTTTCAAAGGTTCGTCGCCTGCTTGGGTCATCCCATCCTCCGGAGGGGTCGTCTCCGTGTCGCTAGAGGTCAAGCACACACAGCGCCACGGTCCACGAGGGCGGAGGCGAACGATACTTTATTTCATCTGACATCCCCCCCCGCCCCGCTCTGTTTCCCGCTGGCGCCAGCCATTGTTTAATTGGCTTAATTAAAGAGAAATCCGTAATGGGGCGTTGAAAATTGACAAATTGTCCCCGGGAGTGCCGGGAGCGCCGTCTGGCGTCAACGGTCTTGTCTGATGTCACGGCGGCCGGCGGCAGGTGTCAAAAAGGGCAACCCTGGGCAGAGCACTATCTTCCAACAATCAACCCCTCGCACTGGATTGATGTTTGGAAGTGGGATGGATGGATGTCGAAGAGCTTCCTTCTCCATTTCCAAGGTAACGACGAACCCGCGGGATTGCAATCTCAGTTGTTTTTGCGAGCAGCAGCAAAGTTGATGGTTTTAGGGCATTGTTTCTCGGAACGGGGCAGCTATATTTGGAATGGTTGTTTCGCAGGCTTCCCCGCTCCACTTGTGTTGAACCAATATTGTCTATTGAAGCATTCCGAAGCGAACTTTAAGTTCGTTCATGGCCGGGAACAACAACAACAACTACTACGGTCGTTTTCTTGGCGCAACGCCACAAGGAAGCGTTGCAATGTGTCAAACGCGCAACACTGCAGACTGTTTGCCCAACCACCCACCCATCCACCCACACTGCAGCAGTACTTTGTTTGACCTTCTCCACTCCCCACTACCTCCACTCTGCGAGTAGTGAGCAATAAAAAAGCCGCACACACAAAGCAGTTCGTATCGTTTTAGAGGGGGAGCGCATCATTCGGTTGGGGAGGGTTGGTTGGTGGGTCGTTAAAAAATGACTGTTTTGAAAATGATTTCACCAAAGCCCCGCGTTAGGGGAAGGGCAAAAGATAAACGTCCGATGCAATCACAGAACCCTACTCTTACCCCCTCCCTACCCTCCCATACAGTACAAGTGCAGTTTGAACGTTTGCGGCAGCAATGTTAACTTCCCACCCACAACAATTGCCGATTAGAGAAGGGAGAAGGTATGTGTACTAGTGATGGGTAAGGTTGGCAAAAATCCAGAGTCGACTCCGATCTGATTCCGAACCGACTCTGAAAACTTCCGAGCCGATTCCGGAAAGTAGGTACGTCCAGCATAATCCGGAGTTGTCCGGAGTCATTCGAAGTCATCCCAAGTCATTCGGAGTCGTCCGTAGTCATTGGGAGTCATCCGGAGTCATCTGGAATCATCAGGAGTCGTCAAGAGTTGTCCAGAGTCTTCGAAGAGTCTTCGGGAATCATCCAGAGTAGTCCGGAGTCATCCGGAGTCGTACGGAGTCATCCGGACTCATTCGAAGTCATCCGGAGTCGCACGGAGTCATCCGGAGTCATTCAAAGTCATACGGAGTCGTTCGGAGTAATCCGGAGTCATTCGAAGCCATTCGGGGTTATTCGGAGTCATCCGAAGTCATCCGGGGCCATCCGGAGTCATATATAGTCTTCCAGAGTCATCTGGAGTAATCCGGAGTCATCTGAAATCGTCCGGAGTCATCAAGAGTCGTCCAGAATCTTGGAGAATCGTCCAGAGTCGTTCGGAGTCGTTGTCCGAAGTCATCCAGAGTCATTCGGAGTCATCCGGAGTCATTCGGAGTCATTCGGAGTCATCCAATGTCGTCCGGAATCATCCGAAGTCGTCCGGAGTCATCTGAAGCCATCCGGAATCATCCGAAGTCGTCTGGAGTCGTCTGGAGTCGTGCCGAGTAATCCGGAGATGGCCGATGCAATGTTTTTGCAGTCAAACATTCTCCGAACTCGACTCCTGCTAACTCCAGTCGACTCAAACCGCTATTCTTAGAAAGAAAGGTATGTCTAAGAAGTGCACGCGGAAAGCGAAAGATTAAAATGAAGAAATGCCTCTGGCCGACTCTGGCTCCTGCTAACTTCGGACGACTCCGGAATGCTCCGACTCAGGGGGGAACTAGTGATTCTGATTTTACCGGAGTCGAATCGGAGTCGTCGGTAAACTTCAGACAGCACATCACTAGTCTGTACTGGCACTCGTTAGAAGGGTTTTACGAAGAGGGAGGGGTTGGAAAATTCAACGCAAGCAAATAAGGGTGTAGTGGGAGGAGTGTCAGTGGTAAAGAGTGCGTGTCATTTTCATGCCGAGCGGGTGGGTAGAGTGTAATGGTACACTCCCCACCATCCCACGCCCCATCCTCTTTATCAGCGCTCGAAGGGAAGGCTTTTTTGCTGCACGAAGCACACCCCTCCCTCCTCCAGAGAGGTCATCGTGAGGTTATGCCGACAAGAAGGAGAGTTAATGATAATAAGCCGCTCAGCCGGTCGTTCTGTGGAACAGAACAGAGGATCGCGGTATGGTTAAGTGGTGCACACCGGTTAAACCCTCCACTCGATACTTTTATTGAACAGTGGCTACAACACAGCGTATGTGCAATGGCTTGCACAGTGTACATTAAATAGCAATCGCTCGAGCACTTAGAAGCCATGCGGTGAAAACATTTTTACATCCCTGTAACTGTAACACACACAGCTTCCATGCCGGGCGTTGCTGACAAGTGGGTCAACTCACGACCCACACACAAAGCTACATCCGCCCAAGAGGAAGGCTACATCCTGTCCGGAGCAGCAGGGAGACGGTGGTTTAATTGCCGGAAACGGGTTGATTGCGTTACGCCAGCACATCCTTGCTGCACAGAAGGAGCGCGTCTACGCTGGTTCGTCTGCCTCCTTCGCGTGTGTGTGTGTGACCAAATGACGATCGATTTAATAACACACACACACATACGAGGAGAGGGGAAAAGGTGGTTGGTGTGCTGTGAACTAACAACGTCAACACTTACGGTCCCCGCTTGGCCCGTGCTGTGCAGTTGGAGACACGAACGAACGCGTTTGGTCACAAAACGCTCACCACAGCCGAGCCCCGACTACTGTGTGTTTCAATGCTTTGGGGCTTATGCTAAAAGAAGAACTAGAAGATGGCTTAAGGATTAATTGAAACCTTTCACCGAAGCACTCCCCGCATGGCCTACTACTGCACTGGCCGAAGGAGGCTCCCTGGATTGGATTTATGAGCAAATGTATCTGCTCTACCATTTCTTCTTCCTCTCTCTCTCTCACACACACACACACATACATAAATGAAACGCTGAGAGGATAAGGAAAGAAGATGTAAAAAAAAGGAAAAGAAAGGACCATCATGGATGCCACCCCCGCCAAACACTTCTTATTTTCCTGCTTAAGGTGCAGCTACTCTGCTGCACACATCTTTTCCCGTCGATGACTCACATGGCAAATCTGGCTGGAGCCCCCCACACACACAAACGCACACACCGGGATTTATGGTTGGTTGTATCGCGTCCTTCGCGGATTTTCCAATCGGATGTAACCAAACACCTTCCCACACCCTTCCCTCTGTCTCTTCCTTCACGTGTCACAGTGTCACAGATAAAGTGTCGCGGAACATGCGGAAGGACACACACACACACACACAGACAACGCAGCCGGACGGACACACGCGGTATTTGCACGGGCGCGCACACTTTTCACACGCCGACGACCCTGACGACTTCCTTCCTTTTCGACACAAAACACACACGCACGCATCTGTCACACACGCGACAGACACAAACACACACAAACACTGCAGGGGCCCACACTCCACGGTGGGTGGAGGAGGCGCCAGGAGACCGACCAACCGACCGACCGACCGACCGACCCAGGGCGTACTTAGATTGTGTATTGGAAAAGTACCACACACCGTCGCCGTCGCTAGGGAAAAAGGTGTCGTCGGTGTCTGAAGGGGGGCAGGGAGGGAGGTGGTAGCAGATGCGGTTGGAGACTCGGTGTGTAGAGGGGAAGAAGGGGCGCTAGCTTTCGATCGATTTTCTTCCTCCAAATGACAGGGTGGGGAGAAAAAGACAGCGCGGCATAAGGGGGGGAGTTGGGGATTAATGCTTTCTTTGCGCCTTCGTGCTAATATCTTCGTTTTCGCGCTGCAGACACCTTGCGTTGGGTGGAGTTGGAGAACGATCAAAACCAGCAAAACAAAAAAGAATCTCCAAAAATCGTCACATTTTCACCATCGCACGCAGCCTGGGGTGTGTAGTAACTTTTACTTCTGTATTCACACACATGGAGGCACACAAATACACACACACGCTCCACAGACGCACGCACGAACGCACGAGCGTGTATTGTGCAACGCGATCTAATCAAGGCGCTTTTTTTTCGTTGTTGTTGTTACTTTTGCCTCTTCAACTTTCGTTACCGCGGTTTCACTCCCCCCCCCCCGCCTTCCTCCCTCGCATAAAAAACTGTGTGCAGCAGCACGGACCCCTCCCAACCCCACTAACGGTTGTGTGGTTCGGTACGGTACGCACTTTTACGGGCCAGTGCGCCTCTGGAGGTTCACGTGCCTTTTTTCTTCTTCCCTCGCTGGCCCAGCAACACACACTGAGCACATTCCCGTTCTTTTCCGCGTATCGATTCAAACGACGGCGACGCCGTTCACCCGAGCTTTCCACGCGAGTGTGTGCTTTACCCCCCCCAGGGCAGCAGTGGTGGGTCCGTTCGCTTGGCAAGTGAAAATGGAACTGGTGTGCGCGACTGCGACTTTGGACGTTTGGAGCGGTGGAAAAACGCTCACAACTGTGGCTGTTTTTTTTTTCTGCCGACTTGACGCAGTGCTGTGCTGCTCGCGGTGGAAAACTCTAGTGAGGGAGGGTTCGGAAACCATAACACACGCACACGAAGCGCTCGGAAAGAAGAAGCGAGACAGGATGTACGACATTAGTATGCGGCGCATTTAGTGCAAAACGAGCGACAGAGAAGGAGAGTAGCGGAGAGAGAGAGAGAACGTGTGCGACAGAGACACACTTCGATGGACACTATCGGCAACGGCACCAGAAAGAAAGAAAGAAAGAAAGAGAGCAACAAACGGCGAGCGAGAAAGCGTGGAAAATGGTTTTTCGTCGTTTTCGTTGCGCCCGCTGCTACGCTGGTAGTGGTGGCACAATGTGACGTTTAGCTGACGTTTAGTTGACAGTTTCGAAACCAGTTGGCCAGTGTTGCCAGCAAAGCTTCTCGGTGCTGAGGGGGATGATGAACGTTCGGTTTTCCACCCACCAACCCCCCCCCCCCCACTTCGAGACATCGAGTACGGGGGACGGTTGCTTGTTTGGGAGTACGACCAAAACATAAACACGACCGACTCGTGGCTGTTGTGCGCGTGTTTTCGTGAAAGTGAAACCCAACCACCGGTCGCACTGCGCATGGCATGCACTTTCTGTGGAGGGTTGGAAGAGGAGGAGGAGGAGAGTGGGGAGGGGGGGGGGGGAGGGAGTTTTCATGTGGCGCCTTTTTTTTGCGCTACCACACATGGGAATGGCGGGCCTATTATTGCAATCTCGATTATTGCACTGTTACACCAATACACACTCACACACACGCGTGATGCATAATGGTTGCGATTCGCGTCCGTTGGGTGCAAGTGCACCGAACAACAATGCAGCGAGTAAAGCGTGCAAGAGCGAGTGAATAATGTCCAAATGTATGTAAATACAACATTTTATGTCTTAATGCAGAGTGAGTGCGAATTGTTTCGTATTGTTTGTTAGTGGCAAGCATTCTCTACGTGATCTCGTCGCCGGTACGGAACCGGGCGGCATCATGTGGCGGATGATGAGTAAGCGTTTGAAAAGCGAAAAAGCGTACACTTAGGTCAACGGAAATGGGCCGCCAGGCGGCGAAACGTGACTTTTGGAGCAACTGCAGCTATACTAAGCGATGGCGGAAGTGAGCGATGAGTGATGGGGTTCATTGATAATGATAAACGCGAGCACAGGTCATTGCGGTTACTTACGCAGTCGAGCCTTTTCCTGCTGCTGCTGCTGCTGCTGCACTTTACTCGTCTCGCCCATGTTGACGCGCGTTGAGCTTACTTATTATATTATGGTATATAAAAAAAAACACCAACTGTGCACACTAACACTACACTTATTGTTGGACGGCGTTGCTTCGTTGCGCTGCGTAGCTTTCTTTGGCCCCAAACGGTTGATGAATTGCACTTGGTGGTGGTACGATAATGGCGCGTGTACTTCTTTTCACGCTAAACGATATTTGCCCGTTACTTATGTTCGAACTGGCAGCATCTTGGCAACAGCACAGGCACACACACACGTACGGTCGGAGGCAAATCACTCTGTCCCTCACGCAGGGTCACACGGAGTGCCCCACAAACAGGCGGCAATACACTGGTTTGGCAAGGGATGCAGCAGCGCCTTTTTTCCTCTTCATTTTAGCCGGCCAATGAACGGTTTTAAACTGCACCACCCTGACACACGCGCGACTAAAATCCACTCAGCATAGGAACTCGATGATCTTAAGTAGCACTTGTAAGGAAATATATATATATGTACACATACACACTAGAAAATGGACGATTTCTTACAGCACATTACTCACTCGCTGTGGCACTAGTAACTCTCGCTTTCTTGCTTTGCGCCCAGTTTCTGTACGGGACGGAGTTGCTGCTGGCGATCGCCATACTTGTTCGCTTAGCACTGAACACCACGCGTTCTGCGCGCGCCCTATACGCCGCCACACACGACTGGATGCGCACGACAGCCGTGATCCTGGTGCCGCGGTCGCGATTTCATCGGTGGCACCCAAAGCCAATGCTCGAACGGTGGCACGGAGCGCGGTACGGGACACCACCCGTCCATCAGAAGCGTCACGTGCGGAATGCGGCGTTGGTGAGGCCTGTGAACGAAACCCGAAAACAGTACAGAAACAGAGGGTAAGAAGTGATGAACACTTTAATTAATGCTTCTGGGCGGAATATGAGCGCAGGACAGGGGGAATGTACTTTCCCGGGACGTGCCGGTTCTTGGTGAGATACTTAACACACTGACAAACTTGCACTTGGTTCTGTTGGTTCCGTTTTCCGCGGTGGCGGCAGCTTGCCACTGTCCAAAATATTCTCACATACCTTACAACTGGACACACACACATGTGGCGCCTCTTCTGGCTCTCTCAATGGGCGGGGAAGGGGGCCACGTGTAAAACGGAACTAGGTGGACTGTCTTTCAACGCAGGGAAGGGAAGAAAAGTGGATGAATTATAGAGGACACGTTCGTTCTATCGCGGCACGAGAACACAGAAGCGGCCGACCGGCCAAAGCGAAAGGGAGTGGTGGGTTGGCTTCGGTGGGTCCGCGTGGGAAGAAGGTCGTCTGGCAGGCCGGACCAGCCGCGAAAAACGTCTCCCTCCCCGGCCGGTGTCCCGAGGAGAAAGTGATTCCGATGAATTATTAGTAACTTTAATTCTATTTGTACTTGATACAGAGGGTAAGTGGACAGCCTTGAAGTGGCTGTGAAAGGGAGCACATGTTTTCGGGCGGTTGGTTTTTTTTTTTGCTTCTTCAAGCCCACTGGCAAGCGGCCACTAAAAAGTCCAGAAGGTTGAAACGTCCTTCTGCTGGATAATACAAAGTGTGGAGCCAATACAAATTTTCTAATTCAGAGGTCATTTTCATTACCTTTGGGACCGTTTTTACTGAAGATTCCTCACACAGCGGAAAGCTGGAAAGAATCGAACTAAAACAAGCAAAAGGAAACCTCTCGCTGCCAGTGACTAAACGCGTGGAATTCTATTGAAACTATTTCTCCTTGTTGATAAGACTCATGACAACTCAACGACAAGCCTGTTCGGTTTAAGCAGCCACCATGAGCTCATCAGTTAGCGAGTTCACACCGTTTACATCCGCGCCCATTGCTTATCGCCACCATCCATCGGTCGTTTTATCAGCGAATTTGTAACCAATTAGGTGTTGCAAGCATTTAGCGTTGCAAAGCAGCAAAGCTTCTGTTTCGGTAGGTAATGAAGATACCGTGGACCAGGGGGGAAATCACCCACGTGATAACAATGGTCTACGCGTTTTCACGATTCGCGTTTGAACCGGGGGGGTTCCCGGGTTCGCGCGTTAGATAGCAAGAACAGTACCGAGAGAAGTGGGTTTAATCAAAAGCACTAATACATAATGTATTGCACCATTGTGGAGCGATAAGCTAGATACAATACTAATCGGTTATAAAAATAGCTTCGGCATCGATCGGCACGCCAACAACAGCAGCGGCAAGGACAGTGCATGGTTTTTGCGATATTTCCGGTACCTATCTACTACGTTTTAATCCGTCTTCGTCGCTTTACAGGGTTTTACAACCAAGGCCCCTATATCTTACTCGCAGATATTTTCGATTTGCAAAGCAATATCATTCTATTCTACCACATTGGTCCTCCACATCCAGGTGATGTGGAGCTGTAGCATACGTTAAATACAAATTTTTATACTTTTTAACACATTTTGGTGACAAAATTTCATAGATCAAGGCAATGGCCTGGGAATTATGTTTACCGCGATGAGTCATTCAATCCCGAGTCGGCCCCGTGGTACAGTCGTCAACTCGTACGATTTAACAACATGCTCTTCTTGGGTTCAAGCCTCATTTGGATCGTCCTCTCCGTTGCAAGAACTAACCATCCATACGGTTACGTGATACCTGAATAAGCCTCGAAAGCCTCTGTAGATGCAGGCATATCCGGTGTAGGACGTTACGCCAAATAGAAGAATAAGTCGTTTTATCCACACATCGTGTTAAGTATTGAAATATGACCAGTTTCAAACTATCATCCTTATTAGAGTAATGTTTGACATTTGGCCCAAGCTGTGTATATTCATACAGTGCGTAACATAACTATACACACACATATTTCACTCCAAAATTGTTTGTTTGCATTTCGTTTAGCATGGATTTGATAGATCGTAATGTGGTAAACGAAATGTAAACAAATTTGGAGTGAATTTTCAAATGCTAATTATATAGTGAATACATCGAGTTGAATACGAGTTAAACTAGGTCAAACGATACCTCATTGTAAAGCTTAAGTCCGTTCCGTTTTTGTGCGTGAAATGTGAAAACACGAGAGTCGAATAATGTAGCAATGCATAGGCTGAACCTCAATAGGGCTGTCAAAATTAAACTTGGACGGGTTAATATTAACATTGGGCCATCCCAAATACGTCCCTGGTGTCAACATAAGTTTCGCGAGGGACAAAATATGCAGCACACAATGCACAAATGAGTTGAACAACCCTGCATGATCAGTTGTCATAGAATGTGAATGTGAATAAACCCATACTGCAGACGAAAAGAAGGTTAGACGGGAAAGATATGAAGGAGTTTCCATCGTAATAATAATCGTTAACCACTTGTATAAGAACCTTCTCCGATAAAGAGAAGGCCATAGCAATCGCAAACGGAAACAATATTTTATGATTCTTATCCGCAAACACAAGCACGATCTATCCACTTGAAGGAGAGTAAAAGGAACTCCGTCACCACCGGAAGAACATATTATATGCGACGAAGTGAGGCGGTTTATGTAATAAATTGCCTTTGCATTTGTAATTGTAGTGTGGTCATTTGATAACGATCGCTATTGCATTGCTTCTTGATCGTCTTGGCGTACGTAACGCTTGAAGGGATACAACACGATGCACTCAACATGAAATTAATCCATCGCGTTCACAAGCACACACTGCCACCGAACCAGATAGGACCCAAAAAATGACTCACATCAAACGGGTCTGAAGGTAACAGCAAAGCACCAAAGGGTAATTCCCTATCTTATCAATATCGATTATATCTGCCCATAGATCGTTGTTACTGCTTCGCCTTCCAACAGGTACGGCATATTAAAACATGAGCGTTATCACGCTTTTAAACCATTCGCGCCCACATTAGGCACCAGTACGGACCAGTGAGTGTTAGGTGTGTGTTTTGTGACAGGAAACCTTCCGCCCAGCAGTGGACAGCACAGCGTGTTGAAAGTACAAAAAATGAAACAGTTGAAAATCAGCAGCTTTTTGGCGGCGTGCCTGTTCTTTGGCGCTCTATTCGCACAATCCGGTAGGTGGCACAAGCGTCTATGTGGCTTGTAAAACTATGGTCGCCTGTAAGTGATGCGCTGCTAACACACTCTCTCCTATGTAGTGTCCGCCCTTCGATGCTACCAGTGTGCCAGCGCTTCGAGCTGGAGCGACTGCCAGGCCAGCGCACTGTCGGTGGAATGTACCAGCGCCAGCCAGATGTCCATCATGGGTCGCAGCCTGTTCCTGCCGGCCGAGTCACGCCAGCAGCTGGAGCCGGCCTGCGTTTCGGTGTACGCCAAGGGTACGGTCGGTGGCGTGACCGGCTATGCCTACGTTCGGGACTGTCTGTTCAACGATAAGTCCATGTGTAACTTAATACAGAACGCACTGCCGTCGGAAATCCGTATCGTCGATTGTGATCTTTGCACCACGGAACTGTGCAATGGGGCGAGCAGCATCGCGGCGGTGACGCTGTCGAGTGTCGTGATGGTGGCCATCGCGTTGGTGCTGTGGCAGTGAGAGCTTAACATAACATACACCGCCCGGAGGGATGAAGAAGGCTACAAGCGAGTGAATAAAATCGTTGCTATTAATTTATTGTAAAGGAATGTGGCGTCGTTGTGATATTCATTGCTTCACCGCAAATTACTTCAAAAGGGGAAATGTCTTATCGATTCCATATGTGTGCTCCCCGCCACTATATCGTGCTCGTTGGAGGACGGGCTGGCGATAGAGTGGTAAACATGTATGGCGCGTTGCGATAGACATGGTGGAGCTTTTATCCTCCTCCGACAGTATTTTTGGACGTTGGAAAAGATAAAAATAGTTCAAGTTAATAGTTCAAAACACGTCAAAACGCGGTGGTTTGATTAAGACCTAAGGAATCAGACGTTTCTTCTTTTCTTTCTTTTCATCGTTGGTTCGATCACACCGTGGCAGTTGATTTTATTGTTCTTGTAAAGCTTTTACCTAATTCTCAACGCAGTTTCTCAACGCACACTGTCAACATCATCAACCGGCATTATTATCATCCTTCATCGATTGGAATGAATAATGGAGCGGACGTCCGACGATTAGATAAGCTCACTTTAAACCGAAACCTAAATCACTGAAGGATCAACTAAGTACTGTATTAATATTGATTACGCTAAACTTTATGTGCCATTTCTAAGTGGACAACGGCAAACCCAATAAGCAGTTCCACTGCAAACTGCAATTACGCTGTTATACCGAGCGACGAGGTAACTGTGTTCACATTCTTTTTAATGCTACAGCAATCTATGCGGCAAATCTTAACGATTTCTTAGGCAAACAAATCGACCGCTTGCTATTGGACATTTGGACGACTCAAATGCGGGTGAAGGTCTTTAGAAGCATCAACGTCATCAACCTCAGTTTTTGCTTGTATTGTATTGTAGCAACGCAGCCAAGTATTGTAGGAACATTCCCTTTCAATGAGCAAAAATTTGCAACCAAGTAGAACATTCGGACACCACCCTAATTACCATCACTAGAGTAATGAGGGCCAATTTCGTACTTTGCCTATCCATTAGAAAGCAGCTCGTACTTCCTTAATGCTTTATGCATCCATCACGTCATCAGTCTAATGTTTCCACAGTTGTTGATTACAAATCCGGTGGCCTAAGAAGAAATTACAGGGTTTCTTGAGCAACCGCAATGTTAATTACATTTTAACAATATCAGTTGCAACTCGAATCCCTTGTTATTTGTTGCCTGAACTTACATTCTACACACAGTTCACAACGGGAAGTATTATGGTTCTGGCGTTTTTTTTTTCTGTATATGGAGTTTAATATTTCCCAGCTGAAAGTATGTCAACAATCCTTACAAAACTATGCGGACAGATTAGCGTCTCCAGCATGATTTAACCAATACACATTAAAACTTTTTTACAACGCTGTTTTAGAACATAATAAACGTATTTTCATTATTTTACAAGCTGTAGTAAACAACGCTTGCTAAAACTGTTAATAGGGTTTAGCGAACTGTCAGAAGTTGAACGATGATTTACGGTAAATGATCGGTGATAAAAAGATGAAAAACTTGGAATTACGGTTACACACAAAGGTTAATATATAACACATAGTAAAGTAAAAGTAAATGTTGACACACCCCAGGGCCAACCTAAAGGATTTAGAATGTTTACTTTTTTTGAGTTAGAACAGTCGTTTTAACAACGAAAATAACTGATTCTGGGATGCATGATCCTCGGTAAACAACAAATTTTATGAAGCTTGCAGTATGCAATGCTGGGATGGATAGAGAAACCCTGTATTTCGGTGTCATTTTCATGTCGCTCCGTAGCCGATGAGAGCTTTTTTTTGGGGTCATTCATGATTGGCGTCATATTTTGTGTGTGTGTCTGTGTGTACACAGAACACACAAACGGATCACCATCACCATCACCTTGAGCGGAGTTAATCTTCCCCGTGACCTCCAGATTTTTTCCGCATAGTTTTTTTTTGTCTCCCCACCCCCCATGTGATGTAAGCTTGAAACATTACAATGTTCCTAATCCTCGCGCGTGTGCACGCTAATGGCAGGATGGAAAGGTACAACGAAACGGAACCAATTTCCGTCCCACATTTCGTCCCACCAAACGGAAGCGGTCAGGTTCGTCAGGCAAAGGAAGGGGGGAGAGCAAGAAACCGGACTTTGTATTTACATGTGTCACTGTTTGGGGTATCGTAAACCTTGAGGCGGAGAAGTTTGCCACATTGTCTGATGGAGCGATACTTCAAGAAGGTGGCTACAGCACCATCCCTCTCCCATGGACGGATGCCTCTGCTGTGGCGTAATTCATCATCGCGAACTGCATACTCGCACAATCTTCCCCCCCTTTCCGATCCCCTTTGTTTTGTATCGGCGGGAATAAACAAACCAAAACAGCAGCAAAGAAAAAAGGCCACGTCCCGTGGCTCGTTATTGATGATGAGTCATTAAATTTTTATGGACCACGTTTCACGTGTCAACCGGCAACCGACACACGTACGAGTGCACACACACACACACACAGCAAAGACTCATTCGATGATCGAGAGTGAACGTGTTGGTGTCACTGCTCATCCTTTTTTCACCGTCCAGTTAGCGTGGGAACGGCATGAATGTTTTAGCCCTGCAGATTAGGTGTAAATCATTAGCAAACCTGTCTGTCAGGGTGTGACGGAAACGGGGCCTCAGCTGGTAGAATGTTGGAGGGCATCTATGAATCATTCTTACCGGTCACCGGTGGTGGGCAAACTAGATTATGATGGTTCGTGATGGTACCGTTTTACAGACACAAATTGTAAAGAGAACTAGGACGAGAGAGAGTGAGAGAGAAAGAGTGACTATTTGCATGAGGTGCAGAAATATTGCAATAAAAACCGAGGAACATAAGCACGACGAACTGGACGACCGGTCAGCACACACGCGTGCCCAATTCCATTAGGTGCGATTAATTTCGTGCTCATGTTTTGTAGTTAATTTCTTAAAAAGGGTAACCATAATTCCACGCAACACACTCCACAAGAACTCCAAAAAAAAAACCCCCCCGAAACTCTAATAGGCTCATTACTACTGGGGGGTTTGGGATTTTTGCTTCAGAATACACACACGCACACACTCGCCCGGAAAAGCGGAACACTCACACGGCCACACTTTCTTCTGGACATCAATCATTGGCGATAAATTGTCGCAACAACCGCGTGTGTTTACCTATCGATCGGTGGCTGGCGGCGATGTACAGCACAGCAACAACAGGTTGGTTGCGTGTCGGGGACAACAAGGGGGGGAAGCCATACTGATGGTACACACACCATGCCTCCAAACGAACCGCGTTACCCAGACCTTGGCACTAGATTCCCGATGGCCCCGACAATACTCCATGACCGTACGTGTGTCCAACGGTGGCGGTAGAGCACTGCTGAGCACTTCGATGTGCAGTAGAGTTGGGTCGTATGACCCAGCGTATGACGACCCTTCGCGACGACCACACGAGGTTGCAGCACACCAAAAGCACACACAGACAGTACAGAGCACCGATTGAGAGATTGAAAATGGACGGCCGCGCTGGAAAAATGGAATCGATTTCTTATCCATTTCCTTTCACCGAGGAGAAGGAAAGAGTGAGCAGCGGTGAGCGAGCGCTACATCCAAATGACTCTTTTCCGAGTGTGTGACCTACTTTGCAAAGGACCCCCATCGATGGTTGGTAAAATTGGAACCATTGCAATTGCTTGCCCGGTAAAATCGATGGGCAGGAAATTATCAGAATCAGAAACGCCACGCGAACGGCTCTGCCGGCTCTGCTGCTGGCTGATGGGAACTGGAAAATGTGCTATCGGAATGTTTGATTAGCAGCTTTCCGGTGTCCCAGCAGTGTGTATGCAGGGGTGTGTCTAACCGGTGAAAGTGTTTCGAATTATTGGCACCCCGGGGGCCATTTTGAACCGATTGTAATTGCTTAGTAAAACACACACTTGTCGAAAGGTGGGCATACTGTTTGCATATCAGCAAGCAGTTCAGCTTATCTTTTGGTTGGGCATGCGGGTCTTTAATTTTTGGTGCAGACCACGGTGTCTAGGTGTGTCATAAAGGCGGTATACACTACACAAGGTATTCCCCCTTCTCAGATGAGCTGCCTTCCAACACCGTCAGCGATAAGACAATGTATGCGCTGTAAAGTAGGTTAACGGCAGGTAACGTCATGTCGCTAAAAGACATAAAAATAAGCGACAGAGATAGTGACACTTAACAGCAGACCTACAACAGCCCACATTACCTCCGGTGAGTTTTTACATTTGCAAACTTGTCGTCCAATGCCGACACAATGCAGGCAATCGCAATAGAGTAATGCGGTACGCGGGTACTCTCCATTTAGTTTGCCTCGAAGAGAAGAGGTTGCTTTCTGGCAGAGTGGTTCGGATTAGTGATGGGGAAAATGAAGATTTCGTCGGAATCGATTCCGGCTAGCTCCGAAATTTTCTGGAATCGGTTCCGGATAGTAGGTCCGGAATCAGTCTCCAGAATCGATTCCGGAACCAATTTTGGAATCGGCTTCGGAACCAACTCCGAAATCGGCTCCGGAATTGGTTCCGGAATCGGCTCCGAAATTGGTTCCGGAATCGGCTCCAGAATTAGTTCGGGAATCGGCTCCGGAATTGGAATTGGCTTCGGAATCAAAATCGGTTCCGACATCGGAATTGACTCCGAAATTAGAATTGGCTTCGAAACGGAGTCGGATTGAGCATCTTCATAGGAATGGGCGTTTGGGTCCAATGATCCTATGTGTTGATAGCGACAAAGAATAAAAATTTACTTGTAAATGATCTATTCACATGGAGATTCGCGGACTTATTTCGCTTTCCACACTTCTTATTTCAATTCAAACCATTCCATTTCTGGAGTCGTGTTCTGATTCCGGAGCCGATTCCGATCCTGGAATCGATTTCGGAGTCAACTCCGGAGCCGATTCCAATCCTGGAATCGATTCCGGAGTCAACTCCGGAATCGATTCCAGAATCGACTTTGGAATCGGCTCCGGATTCAACTCCGGAATCAGCTCCGAAACCAACTCCGGAATCGGCTCCGGAATCGGAATCGATTCCAGCATCGGAGTCGGCTCCGGAATTGATTCCGAACACGGAATCGGAATCGGGTAGGTCCGATTCCGAGCTCCCGCCACTAGTTCGGATCATTTTGGCATGTGAGCTACCGAAGTTAGTTCCTAAATAAATTTCGACTAATCCCTCAAGTTTGTACTATTCCAAAATATTTTTTTAACTACATTATTTGGGAACCCTGTTTTGCAAAGCTCCCAAAAGCAGGTGCGCCTGGATTGCTAGTGATCGCGTATAATCAGATCATAACTCAATGTGCCTGCACACCGGAGAAGGAAGAGTTGATTGTACTTAAAATCGGTTTACTATTACTATTACTACTACTACTACTACTGGCCACTACACTACTCGATGCTAATTACCAATGCGCAATGAAGATAATCCCGCGAAGAGAGCAGCGCACAGCCTTACCCTTACCCGTCAGTACCACGTGCACTCTGTGGCGCATTAATTCCAATTCCACGTGGGCTGTCGTGGGCGAGTACCAGCACCATTCCTGCCTGCTAATCTGCCATTCCCATTTCACCTACTAAATGCTGGTGCCTATCATAGCTAATTGAAATGTATCACCCAGCATATTTTGACTGCTTCCCCGTTCGATAGAGAGAGAGAGAGAATGAGTGGGAAAGCAACCGCTCAGGACACACGGTTAAGATGATGGGGTTGGGCTGCGACTTATGCGACAAAACACGCCACTCACCTCCGCGCACCTAAGCTCGCTTTGCTTGGGCATAAAATATTTAATGAAATTCAGGTTGTTTATTAAGAAGGTAAGAAGGGCACATCGTGCTGCAAGGTCCGCAAGGTCACTCACGTGAGATTAGCGCATGTAGAGTGGTAGTAAATTCGGTGAGTACCAGCAAAAAAAAAAAAAGAAGACATTACGTTGCCTTGGTATTGCCTTCGATTGATTGGGGTGGGCAGGCATAACACAGGCAGTGCCGTGTATGCGAAGCTTGTGTTGTGCCCGATGTGAAGAATTTTAAAAGCAATAAATCTTGACAAACCTCCGGAACCCGCAAATCAATGTACTGTTCTTTGCTACCTGTTATGGCCCAACCACAGGAAGACTGCAAAAGCCTGCTACTACTGTCAATCACTTCGGTCGGTTTCACCTTTCGCCCTTCTTTCCCCACTGCTTGAGAGGTCAGGGCAGTATGCTAAACGTAACTATTCGCTAATTGTGGGAAAGCAGAGGCATGCATGGCTCAGCCTGGCTTCCGTTCGTTCTGTTCTGTTCTGTTTTGCACCCCCTAACCCGTCACCCCCGTGCTCCGTGGACGATGTGCGCGATGGGCATAAAAAGTGAAACGACGAGGAAAATTTGCATCCGTTGAATAAAGCACAAAACGGGGCGCAGTACAAAAGTACAGCACCGACGAGGGAGGTATTTCCTTGGGCTTGGAAAGGACAATTTCCGTTCGCCAAAGAATGAACCAAGCTTGGCTGGTTGCAGGAGTTCGGTAGCCACAGTCACAACGGAACACTAAGGACCCTTGGAGTGGGACACGCGCTAGTGGTCAACGGTATGGCGGTAACCGCTTAGTCCGTTTTTTGATGACAATTGATTTTTGTGTGTGTGTGTCTGTGTTTGTTTCCTCTCCTGTGCCTTACTTCCAACGTGTGTACACCCTTCCGGTGTCGTTCAGGTGAAGGGATGTGTGTGTGTGTGTGTGTGTGTGTGTGTGTGTGTGTGTGTGTGTGTGTGTGTGTGTGTGTGTGTGTGTGTGTGTGTGTGTGGTGTGTGGTGTGTGTGGTGTGTGTGTGTGTGTGTGTGTGTGGTGTGTGTGTGTGTGTGTGTGTGTGTGTGTGTGTGTGTTTGCGCCAGGAATTCATGGCCAACATGGTGGTCCGAGAATCCGGAATGTTGACCACCGTCCATCCAGTGCAAGGAAGCGAAAGAGAAATCGATTTGCTAACCCCTCTTTCCGGCCGCAAATGCTCTCTCTCTCTCTTTCTCTCTCTCTGCTATATCTTAAAGAGGCCTCGGAATAGTGCTTGTAGCAGATGCCTATGCCTCCATGAGGTTCGCCAATTTATGAGCGAACGTGTTTGTTACGGTCCATCGGGGACAGCAATTGACCGGATTTGGGTTGATTCGGAATGGTGCGCGGGGGTAGTAGATGTTTTTTTTTACTTTCATATGTCCTACGACCCCCTAGCTTTACACGACATGATTGAACCACCCACTGTACCTTGCGCACGGGTTTGTGGCGCTTATACTTTAGCTACCTTAATTTTCCACCAAGATGGCTTCCGCCTTCCTTTTCGAAGCGATCATTCGCGCTCCGCAACGATGACTTATATCCGCCGAGCAACTCCGTTATCTCACAAATGGGGGTTGAAGATGGCACCAAAAAACAAAAAAAAACAAGAAAACATACCCACAATTCCAACTCAAGTGCGCATTACGTGGCCATTTGTGCTAAGAAAGCCGATGACATCACTGCTATTCCGACAAACATTCCTCGAAAGGGAAACAAACAGAGCAATTGTGTTTAATATGCACACACACACACAGGCACACCATCGCACACTAACAAAATACGTTAAATATTGGTGTGTGTTTAGTTGTTTGCTTCTTTCGTCGAACTTATTTTCTTATGTTCCTTTCTTATTGAGCGATCACCGAAAATGATCGTTTTCGTCGGAATCGGTTCTTCTTCGGCTAGCTGCGAAGTTATCTCGAATCGATTCCGGATAGTAGGTCCGGAATCTGTTTCCGGAATCGATTCCGAATAGTAGGTCTGGAATCTGTTTCCGGAATCGGCTCCGAAATTAGAATTGACCACGAAGTCGGAGTCAGTTTCGGCATCTTCATAAGAATAGGCATTTGGGTCCAATGATGCTACGCATTGATAGATGCAAAGAATCAAAATTCCGGACTGATTTCGGGTTTGATATTTATCATTTCAATTCAAGAACAGATTCTCATTTCTTTGCTAATTCCAATTCTGGAGTCAAAACTGATTCCGATACCGGGCCCTGTGCCTGGTCGATTCCGATTTCGGAACCTGCTCTGATTCCAGAGCCGACTCTCCGACTCCGGAAACAACTCCGAAATAGGCTCCGGAATCGGCTCCGAAATTGATATCGAACATGGACTCTGCAACAGTGGTTCAATGAGCCTACCTTCCAACTTTTCCTGTTAATGACCAAACGTTGTCCAGAGACTGGGCTCTTACCAACCACAGTTTCATAACAAGATCATGCCTGCTTATCAATTTGTTCTATCAACAGGAGAGTAAACTTGCTCGCTTCTAGAGCCATGATCGGGTGATCTTGCATCTAATCCTGCGATCACTGCTCGAAGCCGCTTGTAATGGAGGGGAGCAATTTGGTTTAGCGGGGGCCTGTCGCTCTCACATCTGTTGATCGACCGGTATTATGATCACGCGCGCACACCGTAATATCTCGGTCAAATAACCCTTTTCAAGCGGGCGAGGGAGGCTCATGTCGTAGCACCGCACGGTAGCTGTGGAGAAAAATTATAGGCAACAAACTAATTGTTGAAAGCGACAAGCGTTACTACACACCACCGTCCCCGTAAACCTGCTAATTGTCAAAAGGTACACACACCATCACTACTACCACCCCTTGAAGGTCGAAGAGATCATGTAGATCCGCTTTGCCGCCTAACAAACGCGTTCGTCGATCAAGTTCTTCGGGCTAGTACTACTAGGCTGCAACAAGGCAAGACGAATTCAAAAAAGATCGGAATATACCCAACCATAGTCCTTCGGCAGTATAAACGAGCTTTATTACGCACTTCCTTCGAAAGCACGTTTCTCGTTACATCGTTTCATTAGTGTGGGATTGAATGTTTTTTTTTCTTCTTTCAACTAACGTTCACCTCCAAGACGGCCGTTTGACCGTCAGTTTGGATTCGTCTCGGGTTTTGGGGAGTTTGGTACGATCAACTACGATCGAGCGACTTGCGCTGGGGCAATTCAAATGGTCGTTTATAGGGGACAGGCTCGCCTAGGACCGAAACATATTGGAAAGGCCACAGTTTGGTAGACCCGTGACAAAACCTAACCCAATCATCCCTCCTCACCCCCCCCCCCCCCGCCCCTTCCGTTTGTTGGTCTCCGTACGTTGTGTGTCTAATGGTAAATAATTATCTCACCAACACGTGCACCACATCGATTTCTATGGTTTCACTTTTCGGAGCAGCGGTGGGTCTGGTTTTGGGCGGGGGCCTATTTCTTCCTGCCCGGTGTCACCAACACCAACACACACACACACACACACCGTCGTCTTCATATTTCTTGTCCGCTTCCATCACGATCGCGTGGAGCAGAAGGGGAGCAGTTTACATAACATTCCACGAGTTTGGTGGCACACAAAGCTATCTGGAGTCGCCGTTGGAAAGCTGCAGCCGCGTGTCTCGTGCGGTTTGGTTACGGGGCTTGAGAGCTTGAGCTGTCGGTTGGAAGGGGAATGACTTTGCGGCCCGCGTTGCACATCGGACAAACGCCAGAGACAGTGTCGGTTGCACACGCACTCTCCGTTCGAGTGTTCTGCTCGCTCTCGCTCTCTCAGGCTTAGACCTCGGCCAGACGGTTAATGTACCTACCTACTGGTGCTGCCGTGAGCCGACTAACGATGACTTAACCTTGCCGCTGGATCGGGCTTCCACGGGCTCCAAGGTTTTTGATTCTGCTAAGAAAAGGCCACATTCTCGCGCGATGCGTGAGAGATGTGTAGAAGCGCCGTTTGGTTGGTGCTGAAATTCCAACGCCAAGCTTTTGATTACTATTCCAGCCCACCGCGCACAACAAGTTGTTGCCTATCGCCGCACTCCGCCCCCTCGTACATGGGGCAACCATGGACTAAAGCGCAAACTTTGCCAGATAAATCACATGCCTGCCCAATAAGCGTACGGTTAATGTACGGCGGTGGTGGCATACTTTCGTAGCATGTAGTAGCAGCAAACTCCCCCTCGAGGGAAAAATTCAATTAAAATCCGGTTTGCAGAAGCGGGGCAGGAAGTCGAGGGAGGTAAGACGTAAGACGATGTCCGCCGCCAACATGTTCTTAGAAGGTATGGCCCGGTCTTGCTACTCTGGTGAGCGGTAAGCGAGAAGGTTATAAACAAATGTGAACTGATACTGTTTACTTCCCTCCGAACCAGTGACTAGAAATAATATTGTGAACGCGCCTGTGTGTGCAGGTTTTTGCACACAGTGTGCCCATACAAGGAACAGTTTAGCAATTTGGCAAAGGGCCAGCGCGTGAAACGGTTAAAGATCAATCCAAAAAAGTAAGGTATCGTGTTTGGAGCAACCAACAAGACGCATAAAAAACATTCTAACACCTCTGCTACCGTTCGCCCTGGACAGTTTGCAAACGGGGTAAAGCATTGTCCCCATTTCGGCCTACCAACCTACTAACCTTTTGTTCCGGTTCCGTCCGGTTCATTCCCGCTCGTCGGCACCGTTAACGCACGGTCGACCGCACAGAACGCCATGAAGGGACGGTGATATTGCTTCGATTTATTTTCCACCCACCAGAGTGATACACACACACACACAC
The DNA here is from genome assembly GCF_017562075.2 of Anopheles merus. NCBI lineage: Eukaryota > Metazoa > Arthropoda > Insecta > Diptera > Culicidae > Anopheles > Anopheles merus. Next base: position 14,243,467 of record NC_054082.1, read on the forward strand.
GCACCGACCGTTCAATCCGCGGCTGGTAAGGTGAAATGGTGGATATGATTTTCCGTTTTCCCTGCACAAACGGCGCTGATGACAAACGACTTTACGGGGAAAGCATTTCACTCCAAATCACTTGACACACAAGCACACACACACACACAGACACACATGCTAATGGATCCGCTGTCACTGTGGTTGGATGGGGGCGGGGGCGAACGCGGCCTATCCGCTACGAAAAACCGTTGCAACCCGAACACGACCACAAACACCACCAGGCAGAACGGGAGACAGGTGCGGGTGCACAAGAAGCCCACGCACACACACACACACACACCCACGGAATAAAACACGGATTCACTGGCACGGTCACCCAAACAATCACCTTCCCCGCTCCAATGACAGTGCAATAATTGCAACACACAGTGATTTTTTTTCACCTTCTTTTCGTCGACCTTTCTCAGTGGACCACAAAATCACATCACAGAGAACGATTTTTTTGTTGTTTTCCTTGCACGAGCGCACTGGAATGCAGCTTAGCACAGCGTCATCGTAAACAAAAAGGCGCGCTGGAACGTGTTACCGGTTTAAGACCACTGGCGGGAGCTAGGACCACTCACGCTGGTCGGCCATCCGGTTGTGATTTTACGAAGCAAATAAGAAACAATAAACAGAGCACTAACCGTGCATTTGCTGCCACAGCGGAACGACGACGACGACAACGCCGAAGGACGACGGCACACACTCACAACAGTGTGGACTTACGGCATGAATGAACGAACCGACCAAAAATCACCGACCATCGGGCGGCCGCTAGCGTACATGCTACTACTACCGCTTACCACTGGAGAACCAGCACACACACACACAGGGGCGCGCAACGGAACACCGAAACAAAAACACCGGGAAAGCGGGAAAACGCTACAACCAGAGAAAGGAGGGAGGGTGGTTGTGCGCGCGCGTACCAATAGCGGGTATGGATGGTACACTACCGTGTCATATGGTACAACACACTCACTGCTGCTCCAACACAAGCGACCGCCAGAAAAAGGAACGGTGTCGCGCCCACGGTGTCTCGCGGCGAACTGGACGGGCGGCCAGACCATACGCGACCACGAACCGATTCCGACGGCCGGCCGCCTCTCAGCGTCGCGCGACGGCCGGCGCACACACTAGCGACACGCACACCGGTACAGGGGCGTGCGCGCGTGCTCTATGCTTTAGGGGTGTGTGACTAATACTACTGCACCAATACACTGCCAGCTACACGGGAACAAAAAACCGGAACACGATACCCTTAGGAATGCTGCGATCATCGTGAGGCGAAGGTTGGGAAAAACCGACCCCCCCAAAGCGAAGATCGTGTTCCACAACAACACGAGAGAGCGCAAAAACAGAAGGTTGCATATGTATGTTGGTGGAGAGAGAGAGAGGTATCATATCTCCAGCATAGAGAGCATATGTTGGGGTTGGCAGAGAAAACCTCTCTCCCTTCGCATTATTGTTTGGGGCGATGTTTTTGTTTTTGTTTTTTTGCTGTTTTTTTTTTGTTGCCCACAACAAACAGATGATCTTGGCGCGTTTGCTTACAGTTCCGCCAAACACCGATGACTCACACACAAACACTGGCTCTGGTGGCTGAGAGGGGGTAGGTTTTGCTCGAATGCTCTGGAACGTTTTGTGCGAAGGGGTGTTGGGGTACGGGGCACTGGCAACTCTTTACTTTGGCAGCGAAAGAGTCATATCTGTACGCCACTTTTAGCACCCTTTCCATAGCGGTGGCCTTACGCACCCACCACCCTCCCTTCTGCCGGCGATCGAGCGACGCAACCTGCCTTCTACCGCCATCAGTCGTTAGGCGCAAATGACGCATTACCACCATTTTGCACAGCCCGCTCCATTCGATTAGCGCGTTCAAATGCGGGGGAGGGTAAGTGAGCGACATTCGGTGTCCATCCGTTCGGGCTTAAGGCTTAAGTAAGCAGGTGCGCGTTTGTGGACTTTTCCCATTAGCTCGTACTTAGGTTTGTTTGAGTCGTTTGAGCATGTTTTTGTTGATGGGTGGTAATTTGTTTGGGAAATCATAACATATTTCACATTCCCAACTCCAAAGCACGAGGTGCTGGGAAGTAAACACCTTGGTGTGGGCGATGGGCGATGCGTGATCCCCCAAAAGCCACGAAAATTGAAATGATACGGTGTGGTGGATCTGTTCCCCGTCAAGGTGAGCGTACAAAGCGTGTGTCGCTAACGCTTTTTTAATTGCACGTTCCCCACCGCCGGATAATCTTTCGCACACGATCACGATTGCGCGTCATTATTATTATGGGTTTTTCTTTTGTTTTTCATTCGGTGCGCTGTTCCAAATCTTCCGCCAGAGTCTTTGAAAGCTGTCGGAAGCTGTGCAGTAGATCTACCCGTGCTGTTTGGTTCGTCAGCATCACCACGACCGTCACCGTTGCGCAGCAGCATTCTTCCTTAACCTGCCATGAAGAAGTCGAGAAAGAGAGACAGACTTAGAAATCAGCCAAAGTGCGTAGCATTGCTGTCGCTACTCTACATACCCGCCGCCGCCACCGCCGCCTGTGGTCAAAGCAACACAGCGATCTTGTTCTGGACGTTATGATCGCGCGTCCAAAAAGAGAACGTCAGAAGCATGATTGATGGTATTGAGCTCGGTTGGACCTTGGCCCGGGGGCCCAAATTCCGATTATTACGTTGTTTTTTTTTGTATTATCCATGACAAAATTAGCTTCCGCCGGATAGGGACGACATTGAAAGTGTAATGATGGACAGTCGCAGTGGTTTTGCTTATGGGTTGTCATTCACATTTCCCACACCGTTTATCAATAAGTGATCGCTTGGACAAAAGGGAGAAACAGGGCAAACTCTCTCCGTGTAATGCTATTGCTTCTTCTAAATAATGTTCATAATATTCACTACCTTTTAACCTGTCCTACATTTGGAAATTCATACAATACCAGCTGCACAATACATACGTACACTATGACTAACTAAGCGTAGAGTTTTTGTTAGTATGCTCCAGCGGGAGAAGACAAAAAAAAACACATCGTACCGGAACACCATTGCTAATGTATGACAAAATTCATATTTCAACACATTCACATCGAACATACAAAACGGACCACAACGCACCACCATGAGAATGTGACCTTGCCCGATACAAAAGCATTTGACGGGGCGGGGGAAGGAAGTGGGTGAAAAGTGGTATCAATCAAAGTACAATTTCTGGCCTATGGTTTCCACCCACTCTAGCACTATATGAAGCACTTGCATAAAAATGCTCCACCGCTCCCCTGACCGCCAGTGCATGCGCTGCACTTCATACTGAAAATTATTATTTCCACCCAGCCCCGCAACACGCAACCGTCGTACCCTCCTCCCCCGCACAACAACCGGAAAACGTGGAAAATCAATAAATCATTAATTATAAACAAACAGAATCAGTGCGCCATTTCGGTCGACAGCGCGCGTATTGATTGTGTGTGTGTGTGTGTGTGCGGGACGGCACACATCGTAGCCACGCGACATACGCTGGCCTCAAATCCAGCGCCGGATTCGGACACTTGCGGCGTTTCTTGTAACCGATTGCGTACAACCTTTTGCATCGATTGTTCAATTAGTTTCCCCACACCTGACAGTCCGATTGTCCGGGTAAAAGGTCAGCTTCGAACCTTTCACGGAATTGGGTGTTGGGACCCAAAAAAAAAAAAAAAGAAAAAAGAAATCTACACCTTCCCGGGGAAGCGTGCCTCATCACTGGTTCCTCGGTACGGGGAGAAGGTGTTTAAACATTTAAATGTTACGTTTTTCGATAGGATTTTCCATTAAGTACCATCACCGGTAACGTCATCGTTGGCGTGCCTGTTGTGCTGCTGCTGCACCGCACGTGACGGCGGTGGATGCGAAATTTCTAGACACTGTTCCGGTACGCGCGTGATTGGCGTGGATTCCATCAGCGCTTGAACGCTTTCCGTGGCCGGTGCCTGGCCACCCGCCGCCTGGTGGTATTTCATCACTGCAAAAGCGACCGCACGGAACGCCAGCTGGTACGTGGCCTTCAGCCTGCAGAGAAGGAAGGAAGCAACGGGAAAGAAACGTGTGCGTTAGGATTGAAGGCATACGGTTTAGATTGAATCCACCGCGCGCCCCGTTCGGCTGAATGAGTTCTTACCGTTCGGTTGGATCGGCCGGGTCGTCGGAGGTCACGTCCAGCGTGTCACTGGTTCTGGTGCTGCTACGCGATTGCCGGTCGGTCGGTGTACGGTGTACCCGCACCAGAAGGTGCCGGTGCACGGTGGGCAGAAAGCGCTCGATGCCGGTAAACTTTGTAGTAACGAACGTTATCGGTGCGCGGTGGCCCCGCTTGAGCAAGTGTTCGATCGATGCGATCAGTAGCGATTTCCCCTCGAGATAGTTGGTCCCCTTGCCAAACTCGTCGATCAGCACCAGCGAGCTGGCGGTGGCGTTCTGCAGCAAACTCGCCATCTGGTACAGCTCCGACATGAAGGACGATCGGCCGCTGAAGATCGATTCCGGGTGGTCGAGCCGCGTGTAGATGGAATCGAGCAGCGGGATTTTGGCGTACGCCGCCGGCACAAACGAGCCCACGTGGGCCAGATAGCAGATGATGGCCACCTCCTTCAGGTAGGTCGTCTTGCCCACCGAGGTGTCGGCGGCAATCACGTTCACCAGGTGGTGGTTCGTCTCGCCGACGCACGTGTCATTCGCCCGGTACGCTCGGCGATGCTCCAGCACCACATGCCGGCCGCCCTGTATCTGCAGCACCTTCGCACCGTCGCAAACGATTGGCCGCACGTAGCGATGCATCTTGGCGACGGTGGCAAACGATAGCAGTGCGTCCAGTTTGCCCGCCAGCTTGAACACGCCCATCACCTCCGGGAACTTGGTACCGACGAAGGTGGTTAGGCGCGTCTGCACCGCCAGCTCGTGCTCGATCATTGACGCTACCATTTGGCCGAACTCGTCGTTCAGCTGCTTGCACAGGCTTATCTGGAAGTAGGCGGTGTTGTCCGCCTGAAACACCAAATCGAACGATTCGTGCTGAAAGATCCCGGACCGTTGCAGCTGCTCGTCGACCTGCGTGCTGATCACGAACCCGAACGACGGCAGATACGTTACGCAGATGTTGGCCATATCGAGCTGCAGCGTTTCCAGCCCCAGTCGGGACGATTCCAGCACGACCTCGCGCAAACCGTCGTACTGTTCGCGCAGCCGGTCGACGGCCGGATCGAGCCCGGCCCGTATCGTGACCTTGTTCTCCTCGTCCCCCTTCTCCAGATCCAAACACTTGTCGATGGTGTACAGCACGTGCTTGAGTGCGTTGGTCGGGCTGCGCGTGTACTGGCCCAGCTCCTGCACAACCGTGCCGGCCACCTGCGCATCCCCGAGCGTCAGCGCGCAAAGCTTGCACAGGCTGTACAGATAGTAGAGATTTTTCTTCAGCATCTTCCAGTCCACGTTGCGGGCCGTGCCTTGCAGCAGCTTCCGATACAGCAGGCCAACGTTGGTCAGATGCTTCAGGCACTGGTCGAACTGGTTCGCGTACCGGACGTTCGCCAGCAGCCACTGGACGGTGTCGTGCCGGTGCTGCAGCTCCGCCCGATCCCGGATCGGTTGCGTCATCAGCCGGCTGAGCCACTCTTCCCCGTTCTTCGAGGAGCACTTGTTGAACAAGCTGTACACGGAGAGGCCGCGCGTATCCGTGCCGCACTTGAAGCCGGACGGGTGCCGGCTGGCGTCGAATATCTGCAGCGCCTCGTACGTCAGCCCGTCGATGACGAGCTGCGTGCTGGGCGTGACGAGATTGATCCTCGTGACGAGCTGCGCCGGCGACAGGGTGTCACCGACGGTGTCGAGCAGCAGCAGCAGATTGCCGACGCTGGTCACCAGCAGTTCCTGCTCGAACGGAACGATGCTTTTGAGAAACGTGCGGCACTCGCGTTCGCTCGATTCCGGCGGCATGCCGGCAAGCTTGTGGGCGAGCAGGCGACCCCTAGCCTGGGCCTGCGACTGGGCCGTATACTCCACAATCTTCACGTTCGATGGCTGGGAAGCGTTGCTTCCACCTTGGTCGACCGAATCGGACGGTGCGGGCTGATTCGCAACGGCTGCCGGGACGCCCAGCACCTCGCGGCAATCTTCCAGGAAGCAGGCAGGACCGGTAATGACGTAGTATAGGGGGCGGTAGCGCTGCACGAGGTCGCGCAGCAGCACGTACTGGGGACGGGGTTCGATCGCCTGCTGGACAGCGTACAGTTCGAGCTGATCGATGTCATAATACGATGCGGCCAGTGCACCAGCATTCCAGCACACGGACAGTATCTTTCCCGCCTGATTGACGGCGGAATCTTCTTGCGAGGCCATTGGCGCTCTGCTCTAGCTTTCAAACTACAAATAAAACGATTTGCCCGTATCTGTCTGTGTGTGTGTGCTTCTTTTGAGAGCCTAAACGATCGTACCCGCTTTCGATGACAGCCGGTTCTACACCTTCGCGTCAGGTCACGACGGATGGAGCCAAATTCTTCACTATCCACACCAACCGTTCCATGCAAACTTCAACACACACACGCGCGCACACCTTTCCACTCTCGTACACCAGCAGCCGGTGGCTACTAGACTAATTTTGAACTTGGGCAGAGGAAAGGGTTTGACATTTAACGAGTCGCCGGTTCGCACACGGTCGCTATTTTTAGCGCCACGGCAGTAGGCAATGGGATGCGTCAAAAGATCAAACCATGATCGCATATCCAAATTCGCATTCGTTTTTTTTGCTGCCCCAGCACTGGATTACGACGCTGAACAGTTGAGCAAATAAAAAGGAAATGCCACTTACCAACAGTTAGGCCATGCGGTTTGGCCAAACTACCACTACTGGTACCCTTCGCGGCGGCTTTGTTTGGATGCAAGTGTAGGTTTTCTTTTTTGTTTTTGTCGAACGCTCTCAGCACAACACGCACGCCGTAAGTTCACATTTTCACTGTTTGTTCTCGAAAAGCAAATGGATGCTTCCACGATACGTGAAATTCTCGACCACTGAAAAGTACGCGCCACGAACACAGCGAACACAACGACGCATTGGAGAAAAACACATTCGATGGATATCGGTTTTTATTGAGGCAGTAGGCGTGCAAGGCGGCGAGAACTGCACAGGGTAGGCAAGCGTGCACAAAGTGTGGTTTGTTTACAAGCTACTCTGTACGGCGGAAAGAACAGGTGCAAGATAGAGAGAGAGAGAGAGGGAGAGAGAAAGATAATGAGCGCGGGCTGCCCGTCTATCAATTGTATGCGAGAGAGAAACGTCGATGCAGAGAGCCGTACCGTGCATTAAGGTGCCTTTCCACAGCGCGAAATTGGAACTGTCGGTGGAGAAGCAGCGCAAAGGAACAGATTCTTCCAAATCAGTGCTCAGCAACTCGCGTCTGGCTGGCGCGTTGCTGCGTACAGTGCTGCGTAATGATTTTCTCCAATTGACTACCACCACGTGGTAGACTGAAGCGACTGATAGCGCTGGCATGTGCGTGTACCGACCGACGCGACCGATGGGACGCGTGCAGGTGAGAAGAACAATAAACATTATGCACACTTTCGATCACTACTGTAAATGGTCACGTTTTAGGTTTGTGCTGTGTCTGCTCGTGCTGTGCAGGATCGCGTTGGAGTCACAATTTATCTGCCTTCGTTGCACATTCCAACCGTCGAAGCGCTAAACGTTTATAAATGCGTTTGCAGCGGCTTGGACGGAAGATTCGTTGTGCAGCGATCATCATGGCGTGTGGTTACTCCTGTTGGGTTGTGGTTCTACTGCTGAGTGCTGGAGTGTTTAGTACAGTCAGCTGTGGCCTCGGTACACCCTGTAAGGTGCTGTGCGAAAATGGCGCTGAAATGAGTAAGTAAAACTAAGCTGCGACAGTCGAAATTTCGCATGTTTTCAATGCTCATATGGGTACGTTTTTGTTTTGTTTTCACAGTTCCCTGTGATAGGAAGACGGAGATTTTCAACTGCTGCGGCCCATGCAGTGAAGCTACCTGTGACAACCCTTCACCGACGCAGGAATGTGCGGAAGGATGTAAGGCCGGTTGCTTCTGTAAGGCCGATCACGTTCGACTGCATGCCGGTGGGCCATGTGTACCGATCGGAAACTGCAAGCAGCAGCGAAAATAAACAATGTTCATTGAAAATGATCACTGCGGTATGCCTGTTGTGTAATTTATTGATGTTACGGTTCCATTATTTCATCAACTTTTAGTGATCGAGCGATCGTACACCGAACGAGAGCTGTAATGGTTAAATGGGGCGGTTTACTAATCTGATTTTTACTTAGGGAGTGTTGATGATGTCAATGGATTTAATTGTTATTTGATCACTCAATGGATGTGTGGTTAGCAAAATGGAGCACTGCAACCGGGTATAAAACATGTGATCAAGAAGGATATCACCAATTCGTACAGCAAGTATGCGGCTCATTAACATAACAACTTTAGTTTTTCTACTAAAAATCGCACCGCTTATGGAAAGTGGCAAGTCTACAGCTGGTTTGCCGCAACGGCGCAACGAATCAAAACAGTACACATTTAAAATATTAAAATATATCAGCAAAGAAACGCCATACAAGCGCACCCATCTGCACTACTTCAAAACGATTTTACGTCGCAACCAGCCGACGCTGCTGAACATGTCGCTGTTCATACCAGAAGTGCTGAACTATGTATGGGTGAGAATTAGGCTGCACTACAAGTTTAACACCTACCAGCCATTTCTGATCGATATGGAGCAGGAAGCTTGCGAATATATAAGGAACCGTCCGATCATTCCACAGACGGATTATATATATGAAACGTTCGTAAAACGTTTACCAGCCATTGCCGGACCATGTCCGCATGGGGTAGGTATTTGCAGTGGATGATACATGCAATATGCAGAATGGTATATTTTAATTCGAATTTCCTCACCCTCCAGAATAGAACATATGACATTGTTTGGTGGCTCGAGGAGCGGCATACACCACGCTCCATTCCGGCAGGAGAGTATCGGCTGGATATGAAATTTGTCGCCATTGATAACGTGACGCTCTTTGCTTCGGAAACGTACTTTACGGCTAGGCGTAATGGTATCTTACGCTCGATGATTGAATGGTAATAATGTTGGGCAGAAGATACGTAGATAATGGCACGAGAGTAACTTAAATATTCGCATCGGTCTAATATTGCGTTGTTTCTACGGCAGATACCTGTAAAATGTGTGTAGTATTGAATGGGGAACATTGCAAGTGAGTTTGAATCGATCAGTTATACGATTTGATGACGCTCTTTTCATTTGTTCCGACCTTAACCGAAAGAGTACGTAAACTATCTTCACTTCCGTAGCCTCGATCGCAAATTTTCGATAATGTTCTGCTCGACCAGTGTTGGACTTTGATGAAACTAAACTTGTCTCGGGTTGACACTCTGGAGGAAATTACAGGAAACAACGCCGTTCGAACGAAACGATCGAATTCGGGCATACTACGGGCTTTAACATCCATTGAGATCTAATAACTTTGAGAATGCTTGACACGTGTCTTAGACCATACCAGTAGAGGATGCAAACGACGCGGGCGTGTTTGAGCGATGCATCCCCGGAACCATCTTTGACAGTGTGGTAGAGCATAAAGTGTGGAGGCAAGGGATGAAATACGAGCTTGTTGAGCTGTTCGGCCAGTGTGGCACAAAGGTACAGAGTGGCACATACTTTAAAGCAATTTTACGAGATTCCACACTAATTCAAATTGTCAATCATTGAAGTGAAATACGTCCATGTGTACTTCAAATAGTGTTTTCTTTATATTTATTACTATTGAGAAAAACCGTTCGAGGAAAGATGATGACAAAGAGATAATCACGTACTTAAAGGCTAATCTTTAAATCATGTATAATAATACAGTGGCTATGTTGGGTTCAATAAGCGAAAGAACTGCTAGCTAAATTATGATGTTTGATTGCTATTATATGTTAACTATACCTCCCCTACCATATATCTATGATCAGTCGTTTATATTTCAATTGTGTATTGTATTTGTGATGTTTTGTTGATTTGGTCAAAACTACGTTAATTGCCCGTAAAACCAATGATGGAACAAAGGATACAAATTTGTGGTGTATAAATGTGTTTGCAGCTCAAATGAGCTTTGTTTGCTTTGGGCATGATGAAGGATAGGCACATCGTTGGTCTGGGTATGATTTTAGCAACAATACTAAGCTACAGTGGACAGTGTGTGGCAAACGCCGAGGTTTCTGTTGCCCGTAACACGACCAGTCTTAAACCGTACAGTTTCAAAATCACCAAATATCTTTGCGTTGGCACGCCTTACCAGCGTACCTCAGTGAACTACTGCAAAACGGTTTTGCGACGGAACCATCCGACCGTGCTGAACGTTTCGGTTATCGCACCAGAAATTTTGAACTGGATCTGGGTGAAGGTTAAATTGTTTTACAAGTTCTCCAGCTACCAACCATTCCTGATCGATCTGGAGCAGGAAGGTTGCGAGTATGTAAAGAACCGGCCGATCATTCCCTTGGCAGACTATATATACCAGATCATGCAGAAAACGGCACCGGAACTCGCCAGTCCCTGTCCACACGGAGTAAGCATTGCGGCTTCTTTAGGCGATATAGCGGCAGTACTTTAAGTGATGTAGCGTGTCTTGAACATCTTCTCGGTTTTCCATATTTTCTTCGACAGAACAAAACGTACAGCATTGTCTGGTGGCTGGAAGAGCGCTACACTCCAAAGTCGATACCGGCGGGTGATTATAGGTTGGATATACAGTTTTTTGCCCATGACAAGGTGAAACTATTCGCGTTGGAAACTTACATTACAGTTCGTCGAGCAGGCGTAATCGCTTCCATGATAGAATGGTAATTTATCTACGTGGTAAACGTAACCACAAATCTGTACACTTTGTGCACAAGATTTACCAATTGAAAATAAAAGAAATGTCAAGAATAAATACTGACAAGTATATAACAGTTGGATCAATCTCACAGAGCAACAGGGTACAGTTGCATAAAGTTCGTAGTTTGTTTCGGTGTATGGTGTCTTAGGCCACCTTCAATTCTAGCGTGACCTCTATTCAGTGCTGGCAGAATGAGTTTCCTTCGCAACAGATGTCGATGTCGTGATGTCGGACAAGATGGACATAGATTTCCAAACTATCTTGTGACGGAACAATCTTATCAGGCTGTAGGTACATTGAATAAAGAATTTTGATACCACCCTTGAGGGTCTTCTCAAAGGGGCAGAGTGTTTTGATAGTTTTACACGCAATATACAAACAACTACACCGATCGTATCGCGCAATAATATATTTTTTTTTCAGTTAAGAAAATCCGGTTCCATTTCCATTTAGGATCATCAAAGCAAGTTACATTAAATAGTAGATGGCAATTAGTGCATGGTGCATGGGATATTCAAAAACTATGCACCCTTAAACGAAATACCATGGTTCGCGTTATTCATTAATGGTATAAACCGTACTACTAGTAACAGCTTCTTTGCCAATGGTTAGGGCAATTTGTGTATTTGGTCAGAGATCGTCAAATGACTCGTAGTTCTATGAGTCGCCAAGAAGTACCTCTGGAATGGATGCAGTGATATCGGGAGTAACAAATATACATTAGACACGAAACTGTAATGTGTCGTATATACTTATTACTGCTTAAAGTTCTCTATGTATGCGCTTCTAGGGTGTTTTTGCCTGTGTTCGAATGATAATGTACCACATGGATGTAACGAACTGAATTTCATGTTTAAACTACACACAGTAAACTCATTATTGATATTTTATACCATCTTTTAAGTTATGTTTTACTTTAAACTTAAATTTTTACTTAAATTTTCACATTTTTAACACACTTGGTATTTAGAGGTCTAGGCTCGATTTGTTGTACAAATAATGCTTGTTCACTGATAGAAATCTATTGTTATCAAAAAAAGAAGGTTTAGGTGACATCATGAAATATTTGCCGTATATTTGACGGAATGTGATTTTCCATTTAGAACGACTCTTGTAAACACTAATCTACATGCTTGGAATGAAATTAGAGCAGCCAGTGTGGTGGAACGTGCTAACCATGTTGTAATTGAGCTGTAAATGTCCAGTAATTATCCTTCCAGCTTTGGAGGACAGAATGATAGCCTTTGAGAGCCTTTCAGACCGAACAAAGTTGATAAATGTCACCATCACAAGCCAGATTACCTCAGTTCACAAAAAAACCTAAATAACACTGGTAACCAGCCGATTCCAGAAGGAATGAAGTGTTATCCTCAGTTGTGGTTATCGTTCATCTTTGCACGATCGGCGTTTCATTGTTGTTTTGCAACAGAAATGTTCGATTTTGAAGAGTTGAAAAATGAAACTCGTCCGTTCCAATTGCAGGTGATGCGATTAGTCTGTCTTGACGCACCGTACGAGGAAACTGTTTTAACGCTTTGTCGAGCATTTTTACGCCGCAATCAACCAACGCTTCTGCGCGTAACGCTAGAAGTGCCCGGGTTGTACAACTACGTGTTACTTCAATTCCGATTGCACTACAAGTTCAGGACGTATCAGCCATTTCTAATAGATGGTGAAATTGACACATGCACCTTTGTGAAGGAGTCGAAACTCGATCCCGTACCTAGCTATATATATAGTGTTATGCAAGAAGTTGCTCCGGATGTATCAGCTCCCTGTCCACTTGGTGTAATGATCGTTGAAATGAGCCCGTACGTGTTGTGCTGAAATCTTACTTACCAGGAATTTTCCAATTGCAGAACAAAACGTTCAACGTGACGACTATGTTTAAGGTGGAATACGCCCCGAAGTCGGTCCCGGCCGGGGACTACAGGATGGATATAAGGGTCGCAAGTAGAGCGAATGTTACTCTGATTAATTTTCAAGTTTACGTTGCAGTCAGACGTAAAGGAGTGTTGGGATCTATGCTAGATTGGTAATACACACACATTGTTGCATCATAAGTACATGCTAACGTGTAATGTAATAATATTACAAGAAATAATAGTAGTGATTTTTGAATTAATTTATATTCTATTCATTGATTAATGAAAGAACATTATTTATGCAGTCTCAGAGTACATGGTTGAAATAGAACTGCACTGTTTGGGTTAGAGATTCATAGAACATTGCTTGATCGAACCTGTAGTTTTGGAGCAGAGCAGGAAACAGATTTGCCCATTATCCGTTTCCTAAATTCAGTAAACCTTCTATACATTTCAATTGCTATAATTAGATAAATGGACGTAATTTGCTGATTGGAATAGAAAATGATGTTGATATTGCCCAATCTAATATCATTTCAATGATTCGTATCTAATAGATGATCGTAACATAATAACAATAAGGTCAGTATCATAATTATATCATAATAAACGAGGATTAACAATAAAACATTGACCAATGTACAGCACCGTCAGTGATACGATCAACGGAACAAAGTATAGACGCCCAAAGTAGAAGCATTTTTCAAGTGGTTTGATGTTTCAGCAATGCTTTCCAACGTTATACATTCGCTGTTTTGGGTTGTCGGTATTTTGATGTTGTTGTGCCCTGCTCCATACGCCGAGAATGTTTTTAGTTACGAGGATCAGAAAAATTTCACACGGCAGTTCAAGATACAGGTCCAACGATTGGTGTGCAACGAAGCACCGTACAAAGAAACCGTTCTGCTTGAATGTCGTATGATATTTAGAAGGAATCAACGGTCATTGCTATGCATGTCGCTTAAAGTGCCAAAGTTGTATCACTACGTGATGGTACAGTTTCAGCTGAACTACAAATTTACCACGTATCAAACGTTCCTAATCGATGGCAAGGTAGAAGGATGTGCCTATATGCGTCATCAAAATAACGATCCTGTCCTTAGCTACATGTACGGAGTGTTGAAGGATATGATCCCAAGCGTTGTGCAGCCTTGCCCTTATGGGGTTAGTATTTTGGTTCGAGCAGTAAGATGCATGTGTGGTAATTGTATGACGCTTGGCTTATTTTGCAGAACAAAACGTACTCCGAGCTGACCATGCTAAAGGAGGAATACGCCCCCAAATCTATCCCTGCTGGCGATTACAGGATGGATGTAAGATTTTCCACTAAGACCAACGTAACTCTGTTTTCGCTGCAGCTATTCTTTGGAGTCCGACGAAGAGGTATACTTAATTCCATGTTAGAATGGTAGGAAGTTAGAAATGATGGTTGACAATTATGTATAATAAAAGTATTATCTTCATACACCTGATATCTTTGAAATCTAAAAATGGTGTTTAAGGAATATTCCAAACAATTAAACATCATGCTACTATCGTTCCAAGTATGCCTAGAGACCAGACGCATGGGAGTAGAAATCGCCACTCTGGAGTGGTAAGTACGTATAAGGCAGATATGTTGTAGGTTTGTATATGTTTTTTTGGTAAAACAAGCACAATATTTTCTAAATTTACATCTCTGAAACATATCAATATGCCAGAGCTGAATGTCACATAATGACCGTCATACAATTTCATTAGCTTGTTCAAGAAAATAGCATTGGTTGTTTCTAAACAGTATTCTGTTTGAGTGGTGATGGTTTGCGTCGAGAATGAGTTTTTTATGTACAAAAGAAATCGTGAAATAATTACTTCAAATTAAATATAGGTGATACAAAAAAGCAAAGCAATCAAATTAAAAAATGTGCCATTAGCGATCAACGATTTGAACAATCAAATAAGAGTGACATTTTAGCATGTGATGTAGTGTCAATAGTGATGGTACACCTTCAAATCGTATTTCTAAGCGTTCGCGTTTTGCTTTGGACATGCGTCGGCGTATACGCCGAAAATGTCTTCAACTACGAGGAGCAGAAAAAACATATCACGACCGTACACAATACAGATTCAACGTTTCCTGTGCATTGATACGCCATACAAGGAAACCATCCTGCACGAGTGTCGTATGATATTTCGAAGGAATCAACGGCCACTGCTAAGCATATCACTTGAAATGCCGAACGTGTACCACTTTTTAATGATACAGTTCCAGTTGCACTATAAATTTATAAAGTATCAACCGTTTCTGATCGATGCCAAGGCAGAGGGATGTGATCTTATGCGTGATCGGAAGAATGACCCTAACCGGCACTGGATGTACGGGGTGATTAAAGACATGATATCTAGTTTAGTGCATCCCTGTCCGTTTGGGGTACGTTTTAGCAGAAGAAATGTATGCAACCCGATTGTGTGATGCATAACTTTGATGTATGAATTTCAGAACAGAACCTATACCCAGATCGCTATGCTCAAGGAGGAATATGCACCGAGATCAGTCCCAGCTGGCGAGTACAGGATGGATGGAATATTTACAACTCAGACAAATGTTACGCTGATATCGTTACAGATTTTCTTTGAAGTTAGAAGAAAAGGTATTCTGAAATCAATGTTAGAATGGTAGAGGGCTTTTTATTTGATGATCAACCCATACTGCGAGTAATAAAATGACGCTTTAAACTTTAATCTACATCGTTGGGTGTTTAGGACAGCAAAGAACCCATTCCTAACTGCTTTCATACAAAATAGTGCTTTAATTCTAATGAAACTAATTAAGCTTCAATGTTTTGAGAAGCTTTAACTCCAGGTAACAATGATATTGAATTATTATGCGATTGTCATCCATTTATTCGATTGAATATTTGTAGCTTTAAAGAAATTATTGTAAAATATCTTTCATATGTTCCATTTTTTTGCAAGGGAAACACCTCTTACCTCTTCATTTAAGTTTCATAACAGTTTCTCTAACGTTATTGCTGATGCGGCGAGTATCGAATGCCGTATACTGACGGATATATCTATTTATTTCTTTACTCCAATAATAACGTCTGGTTTCCGTTGCCTACATACAATGTTTAAACCAAGACCTAGGCCTATACTTATCCATAGCACTTTAAGAACTTTACCACCTTTCGAAAGATAAATGCGCTATTGGATAGCGTTCAGCAATCTAAAAAAATCACTTGTTCGTTCATTTTACTCATTTTGGTATCGTTTTGGTAAGTGACGTTTCCGTTTGAGTAACTGTCAGACTATTTGAGTCGATGAAGCAAATATTGGCACCTTATTGGTTGCTTAAGCTGTCGGAAACACGCAAATATAACCATAACAAGAATTTATGTCACTGTCTATATTTGTATCTAAGTATAATATAAGTTTACTAACACTCTCATCACTCATATTTATCCCATTTCCAACAAAAATATTGAAATAATTGTATTTGTAGTAGTGCTGAATCCGATTGTTTACGCAAACTACGCCCACCGGTTGAACACTGAAATAAGAACAAAAATATCGACGAAACCTTCATCGACTCGAACGGCGAATACAAAACCAATTTTCTCCCGTTCGATTTGAGTGCTTCTAACGGACTCAAGTGTCGTTCGACGTATATAATAGGTCTGTAAAGGGCAGATCGACAACACTGAAACGATCAATGAACGTTTTTTGTCATACATAGCAACAGGTCGTTGACACAGAAGAGACGTTAGCGGTGATCAATTGTTAAAATTTGTCGGGGTTTTAAAACTCTTTCGGTACGTGAACATTTAACGAGGACAACAAGTTAGTAGCATCGATGAGTCTAGCCTATAGTTGAAACTTTTCTTTTTATGGATCACTTTTCTCTGGTTCTCGTAAGTATCAAGCCTAAAACATAAACGTCACTGTAAATTTAGCCTAGTATCAACATATTGATCTAGGTTAAGTTTAGAGTTCGATGCAATACCTAAATCTAATACTGAATCAGATCGAGACGGAATGACGTTCATGAGTTTGTAATTGTGTTTTGGTGGGTTCTTGCTGCGAAAAAGGATATTATAATGCATTTACTGATGTTGATAGATCACATATTAGCAGAACACCAAGATTGAAACAGGGAGACAGAGAACTGTAGTTGTAAACAGTCAGTACTATTTCTCATCACAAAGTACATTTTTAAATCGTATGTTAGCATATATTAACATTAAACATTCTGGTACTGCCAAAACTACGCAATTGATACAAAAATTAAACTATAACGGACCTAGTCCTTGAGGGACACTTGCGACATTAGAGTACTGATGCGAGATGCTATCTCCTGTCTTGATGATTGAGGTACGATTGGGTAGGTAAGAATCGATCCATTTGACTAGATCACCATAGACGCCAAGTTTCAATAGCTTCTGATCGAAAGTAAAAAACTAACCTGATCGAAGGCCGAATGGAGATCGGTGTAAATAGCATCAACCTGATCAATACCATACCTTTATCAAGTTGCGAGTAACTGTAATGCAATAATTGCACGAAGTTAGTAGCTGTAGATCGGTCAGGGTTAAAGCTATGTTGAAGTGGACTCAAATAGTGCGTCATGATTTACAGTTAATTCAGTTTGTAATAGAAAATGGAAGTTGTTGTGATTGTTCATTCATTATTCTCGAGACACGTTAATAGCTGCCAATAAAAAAATATTCCATAACTAGCACAAGGCATGAAATGATGGTAAAATACCACAATCAAAACTAATGGATTGACCAAATATGCTCTTCGAGCGATCAAATAGGACTGTCTATTGGGCTGATGGTTCAGTAGTGATGTTACACCTTCAAAGCTTTGTTGTACTCCTTGGTGTTTTGTTTTGGACATGCGGAGGCGTATACGCCGAAAATGTCTTCAACTACGAGGAGCAGAAAAAACATATCACGACCGTACACAATACAGATTCAACGTTTCCTGTGCATTGATACGCCATACAAGGAAACCATCCTGCACGAGTGTCGTATGATATTTCGAAGGAATCAACGGCCACTGCTAAGCATATCACTTGAAATGCCGAACGTGTACCACTTTTTAATGATACAGTTCCAGTTGCACTATAAATTTATAAAGTATCAACCGTTTCTGATCGATGCCAAGGCAGAGGGATGTGATCTTATGCGTGATCGGAAGAATGACCCTAACCGGCACTGGATGTACGGGGTGATTAAAGACATGATATCTAGTTTAGTGCATCCCTGTCCGTTTGGGGTACGTTTTAGCAGAAGAAATGTATGCAACCCGATTGTGTGATGCATAACTTTGATGTATGAATTTCAGAACAGAACCTATACCCAGATCGCTATGCTCAAGGAGGAATATGCACCGAGATCAGTCCCAGCTGGCGAGTACAGGATGGATGGAATATTTACAACTCAGACAAATGTTACGCTGATATCGTTACAGATTTTCTTTGAAGTTAGAAGAAAAGGTATTCTGAAATCAATGTTAGAATGGTAGAGGGCTTTTTATTTGATGATCAACCCATACTGCGAGTAATAAAATGACGCTTTAAACTTTAATCTACATCGTTGGGTGTTTAGGACAGCAAAGAACCCATTCCTAACTGCTTTCATACAAAATAGTGCTTTAATTCTAATGAAACTAATTAAGCTTCAATGTTTTGAGAAGCTTTAACTCCAGGTAACAATGATATTGAATTATTATGCGATTGTCATCCATTTATTCGATTGAATATTTGTAGCTTTAAAGAAATTATTGTAAAATATCTTTCATATGTTCCATTTTTTTGCAAGGGAAACACCTCTTACCTCTTCATTTAAGTTTCATAACAGTTTCTCTAACGTTATTGCTGATGCGGCGAGTATCGAATGCCGTATACTGACGGATATATCTATTTATTTCTTTACTCCAATAATAACGTCTGGTTTCCGTTGCCTACATACAATGTTTAAACCAAGACCTAGGCCTATACTTATCCATAGCACTTTAAGAACTTTACCACCTTTCGAAAGATAAATGCGCTATTGGATAGCGTTCAGCAATCTAAAAAAATCACTTGTTCGTTCATTTTACTCATTTTGGTATCGTTTTGGTAAGTGACGTTTCCGTTTGAGTAACTGTCAGACTATTTGAGTCGATGAAGCAAATATTGGCACCTTATTGGTTGCTTAAGCTGTCGGAAACACGCAAATATAACCATAACAAGAATTTATGTCACTGTCTATATTTGTATCTAAGTATAATATAAGTTTACTAACACTCTCATCACTCATATTTATCCCATTTCCAACAAAAATATTGAAATAATTGTATTTGTAGTAGTGCTGAATCCGATTGTTTACGCAAACTACGCCCACCGGTTGAACACTGAAATAAGAACAAAAATATCGACGAAACCTTCATCGACTCGAACGGCGAATACAAAACCAATTTTCTCCCGTTCGATTTGAGTGCTTCTAACGGACTCAAGTGTCGTTCGACGTATATAATAGGTCTGTAAAGGGCAGATCGACAACACTGAAACGATCAATGAACGTTTTTTGTCATACATAGCAACAGGTCGTTGACACAGAAGAGACGTTAGCGGTGATCAATTGTTAAAATTTGTCGGGGTTTTAAAACTCTTTCGGTACGTGAACATTTAACGAGGACAACAAGTTAGTAGCATCGATGAGTCTAGCCTATAGTTGAAACTTTTCTTTTTATGGATCACTTTTCTCTGGTTCTCGTAAGTATCAAGCCTAAAACATAAACGTCACTGTAAATTTAGCCTAGTATCAACATATTGATCTAGGTTAAGTTTAGAGTTCGATGCAATACCTAAATCTAATACTGAATCAGATCGAGACGGAATGACGTTCATGAGTTTGTAATTGTGTTTTGGTGGGTTCTTGCTGCGAAAAAGGATATTATAATGCATTTACTGATGTTGATAGATCACATATTAGCAGAACACCAAGATTGAAACAGGGAGACAGAGAACTGTAGTTGTAAACAGTCAGTACTATTTCTCATCACAAAGTACATTTTTAAATCGTATGTTAGCATATATTAACATTAAACATTCTGGTACTGCCAAAACTACGCAATTGATACAAAAATTAAACTATAACGGACCTAGTCCTTGAGGGACACTTGCGACATTAGAGTACTGATGCGAGATGCTATCTCCTGTCTTGATGATTGAGGTACGATTGGGTAGGTAAGAATCGATCCATTTGACTAGATCACCATAGACGCCAAGTTTCAATAGCTTCTGATCGAAAGTAAAAAACTAACCTGATCGAAGGCCGAATGGAGATCGGTGTAAATAGCATCAACCTGATCAATACCATACCTTTATCAAGTTGCGAGTAACTGTAATGCAATAATTGCACGAAGTTAGTAGCTGTAGATCGGTCAGGGTTAAAGCTATGTTGAAGTGGACTCAAATAGTGCGTCATGATTTACAGTTAATTCAGTTTGTAATAGAAAATGGAAGTTGTTGTGATTGTTCATTCATTATTCTCGAGACACGTTAATAGCTGCCAATAAAAAAATATTCCATAACTAGCACAAGGCATGAAATGATGGTAAAATACCACAATCAAAACTAATGGATTGACCAAATATGCTCTTCGAGCGATCAAATAGGACTGTCTATTGGGCTGATGGTTCAGTAGTGATGTTACACCTTCAAAGCTTTGTTGTACTCCTTGGTGTTTTGTTTTGGACATGCGGAGGCGTATACGCCGAAAATGTCTTCAACTACGAGGAGCAGAAAAACTTATCACGACCGTACACAATACAGGTTCAACGTTTCCTGTGTATTGATACACCATACAAGGAAACCATCCTGCACGAGTGTCGTATGATATTTCGAAGGAATCAACGGCCACTGCTTAACGTATCGCTGGAAGCGCCAAAGAAATATAACTACCTGATGATACAGTTCCAGTTGTACTATAAATTTATAAAGTACCAACCGTTCTTGATAGATATAAAGGCAGAGGGTTGCGATCTTATGCGTGATCGGAAGAATGACCCTACTCGCCACTGGTTGTACGGAGTGATGCAGGATTTGATGTTTAGTGCATCGCTGTCCGTTTGGGGTATGTTTTAGCTGAAGAAATGTATGCAAACCAATTGAGTATCGCACGTCTTTGATGTATAAATTTCAGAATAGAACCTACAGCGGAGTTGTTTCGGTGAAGGAAGAAATTGCACCGAGATCAATCCCGGCCGGCGAGTACAGGATGGATGGAATATTTACATCCCGGACCAATGCAACGCTATTCTCAATGCAGCTGTTCTTTGAAGCTAGAAGAAGAGGTATTCTGAAATCAATGTTAGAGTGGTAAGGGGCTATTTAGTTGATAATCATCCCAAACTGCAAGTAATAAAATGACGCCTTCAACCTTTCATTAACAACTTCTAATGTTCAGTGCAGCAAAGATCCGATACCTAACTGCTTGAATAGAAAATAGTGCTCTTAATTCGTTAGGACTAATGTAGCTTCAAGGTTTTAATGAATATTAAACACCTAGTAACAATGTGTTTTTTTTGCATTATATTTACATTTGTCTAAGCATCAGATATTTCAATGAAGAAAATATATTTTCAAATGATTATAAAAATAAATTAACAGTGACAATATTCAATTCTGAAAGAAACGAGTATAGTACTTTTAAAGAATCGAAAAATAGCAGAATGAATTGTGTCGAACGGATGAGCAACAGGCCATGCTCGTGTATTTTTATGCGATTTGCATCCATTTACTCGATTGAATATTTGTAGCGTTGATAAAGTTATCGTAAAATTTGTTTATATATTTCAATAGTTTGTAGTGGTAATTGGTGTTCATTCGTATAAGTTTCATCATAATTTTTGCCTAAATAATACAGTGTTTCCCACGATTTTTTGGTCAGTTCCCATAATTTGTTGATGCGTTCCCACGATTTTTTTATCGTATCCCATAGAATTTTGGTTCGTTCCCATAATTTATTGATATTTTACGTTTGAATATCAATACAATTGGACCAAAAAAATCTGGGAAACGACCAAAAAATCGTGGAAACTCTCCAAAAAACTATGGCAACCCACCAAAAATTGATGAGAACCGACCAATAAATCGTGGGAAATCCTGTAAATCGTAGGAAACCCTATAAGTGAGGCTGCAAAAATATCCAATAGCGCATATTGACTGATTTACAGTAAATTCAGTTTGTAACAGAAAATGGAACTTGTTGTCATTCCTCAATTAGTATTCTGTTTGAGCAAAACACATTTAATAGCTGCCACTAAAAAATATTCCATAATTAGCACAAATCTGGTAATGATGATCAAATCTCAAAATAAAAAATAATGGATTGACAACGATTTGAACGATTAAATAGGACTGACAATGTGGCTGGTGGTTCAGTAGTGATGTTACACGTTCAAAGCTTTGTGGTACTCCTTGGCGTTTTGCTTTGGACATGCGTCGGCGTATGTGTTTAACTACGAGGAGCATAAAAACCTGTCTCGATCGTACACAATACAGGTTAAACGTTTCCTGTGTATTGATACACCATACAAGGAAACCATCCTTCACGAGTGTCGTATGATATTTCGAAGGAATCAACGGCCACTGCTAAACGTTTCGCTGGAAGCGCCAAAGAAATATAACTACCTGATGATACATTTCCAGATGCACTACAAATTGAAAAAGTACCAACCGTTCCTGATCGACATTAAGGCAGAGGGATGTGACCTAATGCGTGATCGGAAGAATGACCCTACTCGCCACTGGTTGTACGGAGTGATGCAGGATTTGATGTCCAGTTTAGTGCATCGCTGCCCGTTTGGGGTATGTTTTAGCTGAAGAAATGTATACAAACCAATTGAGTATCGCACGTCTTTGATGTATAAACTTCAGAATAGAACCTACAGCGGAGTTTTTTCGGTGAAGGAAGAAAATGCACCGAGATTAATCCCGGCCGGCGAGTACAGGATGGATATAATATTTACATCCAGGACCAATGTAACGCTATTCTCAATGCAGCTGTTCTTTGAAGCTAGAAGAAGAGGTATTCTGAAATCAATGTTAGAGTGGTAAGGGGCAAATTAAATGATAATCATCCCAAAATGCAAACAATAAAATGTCGTCTTTAACCTTCAATTCAAACCTTCGAGTGTTCAGTGCAGCAAAGAGCCAATACCTAACTTCTTCTTCTTTGACATAACATCCGGTATCGGTCAATGCTTTCTTTTGCCACTACTGGGCTTCACTTACAGTGACTTACTGATTTCAAGTATCAAAATAGTCAGTCCTACGTATGGAGACACGGCTTCAACGTGGTATGAATTTTTAACTCCGAGTGATCATGTTTTTGAATTTACTATACCCTTCAGCTAGGATGTTTCTGTGACAAATAATATAAAAAAATTAAAGGATTTTAAAAATAGATTAACGGTGGCTATATCCAAAATACACATGCGTAAGGTATGCTTAAGGAATATAACAGTAGCTGAATGAATTGTGTGGAACGGATGAGGATGTTTGTCCGATTTCATGCAGTTGTCAATAATTTACTCGATTGAATACTTTTTCAAATTATCGTAAAATTCTTTGGTATAATTCAATGATTTGTAGTGGCAAGAGGTGTTACTTCATTTGAGTTTCATAATAATTTTGCTCAATTTATAACTGAGTCTGCAACTATCCAATAACGCATATTGACTGGTTTACAGTAACAGATGTTACTGATGCAGGTTGTAGCAAAAAATGGAACTTGTTGTGATTGCTCAATTAGTATTCTGCTTGAACAAAACACATTTAATAATTGCCACGATTTTTTTTCTCCATAATTAGCACAAATCAGGAAATGATGATCAAATATCAAAATAAAAAATAATGGATTGACAACGATTTGAACGATTAAATAGGACTGACAATGTGGCTGGTGGTTCAGTAGTGATGTTACACGTTCAAAGCTTTGTGGTACTTCTTGGCGTTTTACTTTGGACATGCGCCTGCGTATACGCCCAGAATGTGTTTAACTACGAGGAGCAGAAAAACCTGTCTCGATCGTACACAATACAGGTTCAACGTTTCCTGTGTATTGATGCGCCATACCAGGAAACAATCCTGCACGAGTGTCGTATGATATTTAGAAGAAATCAACGGCCGCTACTAAACGTATCGCTGGAAGCGCCGAAGAAATATAACTACCTGATGATACATTTCCAGATGCACTACAAATTTAAAAAGTATCAACCGTTCCTGATAGACATAAAAGCAGAGGGATGTGACCTAATGCGTGATCGAAAGAATGACCCTACCCGTCGCTGGATGTACGGAGTGTTGAAGGATTTGATGTCCAGTTTAGTGCATCCCTGTCCGTTTGGGGTATGTTTTAGCTGCAGAAATGTAACAATTGTGTATCGCACGTGTTTGATGTATGAATTTCAGAACAGAACCTACAACGGGATGGGCTCGATCAAGGAGGAATATGCACCGAGATCAATCCCGGCCGGCGAGTACAGGATGGATGGAATATTTACATCCCAGGCCAATGTAACGCTACTTTCATTGCAGCTGTTCTTTGAAGCTAGAAGAAGGGGTATTCTGAAATCAATGCTAGAGTGGTAAGGGGCTATCATTCATAATCAACTCAAACTGCAAGTAATAAAATGATGCCTTTCATTTTATCACTTCGAGTGTTCAGTGCAGCAAAGATCTAACACTAACTGCGTACATAGAAAATAATGCTCTTAATTCGTTAGGACTTGATGCCTCGGAATTATTCCCGGATAATTATACAGTGTATAGAATAGACCGCAGCAGCAAAAATAGATGCTTTTTATCTGATTGCCGTTGCTTCATATCTACGTACAACACTTTGTCCTACACAGGATACCGTAGAGCAACTCTGGGTAAAAGTATATGGTAAGAAACGTACTTTTATCACGGGTGTAGTGTACATTCCTCCAGATTTAGTAAACAACACTACTACCATGCAAACTATCTGCTCCACCATAGATAGTATTGCTTGTGCAACCACCGATACGCTTCTCCTGTTCGGGGACTTTAACTTTCCCAATCTTTCCTGGAACACAGATGATTCTAACGTTCCTGTCGTGAGTCCGGCACACGTAACTACAGGCAAACTAACATTATCCGTCTAGCAGAACTGCTGCAATCTAATGACTGGTCTTTCCTGGAAGGTAATCCGGATGTTAACTCAGCATTGGAACTATTTAACACAACACTACTGGCGCTTATATCTGACTGCTGTCCTCTAATACCACCGCGTTGCAGTCCACCATGGTCTGATGCACGTTTACGCCGTCTAAAGCAAAACAAAGCGTCATGCTTTCGCTTTTATAGTACAAATAGTACACAACACTCCAAATTAAGGTTCATTGCTGCCCATAATGTATACAGAAGCTATAACAGACAACTTCATACTCGTTATCTCATTCGAGTGAAATTTTCGCTCATCAGACACCCAGATACAGATTCTAGAGGTATGTTGAATCAAAACGCTGCAACAGCTCGCTCCCCGCTGTTCTCACATAAAACAACGTCTCCACAGGTAGTAAGGAAGGCATGTGCAACCTATTTGCTGATCGTTTCAAGGACTGCTTTACTACGGATGATGCAAGCTTATCATTGGACGCAGCTTTAAATAATGTGCCCCGTGATGTTGTTGATATTAATGTACGCGATATTATTATTTCGGTAGATACTCTACTACGTGCTCTGCAGCAGGTCAAAATAGTAATGCCGCGCATTTTTAGCAGAGCCTCTGTCTCATATCTACCATCTCTCTTTTGCACAAACAGTACTTTACCCACGGCCTGGAAATCCTCTGTGATGTTTTCGGTGTACAAAAAAGGGGATAAAAACTCTGCTGAGAACTACCGCGGTACAACCACCTTGCCTTCTTGTGCCAAGGTGTTTGAGGTCGTCATACAAAACTCACTAATGTATCACTGTCGTTCTTATATTTCTACACGCCAGCATGGTTTCTTTCCTCGACGCAGTATTACCACAAACCTGGTGGAATTCGTCTCCAACTGCCACGCAGCCTTTACTTCCGGAGTTCAGATGGATGCAGTATACACTGATCTTAAGGCTGATCGTGTGAACCATCGCTTGCTGTTGGCTAAGCTCGCCCGGATCGGTCTCTCTACTCCGCTGGTGAATTGGTTCAGGTCCTATATTTCTGAACGTAGCTACTTCCTACAAATCGATGGTGTTGCCTCTAACGTTTTCGAGAGTTCATCTGGCGTTCCTCAGGGCAGCAACTTGGGACCACTGGTATTCTCGCTTTTTATTAACGACGTCACACTGGCC
This sequence comes from Anopheles merus, assembly GCF_017562075.2. Lineage (NCBI taxonomy): Eukaryota > Metazoa > Arthropoda > Insecta > Diptera > Culicidae > Anopheles > Anopheles merus. Next base: position 14,269,626 of record NC_054082.1, read on the forward strand.
ATTACGGAAGCAGATTGTCTGCTTTATGCGGATGATGTTTGGCTGTTTCGTGTCGTACGGAACACTTCCGCCTCTCTTTCTCTGCAAAGATCGGTTGATGCTTTTTTCTGACTGGTGCATCAATAACGACCTAGTCATTTCTGTTCCTAAGTGTACGTCAATGTCGTTCTTTAGAATAGCTCGTCCGATAAAGTATAACTATACCATATCAGGGACACAACTACCGCGGTGCAATACGGTCAGGGATTTAGGAGTCCCCCTGGATCGCAAACTAAATTTCCGACCACATTACTGTGATATTTTAGACAAAGCTAACAAAACGTTAGGATTTATTCGTCGACATTCGAGAGAGCTCAAGGACCCGCATTGCTTGTTAACTCTGTATAAGTCCTATGTTCGTTCTATCCTCGAGTTTAGTTCTACAGTTTGGTGTCCGTTCTCTAGTGTAAGGTCCAATAGGATAGAAGCTGTCCAAAAGAGAGTTACACGTATTGTCCTACACTTCACTCCGTGGCGTAATGTAACCCCTCGTCCATCGTATCGTACTCGTTGTTTGTTGTTTGGTCTGGACACACTTGCTAGGAGACGTGATAATGCCCAATGTACGTTTATGTCCAAGCTTATTGTCGGTGAGATAGATTCGCCAGAACTACTGGCTAGAGTCAACACAAATGTCCCTCCTAGAGTGTTTCGTAACTACAGCCTAATAAGAACTGACCTTACAAGACGTGCAGACAGCGAGAACGACCCAATGATTGCGATGGCTCGTAAATTTAATCAGCGTTACATGCTATTTGACTGGCTCCAACCTACAAGATTCTGTTGATCCGTCTTGTCATTGTACACTGCGTTTAACCTGCTCTTTGTGTTAGTTATTTAAGTTCTAGTTTTAATTCAGTGATAAGGCCGCTTGTTTGGTCAATCACTTAAATACAATAAACAATACAAAACAATACAAACTATACTAATGCAGCCTCAACTTTGTATGTATCTTAAATTTCCAGTAACAAAATATGTTTTTAAAGTCTAAGCAATAATTGTCTAAGCATAGCATATTTGTTTGAAGAAAATATATATTTTTTTAAATGACCATAAATATAAATTAACTGTAGCAATATCAATTCAGAAACACACGAGTTTAGTTCTAATAATGCATCAAACAAATGTAGAATTAATTATGTGGAACGGATGAGCAACCGGTTATGCATGTGTACTTTTATACGATTTTAATCCATTTGTTCGATTGAATATTTCATGCTTGTATAAAATTATCGTAGTTTTTGTTGTATATTTCAAAAGTTTGTAGTGGTAATAGGTGTTTCTTCCTATAAGTTTCGTAATAGTTTTACCTACTTTATAATTGAGTCTGTAAATGCCCAGTAGCGCATACTGATTGATTTACAATCAATTAAGATTGTAGCAGAAAATGGAACTTGTTGTGTCTCCTCAATTAGTATTCTGTTTGAGCGAGACACATTTAATAGCTGCCACAAAAAAAATCCATAATTAGGAAATAATGGCAAAATACCCCAACCACAAAAAAGAATTTACCAAATATACCCTTTGGCAGCAACGATTTGAACGATTAAATTGGACTGACGATTTAGCTGGTGGATCATTAGTGATGTTACACGTTCAAAGCTTTGTGGTGCTCCTTGGCGTTTTGCTTTGGACATGGGCCGGCGTATACGCCGAAAATGTCTTCAGCTACGAGGAGCAGAAAAATTTGTCTCGATCGTACACAATACAGGTTCACCGTTTACTGTGTATTGATGCACCATACAAAGAAACCATCCTGAACGAATGTCGTATGATATTTCGAAGGAATCAACGGCCACTGCTTAACGTATCGCTGGAAGCGCCAAAGAAATATAACTACCTGATGATACAGTTCCAGTTGTACTATAAATTTATAAAGTACCAACCGTTCCTGATCGACATTAAGGCAGAGGGATGTGACCTAATGCGTGATCGAAAGAATGACCCTACCCGTCGCTGGATGTACGGAGTGATGCAAGATTTGATGTCCAGTTTGGTGCATCCCTGCCCGTTTGGGGTATGTTTTAGCTGAAGAAATGTATGCAAATTGAGTATCGCACGTCTTTGATGTATAAATTTCAGAATAGAACCTACAGTGGGTTGGTCTCGCTGAAGGAAGAATATGCACCGAGATCAGTCCCAGCCGGCGAGTACAGGATGGATGGAATATTTACATCCCAGGCTAATGTAACGCTACTTTCAATGCAACTGTTCTTCGAAGTTAGAAGAAGGGGTATTCTGAAATCAATGCTAGAATGGTAAATAAATGGTACAAAAACGCTACGCACCAATGAGCAATAATGAAAGAAAAGGTACATAACGGTTTGCTTTTTTGAAGTGAGCTGAAGATAGTGAAGGATGATGAAGATAATTGAAAAAAAGAAGCAGTTATCAACTGATAGTGTTCTAGACTAGTGCTCTCTAACCTTTTTAGTTTCGCTGACCACTTGGCTTTGAAAATACACTAGCCGCAGCCCACATCCATTGAGGCTGCATACATTTTGTAAACTTGTAACTTATCAAAAATATGTTTAAATCTTATTCTAGACATGTTGTTTGGAAATTTAACATCCATTGTGGGGAATAAAACTGCACTATACATAAAGGAAATAACCCAAGTAGCCTTAAGAAACTCTATTTGATTATTAACAGTTTTTTAAAGCTTTTAAAAATCAAATAGAGTTTCTTAAGAGAATATGACATTGGACAGCGTTACATCATAACGACGTATTCCGTTACACTCGTTTTTATCGATTCGGGTTAATATAACACACAGTGTTTTTCAAATTTTATCTACACCATTTCCAATTTATTCAATATTCGGAAAATCATTTTTTCATTCTTATGTATGTAATAATGCGTTTTTTTTACACCAAACCATTTTATTTATTAACTGTTTGAAAACTATGTGTTTTCTTTTATTCCTCTATTTGAATCTGCGGTGATAATAAAAAAATAATTTAAAAATAAAAAAATAAAATTTCATATGTTCAAATAATATATGTGAAGAGTTTGATAAAGTGTATGCAATATTTGCAAATGAGAAAAAATTTCATAAAAATTTATATTTTCTTGGGAAAAATAACATGCTCTTGATGACGATAATTTTTGAGACATACTGTACATGGTCACGTACATGGCGCCTCCATTTCTTATGTCAAAAAGTTCGTCAAGCTTCGTGTGTGTAGCTTTTGTGTAGATGGCAACAAAACCAAGCGTCTGCGACAATTTCTATCAACTAATGTTTAATTTGTGTGTCATCATGATTTTATAACAGGTCAGTGTATCGATATTACCATTATCTTCACACGAGCTACATAAGTTTTATATTCCGCAGCATATTGGATTTGGATAGCGTTTGGACATCAAGTTTTTCGTCCACGGCTGCAGCTGACCTCCATGCTAATATAATGGAAGAAACCCATGGAATGAAAGAAACTTATGTGATAAAGTGACAATATGCAGTGACAAAACGATGAAATGTCGAATAAAAGTATTTGTGGTGAATTTATGCATTTATTCCAAGAAATATTAACACCTTCTGTTGTAACTTAACGAAGATCTAGAAAATGCATATAGAATGAGAAAGAGCAATACAGCCATCTCTGTCGATTTGTTCGTTGAGTTTGATATTTTTCGTTAAAAATACCGGCAAAATTTTAATTTTTAACGAAGCATTGACGAAGCCAGGAAAGCGTTACGCAGTGTTGTAAGCCCTAAAATTACTGCTGTATGGAAAGCTAAAAGTAATACTTTTAGGCAAACTTTTAACGGTTTCTTAACGGGATTGTGCTACTTGGGAAGCTTTTCTCTTTCTAAAATAAATTCTTTCGCGGACCACGACTGTTAACGCACAGTTTGAAGACCACTGTTCTAGACTGTTCATGACGCTCATTTGAAGTGGATAACAAATGGTACAGTTTTTGAAGTCTATTTTTATGGCTATTCCCTTTTTTCTTGATTTCCTTCATTTACTGGTTTTTGTCGTAATCTTCCTTCTTTCTTTTATTACATGAATCTTAACTGGTTCATGTTATAACTACCTTAAGCGACGGTCTGGATGGTGCTATTTTGAGCATATTTGATTTTTATTCCTTGAACAACTAGTTTGCCAGAGATAGCTTTATTAACATTTAAATAATAAGAAATCAATTCATAACGTTTACAGCTCTTTTAGTCGACGACAGTTGGTTAGGGAAAAAGTAAATTACTAACGACAGAAACAATAAAGGATAGAGCTGATGCGCCAAACGGGATTGTGAACGGTTTCTAAAAATTAAGTAGTGCAGACAGGAGTGTGAAAGAACATATTATGAGGTTACCGAAATCGCCAAAATAAAATAATGTTACTATACACTTAAACAAATGTCGTCGCCTGTAGCCTGCCTAACGAAAAAGCTTTGTGTGAAAGCTTGGACTACGTTTAGTAGTGACACCTAGTGTTGAGTAGTAAAACTACGTAACATGCAAAATAACGTTTGGTCGACGGTAACGATAACGTTTATTCATTTTTTTTTTACTTTAGTTACACGCAGTAAATCAATAATGTATAAAAAAATGTATTTTGAATTTCTTACTAACAATAATTGCTCGTTTGCTTATAAACTTTTTAGCTTGCTTGTCGGGCGTAGCTAACGTTTTTCGGAGCAAATGACGAAGTAGTGTCCGAAACCGTAAGCAAACTTTGTTAATGAATTCTGTTCTTGTATGAGAAGTTTGAATGTGAAATATGCGTAAGCAGAAGTTTGATTGCGTAAATATGGCGTCTAATTTTGTCTTTACTTACAGTGCAGCCAGCCAAGGGAATGTGAAAAGAATTTGAATTAGCATGAAAGAATTCCTTATAGCTAACGGCAAACAGTATCGGTTACGATTTTTTTTTACCGACACCATCAACGACCGGTCAGCCAGGACCATCGTGCCAGTCGTCAGCAGAGTCGGTGCAGAGAGATTGGCCACTATGATGCTGCCAGCTACTACCGAAAACCCTGCGCATAATCAATAATAAATGCAACGACTAGCCTGCCTTGCCCCCAATACCGGCGGAAAAGATGTGTTAGACCGTGCAGTGTAATGAAAATTATAATGCACAAAATAGCAGCGGTACATGCAGCTTCACCATCCCAACGGCCTGCATCGAAGGAGTAGTTGTTTTTCCGGTGCTCGGTGTAGCGTTGCGGAATTTCAATAACGTTTGCTAGCTGGCGGGAAGGCAAGCGACGAGCAGAACGGCATCAGAAGATGCAGATGCCGGGCATGTTGGTGAAACAGTTTCCGGTAGGAAAGTTTCCATCGCCGCAGGATAAACATACGCACGGGTACGCTGCTCCCTGCTAGGTGCTGCAGTTACCTCCAAATGCGCTAGACCAGTTCGGCCTGGATCCCTTGGAACAGCGGTTCCCGCATGAAGGTTAGATTAGATCAGCACTAGTCCAGCGCCTAGTTACAGTTGTGAGGCGAGAGTGGGGCTGGATTTCTACCCAAACCCAACAACCTAACGGCCGCAGCGTCCGGAAAGGTGTTGTGGGTGAAACGTTTGCTACATAACCTCAACAAGACCACAATTGGCCCCACCTACCCCCTGGTCGGCAACTCGAGTTCGGTCAGCTTGGAAACGGAACCGGGGGGCGAATGTCCCCCAAAGGATGCACTCGCACAAGAGTGAATGTTTGTACATCCTTATGGTGCCGGACGGGAAGGCATCGCAGTAAAATGGTGCAGAAGACGGGAACGATCCGCATCTGCTGACCAGCATCTTGAACCGATTGCGTGCTGCCGTGCGACTGTTGTGGTAATATGTAAATTAGATTTTAAAATATAATAGATATGATGACACAGAATATTAAACACCGAACCAGCTTCACCGCTCGGCTTCCTTCGGCTTGGGCTCTTGGCAACCCTCTACTTGGACCTTACTACCTCGTACAATTCCCTGTGGTGCGTAGAATTGGCAGCAAGCGTCGAAGACAGCCCGTCGTTCAGTCCAACCACCGTAAGCCCTTTGAAATACCAAGCAGCGTAGTACACAAGCTTGTATGGTGAAGCGCGATTCTCGTGAAAGGAATAAAACGCTCACCGTCCAAAGTCCTCGATGGGAAAGGCTGGCAATGTTTGCTAATTATATTGAGCTCAATTATAGAAACTCTTTCCGTGACGACACGGGGTTTGCGCTGAAAGTGGAGGCGAAGAATAGAATGTAAATTGAATCATACTTACTCTTTGGGGATGTTTATGTACAGGCAAAAGTTGACCCGAACAAACAACAAGGTGAAGCAATTGCAGGCAGTGATTCGGATGAATGAAGTGCCTTTTTATGTGATACAATGAAAGGATTTACATTTTATATCGTCTTCAGTTCTGTAAAGATGGACCAAAGCATCTAGTTTCTATTTTAACTTATTTTACATGATTTTTTTTTACAATTTGCCGTTTTATCTTCCGAAAGAGTAAGTCCGAATAATACATAAAAAAATGACGCTTAGTGAGATATAGCACATGTTGTAATAAATGATTCGTTATTAACTCATAATTCATAATTGGAACGACGGAAGTGCCAAAAAAAAAAACTATGCTAAATGTAACGTTTTATGTTAACAGCTTCAGAAATAGAACAATCTTTTCATTTGACATCGAATGTTCTCTAACGATTGGAATGTTTGAGCAACGTTTCAGCAATAATAAAAGATTGAAATGTGGGAATTGTAGTTTACTTCTACAATGGTAAACTTTTGACGAATTGAAATACCGATCGTTTGGTGTATAAACAAAACATCAACCCTCAGTTCAACAAATTATTCCTAAAACACTGAAATTTAATTTGCTATTATCGCTTCTAATTACCGCTACTTAAAATTACTGCTTTTCGGGCGCAGCTTGGAAAAGCACAATCAGATCTCTTGGAACAGATTTCGTAAATAGCATTCCCCATAAGCAAAGAGGGTTTTATATCCCATTTCTTAAAACTGTTCGATTGGAGAATGTGGATAGCACTGCTCCAGGATATTGGCCAGCGTCACCAGCGTCACATTATACAACGGTTTATCTCACAGTGCGCCACCCTTCGTCACAGCATCTTTCAGTTTAGACAGCTTCCGTTCAGCTGACCAGGCCTACCGGAAGTTTTAATTAAAAAAGAACCACCACCATAAAACGCACCATGCTTCCTTCCGGAGACCCCTGACGGCATGTCCAGCGGTGCTGGTACGAGCACCGCTCTGGGAATGTTTGTCGTTGATGTATCTATTTACTTACGCCAGAGCTATACTAGTCCGTATGCTCGTGTTTGCGTACGTTTGTGTGTGTGCAATGGCCGACAGTGTACGCATAGTGGCAGCGAGACATGGTAGGATGAGGTTTTTCCTAATTTTGGGCCCCACTCGCAACTCCCAGCCGTCCATCATTCCGGCGGGTGCACCGTTACCGGCTACCTTTTAACGGTGGCCGTGGAGCCTACGGTAACAGGGTTGGCCCGCTGGCCATCCTTGTTGACTCCCGGAGGTTTCATTCTGTGATAATGAAATTAATTAAAATCACTTTACCCCATCTTCCCGGGACCGGAAGATCGTGCGGTCGAGTCAAGCCCGGCAGAGGATCCGGTTCCGATAAAGCGGAAAAGGATAAATGGAGTGCTTGCTTGAGGAGGGGTGAAGTGTTGCCGTGCCTCGTCGACCGACGACCGTACGATGGTTTTGACCAGCCAGCCAGTCGTATTGACGGCCGGTACCGAGGTCCTGCTGTCTTCGATAGAGAGAGAGAGAGAGGCCCTTGGTGACCATTCAAAATTGAAGAATTTTTGGGTACGACGTGATTGAGTACATGGCTGCCAGTGTTCGGTGGCGGTGGTGGTGAAGAATTGAGACGATTTGATGACCGGGATCGAATGGTGAGGATAAAGGTTTTGGTTTTATTGCCTTCTGGGAATGTTATGCTATTGGTTGCTGTACACATTCATGGGATAGAGAACTTTAAATTGTTGCCGTAAAGGTTAAGCTTGCTAAAGATCATAACCAGAGACCATTGTTTTGAATGCTTCGGTGAAATAAAGATCAAAGTGGGCAAAAGTGATTTGCGGTATAGTTCTTTGAATTGTTAGAGTATTAAGCTCACCTGATGTCCTTACTACATGACAGAACAGTTTCAAAACCCCAAACAAAATAACTATACTTTTTGGATCTTGCCGATCTGTGCAATGAATGTCAAAATGTTGATGCTACATTCACATTTGCGAAGTTTGATCCTTGAGTCTGATTGGGAATTAAACATCGATGCTATAAAGTCGGGAGTCAATGCCTTTCCAGCCTTCCAGCCATGAAGTAACCATGATTTACGACCTCACACCAATGTGCCTGTGCACCAAACCGTCGAGCTTTGGTCGCATTTCGTCGTCGTTAGTTTGAGCTCAGTGTCTGAAGCATCTGATTACATTTCAGCAATGACGGCGTCAGAAGTGTCATGTATCAAACCTCCTACCGAACACTGTCCCTACTCTACCAATCAATAAGCATCGCTTCGGGTTTCACGGTGAGCTCAGCCGACGAAGAGCATCTTGGGTGTGTTTAATTAAATTACTTTACACCTCCTCCACCCAGAATGCTCAAGTTCTTCCTCGTTCTCGCCCCAGAAGCAATTAAAAACGGTATTGAACGGTCTCGTCTGACGGCCCCGCACAGTTCGACGGGCATGCACTTCCTGCCGATCGAGAACGTGTTGCATGCCTGCAGCTGCACCTGTTCTACCGCCCACCCGGGAAGTTGTTGGAATTGATGCCCATTTAACGTCTCTCCCGTACAGGCCAGCAGCCAGTGGTTGCTGCTGTTTTGATGAATTTATGAATTTATTTATATGATAATCAGGTATGAATATTTATTCCTTTATCCATTTTACGGCTCAGTTATGATTGTTATTGCCAGGATTCGGACTCCCGGACGGCTGATTCCGGGTTGGACACCCGGGAGCCCGGACGTCAACATAATTCATCATCTTGCATTTCCAGCGTGCGCGCGCGTACGCACGGTTACGCTTGCGGTACAGCCAAACCCACGGGCCGAGCCAAGGGCCCCAAGGGCAAAAGGGTGCGGTAGTTTAAGGACATGTGTGGCATCTGTTTCTTGGAAGTGTTTGTGTGCACGCGGTTTGTTTTGGGGCACGCACGTGTCGCCCTGGCCGTGTGGTACGGAAGGTGTAGGTACTGGTGGCGAAGTGGCATAGAGGTCATAGAAGCGAGAGTCAAAAGATCCTGTCGCCCGGTGGCGTGATTGATGGTCGGCTCAGTAAATATCGGGCCCTGAAAGCAAACAAGGCATTTCCTTTGTGAGGTGATGCGACACACACACACACACACACTACTGGACACTCACTCAATCTTGCACATACACTGTGTGAAGCAAGAGGACGGCCCTGGTGCGTCCCGGTGGCAGCGGCACATTCCCACACGGCCACCGGGTAGAGATTAACGGAAACATGAAATATTTATATGGTTCGCTGGTCAGCGGAATATGCAGCCCATACGCTTTGTGTGCCGGGCCCCATTAGCGTCGCAGGCGGGAGAGCCACGGACTGGCCCCACTTATCATGGCCGCTATTAACAATTTACACACGCGCGCGCGTCGCTGCCCTGCCGGTTGGCTGCTGACTCGGCGAACACCCCGGAACTGGTGCCGCAGCTTTGTAGCGTAAGCAGTGCCGTAACTTACCGATGGATTATCGTCTTAGCAAATCAGGGATGCACTGGACCGGCTCTACCTACCCCCTCGCTGCTGTATTACTGCCCCTACAGGGTCAGGGACATTGTGGTGCATCTTTGGAAGCGCTGCGGTACTCCGGGGGTGGCCGATGGGATGGAGAATTTACAGTCGGCGTGCACCACCGGGAGCTTAAGATGTCGACCGGTGCTCAGCAGTGCCGAACAAATTGCAACAAAAGATTATCGGTGACAGGATCGCTGCGACAGGGTGGTGCTGGTGTACAGCAAATACCGAGAGAAAGAGAGAGAGCAAGAGAGAGAGAGAACTATCAGGGATGGCAGTAATTGGCTGGATGCCGGTAGACCGAGAAGAATGATTGCACCTAATGAATATGAACCACTCGACGGGAGGTGGCGAGAGGTTGAGCGGGCTGGGTGGTAGCAGGAATCCGAAGACAGATTGGCTCTGGTTGTTCACTATTTTTTCCCCCCTATCCCTATCCACATGCCCACAACGGTGTGAATAATCTTTCAACAAGCGGTTGTTGTTCTAGCTCGGATGCACCGGTACGGGGACAGGGGGCAGGAATTTAAGGATTAAACACGGTTTGCATAAATTACCGCTAGTAAACAATGTTTGGTGTTTGCTTTGTTTTCTGGGTGAATGGAAAAGGATACAAACAAAAACACATAAACTGAAGAGCAAATTGAATAATGTGCTGCATTCAATTAGCGCGAAAAGAAGATTTGGTTTATTAATTTAAAACAACTGAACAGTGGGTGCACTATGGTACCGATAAGCAACCGGGCTGATAGTGAGAGCTTGCTTGCTGAGCTTTTTCCACTCCTTTCCACTAAACCATAGCGTCAGTCAGCGTAAAGCACCCCGGCATGATGTATGTTTCCTTCCTAATGAATTTCTATTGTGGTGGAAATTAGTTGCGTTTAAAAGCTGCAAAAGAAAGCGAGCAAAAAGCGAGCCCCGTCTGCTGATCAAACCAATTACCGGGCTGCTGGGACCGGTTGGGTGGGAAAGAAGAACACTACAATAAAAAGCCGAACGGCGCGAACAGTCCTGTGCGCTCCGTCGGGTCGTCTGGTGAAGCGCCACGCGTGGAGGAGTAAAAACAGGAATGCTGCAATCCCTAGACAATCCTCGTTTGATGCCGATTGCCAGGCTTTATGGTTTTATCTCCTTTTCCACATACTGCCCACGGAACGGTGATGCTGCTCAGCGGCACTGGCGCTCGATTTTGCATAGATAATTATCTTCTTTTATTAGACTCATTAAGGCATATAATTAAAATCTTTTGTCCGATGCCGTTCCCAACTACTTTATGGGCGCTGGGAGCGTGGTTTTGCGTGCGTGTGCAATGCTAATGTATGTCGACATCATGCACGAGGAGACGTTGAGGGGGGGGGGGGGGGGGGGGGGGGGGGGGTGGGGGAGAGGAAAATCGGAGCTTATTTTTAATACCACGGACTTTTGTTCCCTGTGCCCTGCAATATACTAACGTTATTTGTTCGCTTAGTAGATTGTCATTCCCGGTAGATGGTAGATGAAAGATGAATAAAGAATGGACCTATGAATGATGGTATGCGCAAAGCGCGTAATTTTTACTCAGGCAAGAACGTCACAAAGGTTAGAAAATGGCAGCTGCTGGGGACAATACAAATAATGGGTACCGTATAGACATTCAGCTTTAGCTCTGAAGTTAGATCTAGAGGTTTGAGCATCATACGTTTGTGTGATTGCAGGGAACAGTAATGCTGTGAAGATGCGTGTGTGAAGAATTTTTATTTATGTTGGCGATCAAGTGAGATAGTTTTAAATGGTAGCATTCGTAGAATAGTTACATTGGGCATATCTAAATGTTTGTAGATCTGAGAACGCAGGTGAATGTTCTTAGTACATTAATCAATGCAAATATTGAGCTAGTTGTATCCTTTCAGCTTCTAAGCGTTCTCAATATTTCAGTTTTGCTTAATTTCATCATCATTGTTGCTATTGCTAACACGTTTTCCTACAAAAACGACTTCATCAACGTGATGTATGACATAGCTGTGCGGACGATCTGCAACGAAAAGGCAAACTGTGTATTGCGCGAGTCTTTAAACAGCATTCCTTCCATGGATTTACCACCGAGAAGGTAGCCATCGACGTTTGAAAAAACGGTACGTCCACATTGCATCCATACTTCGCCCGTACCATCATCATCTGGACAAGGTGTCGGGTGTTACGATCGAACCGATACCACGGGAAACCGTAGGCCACTGTTTGGATGGCTTCACTCTGAAACGAATGGTAAATAGAAATTGGCGCTGGCTCCAGTTGGTTGCAATTTTTAACTACAGCTCGTACCGAATCTCGCACAATCGTGCCACCGTATGAGTATATGAAGAGCAACATCAGCACTGTAAACGTGTACGGCATGTAGGTGAGCTTGTTGATTCCGTCGGCCTGCAGGCGGTAGTGAGAACAGTAGGTGAAGGATACAGGATACATTCCGCTTGCCGGTGAGTTCCGCACTTACTAGAAACATTGTCATGCTTATAATACATATCATGAACGCCCCACAGATGTGCATGGTCAGAATCGTTGGGGTGAATGCGTGGCGTACTTCCGACACGACGTTAATAATTGTCTGATGGCGCTTGTTGATGCGCCTCAGCTCGAGATTGATGCGAAGCGTTTCGGCAGCGGAGCTTTTCGGCGTGCTCCCGTCTACCGTTTCGGCGAGCGCTTCCATTTCCAACCGGATCGCTTGAAACTGGCCATCCATGTAGAGGCAAACTCCACTGAACAATGCGTCAGTGCTCGTCATGGCCGTAATGGTAGGTACCGAAGCATAGTTGAGGAAAATTGTCGTCAGTACAAAGAGCGTAGGATCTTGTGAGTCGAAGGGTAGCCTGCAGTAACAAACAACAACTAGTGCGCATGGTGGTAGGTGGTACTCTTGGTATTTAGACATCTACTTACGCAACTTTAAATGGTAAAAGCTTCACAAGAGGATACTGGCCCTGGAACCAGTTGTAAGCCATCATAACGTACGGTATAATGCCATACAGTATCGCAGTGATGAAACTTGAATGGAAAAGAACTTTAGTTATCGTTTGATCTCGGGCCGTGATCCGATTCGTGTAGCCAGTTTCACGTGGATGTTCATCTGTTAGGCAGGAAAAGAAGTGGAACACAATTGCATTACTGAAAGTTCACTATTCAAACAGACATTTCGAAATAGAGCTGTTACAACGGTGCTAGCTCATATGGTGCGCAAATACTTACTCTTCATTAAATGGACGACACTGTTTAGAGCGCTTTTAATTTTGTGCTCGTTCCTAAGAAACCAGCACATACGCAATAAGCCAGAAAATCTGGCAACAGATGGGCAAATGCTTTCGATCGTTTCGATCAGACTACCGTTCTGATACGCGTACAGGCAGTACCGAAACTCGCCCACTATACAGATGGCAAGCGTGATCAGATTGACGGCGATGAGAACCTTCACATACCAGCGTCGTGTAGGCCGATCCGGTGGCCAACAGCCGAAGATGAGCAGGATCTTACGCTGGAACTTGAACATGCCGCAGTCTTCGGGCGTTTGCGGGCGAGCGTCCGTAACTGGAGCAACGGTAATAATCATTGCTCACTGAAGGTTGGTCCACTTATGTGGGGTAAGCAATTGGATGACTCTATTTTATGTGGCGATTTATAAGAATGGGCACAGAATGTAATAACCATAAATAAATAAATTTATATGTAGAAATAATTCAAGTGTGCATTATTAAAGCCTGTACAGTTTGGTGAGAAAGCAAGCAGATGTAGAACAATCAATACTAATCGGCCTTAGTTTGGGGTTTTGGATTTTCAGCCCACTTGGGAGTAACGCCGTATGGGAGTAACGCCGTATCTTTATCCTTCCCATCCAGCAAATGACTTCAAGAGTGTGCGATTATCAGTGCAGTTGTTTAATCAGCAGGGCTTTGTGCTACACTTCTTTCCCCAAATATCTCTGCTGAATCAGCTTGCCCAGCAGTGATTGCAGGCGCACCACGGCAACCTCCTAACACGGTGCTGCAATGTTCGCGTCGATGAGCTCCAAGCTTACCTAACGCAAATAGAGTAACGCTTACTGGCAAGCTCCAATGCGAAGTTCAAACCACGCAAACTGGTACCCTAGCACGAAAGTTTCATGTTTTACTTACTTACGTCAACCCGCCGAACATAGCACCGCCGGGTTCTGGAGCAGAACTCTATCGGTGGGGAAATTTTTTCAGCAAATGGGGCTGAAACATCTCGGCAAGTTCAATATTTGTACAGCTGTGTGCAGTGCTGGAAATGGTGGCCACCGATCCGTGGTTCTGTGGGTTTACGCTTTACGCTTGTTTGAAAAAAAAAAAAAGTTACCGCAGCGAAGCTTCCGGTTATTTGGTTCTATTTCCATTACAGCCGTTAGAAACTGGAAGGAATTGGCTATGGTTCGATTAAAATTGTGACAGATTGAGCAGTTCGACGCGTGTTCGACTTTCTAGAGCCGTGAATGTGAATGGCGCACAATTAAATTGCAGCAATGCAAGCGAAGCAGTTACGCTAGCATTCTATCAATCACCAGCATTCATCAATCAATTAGGTTTCTGCGCTTGAGCGGCGGGTGAACGCTGCACCATGAAGGTAGTAATTCCGGGCGAAAGATTAATGGCAGCTTAAGGAACATGGGGTAAATAGAACAAAAACAAAACACAAAAATACACGCACAAGCTGACACTGTTCGGTGCACGGTAATTCGTTTGTTTAATGAGCGTTAGATTGATCGGTTTTGTTGTTGATTAGTGTGTGTGTGTGTAAGAGAGAGTGGGGAACAATTTCGCAGCACGAGATGTTACATATTCATGAGCTCCAAATTTGCATTTGAAAGAACACCTGAAGCATGTGTAAGGATGAGTGCCGCTCGGGTGTGTCAAGATGGTGTGTTCAAGCACTAAAAAAAGCACTTCTATGGCCGTGATACATCATGCATGTGCCTTGCTTAATGACATCAGAATAAGGTTTTATAAAATATTGAAGATGAAAGGTAAATTCCAAGAAATAGGCTTGTTTTTTCTGCAGACTTGAGTGATGTTTAATGAGGGTTGCATGTAATTAGGAAGCCGTAGCAAATGTACGCGTCTATCCTGCGCGCCTGCAATTATGCAACATTTGATACATTACAGTACTAATATCAGTTTCTGACTAGTAGTGTAAGTACGATCCGTAAGTAATTGCTCAACTTCCAGCAAATCTGCTAACCAGCTGCATATAAAGCGACTCACTTACTCTCTAAAACGTGCGAGCTGTGTTCGATGTAAGTTACAGAGCAAGCATGCGATTTTGCATCGCAAAATCCACCGCACGCGAGTAGCGTCTTCCCGCATCGGGCATGAAGTTAGTGCCGCTGGATGGAATGAAGCTGGATGTTGATTAATTTATTTGCCGGATTCCTCGTGCCCTCGTGCTGGGCTCATAATTAATCAAAGGCAATCCGATTTTAATCATGCGACACGAACCCAACGGCAGCGGGCGACTCGAGTGTGTGTGTGTGTGGCGGATGAGTGTGCACGCGCAAGAGAAAGCACATTTCGCCGAAAGGACACTGGCGATGTTATTTTATTACCCAAGAGAGTGCTCACAGTGTGCCCACGGTCAATACCGACGAGGTCCGGTTACATGGCAGTGTCCCCGTGCCCGAATGGCTGCGAAAGGACCGGCTCGGTGTTCTTGGCGGACTGAAAGCGGCGAAAAAGCAGTCTTGAAGGTTGGTTGGCGATGAGCCTTAGTCGTTTGGATTCAGTATTCAGTACGGGCAATGCGGGTCTGCTGGTCTGGTTCGGATAATTGAAACTGGACAACCGGTAGTAAAAACTCATTTCGCCACACACACACACACACATTAAAGCACTGGAAGATGCTCCTACACTGCAAATGATAAAAATGGGACACAGCTTCGAGCCGTCCAGCCCCAAACGGAACAGCGTTTTTGTGCCGTTGATATTCAATTTCCAACTACTTGGGAGTAGCGTTTTCTTGTGTCATCTCTCCCAGATGGGCGAGCAAAGATGGATGTTTCCCACAGCCCAGCTTTTTGTTTGGATTGCTGTTTCGGCTGTAGGTCGTCGTACCACGTGGAGCGATCGTGTATGGTTTTTGTGGTCTTTCTTTTGCTTTCGATTCTAGGGCTTTTCTTCCAAACAGTTGCTGGGATCTAAGCAGTGCGAGCGGTTGCAGAGGCATGATTCTATGTTATGCTCTGTTCGATTGAACTACATTCATCTTCAATGACCCACTCTGTGATTACTGCTTCATCAACTGTTCGGGTCGGGCGCTTTTTGCACCGTGTGCCGTGACACCGGCATATGGTGACACCCGGCTTTCCGCGAAGCTTAAGCACACGCTGTTTGTCGGTTAAATATATGCACATTTATTTGCCACGCCAAGCGGGCAAAGCTTTTACCGTGGCGAAAGCCACGACCGTGGTGCGCGATCGTGAAGCCAAACCGGGGCTGGGGTGCCAGGACCTTCCCGGGTGGTCGGGTGAGTCGTTGCTTCGTGTCGTGGCATCGACACCGTTCGCCACCGTATCATTATTTTCGCATCTCATCGAACCACCAACCGCCCGAGGAAGCGAGAGGCTATCGAGGCTGTGGAGAGGGGTTTTGGCGAGACTAGAAAGCCGTACGAAGGGTATGGAACAACATTCTAATGGTCCTCCCCGGCCCGCTTTCCGGTTCAATCTTAACGAGTTGTGGGAGCAGGGTCTCCTGCACCGCCCCGGAAGGATGCCTTACCATGCGAAA
Organism: Anopheles merus; assembly: GCF_017562075.2. Classification (NCBI taxonomy): domain Eukaryota; kingdom Metazoa; phylum Arthropoda; class Insecta; order Diptera; family Culicidae; genus Anopheles; species Anopheles merus. Next base: position 14,286,178 of record NC_054082.1, read on the forward strand.
TGTAAGCAGGGCGGCAAATGGAAATGGCGGTGTGCTCCGTTAATCTCCACCACCTCCAGTGCTGCAGCTAGTTCGTCGAAGCGGTGCTGCGTGTTGGTTCGATGCAAAAAGAAGTGGTTCGTAATGGTGAATGAATGGCTGAAGATTTCTGGCACGTTGCGCAGCGTCTACCGCAACAAAGAACAGGACACTTTTCGCACCACCATTTGCAGACGGGGCGCGAAGGAAAGCGTATTTTATTGTAGAGTCAGAAGATGACGGCAAACCAGCCCGCCAGCTCGGTGGGCAAACGTGCAAGAGCGATGATTTTACTTCCCTTTCTCGTGTTTTTCTTTCCTCCCTATCGCTCGCCCAGCTGAAGGTGAAAGTTGTTTGACTTGTGTGGAAAGAGGTGTGGGCTAGCTCGGAAAGCTTTGCCAAAAGCTGGTGACGCGTGTAGTAGATATATGATTCTCATTAGCGTTCATAAGAATGCACGGTGTGGTGGTCTGTCTTCCCCCAGTCTATCGCTCCCATATCGGGCGGTGGTTGGTGACGGAAACGGTTTAGCTTTTTCATTCCGCGCCCATCGAACACAACTTTGGCCATTTGAGAGGGTTTGCTGCTTGGTTAGGGTACTGAAACTTTGCTTGATTAATGCGTCGAAGAAATGAAAGATGTTGCCTGATTCCACGAACCGGTGACCAGAAGGTGATGAAATTGATGTGTATAGTTTTTCGAGCGCTGTTTTCGATGTAGAATCATTTCGTATGGTGGAAGTGGGCTGCAAATGGGAAGAAGAGAGCGTTTTATCGCACGAATGGTTTGGGCCGTTTTTCCTCGTAGTTGATTGCCTACATTCGGGCAATTGTTGGTGTTGAAGTATGTTAAGCGAATTGGCTTAAAAATGAATTCTTTATCGACACTATTAAAAAAACGCCTGCAAGTTTGCTATCCGCATTACAAAATATCTTTATATGCGTTGTTGCTTCTACATCGTAACGTCCGGGAGTAAAGATGCTGCTACCGTAGCAACCTCAATCTGATTTGCTCGAAAATATGCTTTGTGTAGGTAAGATTGGACGTTCGAAAACCAATCACAACCAGAACAACAAATGGACGCATTTCTTGTTTCTGGTGTAAGGAGTGGTTTGTGTTTTCTAGCCCTTACCCATTCTTCCGAATATTTGATCCTGACCACTCGATGCACCGCGAAAACTAACAAGTCTCGCACCAATTTCCGATTCCACTTTACAAACTGCAACCATAGTTGTGGGCCGCATTCGGATGGCGCGGGCGTTTATTTTATAGCCCCACTTCAAAGCAGTAAAATGTTCCCGGTGCAAATTAGGTTTTCATTGAGCGATGAAAAGCGAACGAAAGAGATGTGGTAGGATAGTGTAGGAATAAGCCAACTGAGAGATTTCTTCACCACTTTATACCAGATGGCAGGAAAATCCCTTCGAACGATTGGGGTCGATGGGAGTGCCGGTTGGACGGTTGGGCGCGATCGGAACTGAGCGGAACTCAATTTTCTAGCTGAACTGATTCAATTGCTGAGGTAATCTGGTTAAGTAGTGGCACCATATGTAGCGGTGAATGTTTTCCCATAAACAGGGGCAGGTGCGTTTTGCGTACAGACGAACAGGGCGAAGTGAACGGGGGTGGAGCTTTTTTTCCATGTGGTTGTGTAAAATGGACAACCGCAACAGAAAGGCTTCCGGAGCGGGGTACTCCGGTTTGTACTATTCGATGGGGCAGCCTTCGTGGTATGCGGCTTGGTGCCTTCCTTTGTCGGGACTTTGTGCACAATAACCGCAAGCGAAAATACTAGCATGCAAAACCCCTCTTCACTGCAGGCTTTGGGGGAAAGAATGGGGTTAAGTAGTTTTGTAAGTTGAACGAAAAATTTAACAAGGGTAATGTAGAGGAGTATTCTTAAGAGGTATATTGTTATGGCTTGAACAAGCATGCAGCAGGGTATACTATGCTGTTCCGTGTGTTTATACTATTGGCATTTAGCGTAGTTGTAGGGGAACACTTTCTTACAGATGGACGTCCTTGGGAGCGATGGTAGCTCTAGACGAAAGCACTGAATGAAACAGGCAATGGGTGCCATTCAGTTTCTAGCAATTAACATCTTTTATTAGACTCATTAAGAAAGGCATAATTAACTTTCCACTGTGCCACGCGAACAGTGGGTGCACGCTGTCGTCTCCAGTGTGTGTGTGTGTGTGTGTGTGTGTGTGTGTGTGTGTGTGTGTGTGTGTGTGTGTGTGTGTGTGTGTGTGTGTGTGTGTGTGTGTGTGTGTGTGTGTGGCGTTTCACTAAAGGTCGCATGTGCATTCTGTGCTGCGGCACGTCATTGTGAGGTCGTAAAATGTGCACCAACGTGCACCTCGATACGCTGAAAGTGTTGGTAGCAGGCTGATAGCATCAATGCCAAGGTGTGGCACTACCGATGACCTACTTATGGCATACATTTTTCAATTCTTCCTAAGCGACGAATACGATACGGTGAATGCAGTAATGATGAAACATCAAACCACAAACGTTGCCAACCGAAGTTACAAAAAGGACTTCATCAGTGTGATGTACGATGAAGCTGTACGAACGATCTGCAATGAAAAGAGAAGCAGTGTAATTCGCGGTAGCCGTTTGGGCCGGATCATCCCGATTCACATGACGCACCGCCGAAAAGCTTGCCATCGAGGTTTCGAAGAAAGGCACATCAACGTTCGATCCGTACTGCGCCCTAATCATCATCATCTGTATAAGATGGCGAGTGTTGCGGTCGTATCGGTACCACGGGAAATCGTACGCCACCGTCTGCACGGCTTCACTCTGGGAAAAGGGAATTAGGAAACGCTCGATAGTAAAAGATTGCTGCTCGCAAGCTAGGCCTTTCGCACCACCGTACCGAATCGCGGATGATTGTGCCGCTGTACGAGTAGAGAAACAGTAACGTCAGCTCGGCAAACGCGTACGGCAGGTAGGTGAGCTTGTAGATTCCTTCCACCTGTATTGGAACGGGAGCAGGAACGTTTGCAAAGAACGTCAATGCGACTTCAAGCACGCCAAAACTGCGCTTACCACAAGCATGGCAATGCACACGATGCACATGATGATCGCGGTGGCCGTGTAGACGAGCAGCACATTCGGCGTAAAGGCGGACCGCACCTCCGACACAAGGTCAATGATTGCCTGATGGCGCTTACTGATGCGCCTCAGCTCGAGATTGATGCGATGCGTTTCGGCAGCGGAGCTTTTCAGCGTGCTCCCGTCTACCGTTTCGGCGAGTGCTTCCATCTCCAGCCGGATCGCTTGAAACTGACCGTAAATGTAGAGGCAAACCCCACTGAAGAGTGGATCGCTGCCCGACTGCGAGGTTATGGTGGGTGCTGAGGCGTAGTTCAGGAATAGTGTTGTTACGACAAAGTGAAAAAGGTGCTGGGAGTCATAGGGCAAGCTGTAACAGAGGTGGGAATGTTTAAAAAATGGTTGCAAGAACAGGACTCCCCAAGAAACTTACGCCAACTTGAATGGCAGAAGCTTGACGAGCGGCCTCTGTCCCTGGACCCAATTGTAGATCATAATGATAAAGGGTGTAATGCCGTAGAGACAGGCGGCAAAAAACATCATCAGGAATAGGTAGAAGGTAAACTGTTGCCCCAGCGTTCTCAGGTGTTTGGTGATGGTGTGCTCCCGCGGATGCTCGTCTGAATTGTAAACGCAGCATTAGTCCCCTGATCGCTTGGATGACGCTTCCCAAGCTGTTGCTCTAATTGCATACATGCAGGCGTGACAGTCCGCTTACCTTGCAGCGTCTGGCGGATGTTGTTCAGCACGCGGTGGATTTTCTCCTCATTAGCAAGATAAAACACCATCCGTAGAAAGCCCGATATTCGCGCCACCGTTGGGCAGATGCTTTCGATCGATTCGCTCAGGTCGCCCTCCTGGTAAGCGTACAGTCCGTGCAGAAACTCACCCACCATGCAGATGGCAAGCGTTGCCAGATTGATGGCAATCAGCACCTTCACATACCACGGGCGCACCAACCGATCCGCTGGCCAGAGTCCAAAGATGAGCAGGATCTTACGCTGCAGCTTGAAGATGTCCCATTGTGGCGTGGTTTCCGCGTCCAGTGGATTAGAAGCTGCAGCACCAAACGACACCATGGCGAATTCAAATGATTCTGATGCACCGGAACTGCTCCGCTTTATAAGGGATGAGCGTCCCTAGCAACGGTTGAGGAATGGTTGGGCCAAAACATTACCGAGTGTGTGAAAAAGTGCCATTTTTGCAATTTGCCTGGGTTGATTGACAGTTCAGGAGAATTCCGATTAATCGAAGCGTGTGGTTAAGCTGTTCGCAGGCGCAGGAAGAGGGTTTCACGGATCCAGAAAGTCGTGGGAAAAGGGATCATAAAGAGCAAAGCGCACGCCGAGTGGCGTGTGCGAGACTGATAAAGAGTTTGGTGAAGAAGCCTGCCTAAAACCCGTTTGTAAATCTGCTGTAACAATAACTCACACGTTAGCACGTTGCGCCTGTTCATCAAACCACATTAAGAATCATGCTCTGCTGCTGCTCTCACACCGCACACCGTCTTCCCCCTACGCGCAGCCTAATGACGGGAAGCAATTTAATTGATTTGAGCTCTTTACAGTGAAACCACAAAACTGCTGACTAATAAATGCGAACGCTTTTAACAGCTCTGGCCTGGCAGGGCTGGTGCGGGTTCCGGGAGCGCCACCAGGGCTGTGTCACCCGTGGCTGCTAAGAATTCCAGCTTCACGACCTTTCGTGCCCGTCGCGCAAGCCGCATGGGAAAGCCCGTACCAGGCGTGTGCCGTTTGTGGTGTAGCTTCCGTAGTGCCAACCACTAACGAGACGCACGGGTGGAGCAGTAGTCGGATGTACCATGTCACAGGCAAAACCAGGGCGGGCAACCACAACTGGGGGGGGGGGACACCCCGTTTAATCGATTCCTGAGGTTTCCGTGGTCTACACTTAATGAAAGCATGGACCGACAACTTATGCGTGGTTCAAAATTTCGCGTTCGCCGAAACACGCTGTAAGGGTTTTTGGGGGGAAACCCCCTGAACGGAAGCACGATGCTGCGTGAAGGTGGTAGAATTCAGACAGCCGTGAGGTAATGTATTGGATTTTGCTAACGTAAATTCAATTTACCCAACAAACTTATACAAGCGGCCGGTGTGCGCGCTCGACTCACCAAAGGAAAAAAAACACGGGGAAGCGATCAGTAGCTTCGAACCGGACTAAAGATGAACGAAGCATCGCTCCCGGTGCGCTTCGTTCACATTTAGCTCCATTGATGCAATATCCATCGTAAGTTGTTCCAAACACATACACACACACACACACACACGAGCCCGCGCACAGGATGGATGCGTCGTATGCTGCTCACGGCACGGTACGCCAGGAGTTTTGCAAAATTCCCTTCGGCAATGGTCAACAAAACGCGTGGAACCGGCCCACGCACCAGGGCCGGCTTTCCGCTCTGTTTGCTACTGCAATTAATCAATTGCTCAATCAGATGTAAATTAATAGCTGGAAAATGGTACCCGACCGCCATCGGGTGGTTTAGGCTTCCGCCCGCGACATTGTCTGCTGCTTCTCGGGCACGTCGGGCCCTATCGGGGAAGGTGTCTGTTGCGTATCGCGCCACGCTTGCTGGGACAAGTTATGAGCCCGTGGTAATGTGGATTTCTAATTGAATTCACATCTCACCGGCGATTGACGCGTGGAATTAATTATGTGCCGCAATGTGCTGAAATATGAAGCTTCCGCCAAAAACGGTGCGTGTGTGCACCGGAAGCGACGCATTGAAGCCTGATTGTGTGTGGCATTTGCGTGCCGGATGAATAGACTTTAGGGGGGGTATGCCTTATTTCGGATGCAGGTAAGGCTGGTGGAATGCAATTTCACTGCTGGTGAGCATAGCAAAGAAATCAAATCAATGCACCAGGAATGGCAATCGGTGCGATCGGGGGATGCAATGCCACTTTGTCCAACACGGGTTGCGCTACGCTAAAATAGTTGTTTGGTTTTATTGAATTCCATGTTCCTGCCTTAACCTACCTACAAAACTCGCGCTACACACAAAAAACACCACTTTTAGACGCACAGCAAACGAGCGCGTGAATGTTGAAGACGCACACTATGAGGAGAACGGTCGGTCGAGAAATGTTATAAATACAGACAACCGGTGCCTCCCGCTCGGTGTCCGGGGAGTGTGTTCACGCGCAGCACAAAGCAAAATAGCCAACCGTTTAAGTGCAATGGTTCAGTACCGTGCCCGTTTCCGCGACCGGATAGACCTACCTACCCATCTATCCCGTGGGAAAGATGGCCGGTGAAATGAAACGTACTCTAGTCCAGCCAAAAAAAAAAAAAAAGTAACTAACCTAAACATAAAACCCCCGTGTGTTTGACTAAGTACCCCCATGCCCGGGATTGATAGTGTGCGGAGCTCACTAGCTAAGCTCGCTCGATCTCAATGCCCTGGCTTATGCTTTTTTGTTGCTGATGTGTGTGTGTTCATTCCTGTCTTACGCAACCCTGAAACCTCCGGGCTTCGGCTGAGCGCCAAGCGGCGCAGCTTATCCCTTCTTGAACTTGAGCAGCAGTATACTAATGGTAAGGAAGATCACGATCCAGATGGCAGTGGAGGCGAAACCGATGTACACGTTCGGGTCCTCGATCAGCCAGCCGCGCTGCAGTATGGAGCGCAGCGATTCGGTCGATTTGGTGAGCGGCAGAAAGACGGAAAACACGCGCACCAGCGGATGCATGCCCTCGATCGGCCAGATGATGCCGCACAGCATGACGATCGGCAGGAAGCTGCCCATCGCCATGTACGTGGCGGAGCGCTCGTTATCACAGGAGCACGATACGACGAACCCTGTGCGGAAGGGAGAGAGAGAGAGTATTAGGCGGGGAAAGGTATTGGGGGTACGGTTGTGTGGGTTAGCCCTTACCGAAACACATGCCACACAGCCCGGTCAGGATGGTGAGCAGGATCACCCACACGATGTCGCCCCGATTCGTAAGGTTGAACACGGAGAAGCTAAACACCATGACGAGCGCGGTCTGGAAGCACATCACCAGGAACTGGGTGGTGACATGGGAGAACAGTATTTCTATACCGGTAATGCCGGACACGAGGCAACGCTCGAGAATGCCCTCGTTGCGCTCGATCAGCATGGCGCCGGAGGTAAGCGCAACGGAGAGGAAGAAAATGATGCTGCAAAGAAAGTGGGCGATTAGAAGGGCTTTGCGGAAGTAGAACAAGGTGTTGAGAGGCTTACGTGAGAATGACACCGGGCGCCGCAAAGTCGGTAAAGTTCGGTTTCCGATCGCCGTACACGGGCTTGTTCCACTGGAAGGGTATGCGCCCGTTCGACGGGTTCACCTCACAGTCGATCAGTATGTTTTCGATAAAGTCAAAGTAGGCATACTGGATGTCTCGGTACAGAAGCGTACCTATCTGTTGATCTATTTGGTGAAAGAACAGCAAAGTTAGTGTTGTGCGTACCCCAAGAGCTGACTGTGTGCTCGCAGCGACTTACTTGACATATCCATCGTCACGGCCAGATTGGCTGAGTCTATGGTGAAATCGTCCACATCGCGACCCCGTTCGGTACGCTCCACTAGCGAGTCGGAGTAGTTGGAAGCAAACACCAGTGCGCCCCATGCATTGCCCCGGCTGACCTGCTGTAACGCGTCACTTTCGGAGGAAAAGAGCTCCTGTGAAAGCAGAAATCGATTTCGTTAGTGTACTTGGGCGTTCAGTTCCTCTTCTCGACTCTCTCTGCTCACCAATACAACGCTCCTGTTCTTCAGGAACTCCATGTAGCGACAGCTGAGCAGTGAGTAGTTGCAGCCGGGATATACTGGACAGTCCTGGAAGCTGAAGCCAGCCTCCTCGAGCTCGTAGTTGGCAACGGCCAGCTTCAAACCGACCGGATCGTGCCCGATCGCCCAGCAGAACAGAATGATCTGTGCTACCGGCAGTCCAATGATGAATGCCATCACACTGTGCCAGATTGAAACAAAAACAAAAAAAACCGTTGAAGTTAGGTAAGGCTTTCCGACTCGTCTTCACCCTCACCACTACGCACCCGACATTACGCCACATCCAGAGGAAGTTTTTCCAGATCAGTGCCCGCATATGGTTCGGCTTGATGAACTTCAAGTACTCGACGAGCGGCGTCTTGGTGTCCTCCTCCGGCGGCAACGGGGGCGCCTGTATTTCCGGCGTAACCGCGTCCGGGCCGCGCGATGACATCGAGATGTTGTCGCCGAACTCGCCGGATATTTCGCCATGGTCCTCCTCGGGCGACAGGTCCAGGGCCGGATTGCTGATGGCCGGTATGCGCACGTGCTCGACCACCTCCTGCGCGATCGACGAGCGTCTCCGCTTGCCCATGTTCTGCAGGACGGACAGCTTCAGAAACACGTCCTCAAGCGATTCCGCCTGGTACTGGGCGAGCAGGTCGGCCGGCGACTCCTCGGCCAGAAACTTGCCGCCGCGCATCAGCCCGATCACGTGCGCCTGGCGCGTCTCCTCGATGTAGTGCGTCGTCACGATCACGGTCGTGTTGCCGGACTTGGTAATCTCCACCAGATGGTCCCAGATGCTTTGCCGCAGCACCGGATCCACGCCGACGGTCGGCTCGTCCAGGATCAGCAGCTCCGGCTCGTTCAGCAGTGCGGCCGCCAGGCTCATGCGCCGCTGCTGGCCGCCGGACAGATTTTTCACGAACCGCGACGCGTTCGGCAGCTGCAGCAGCTTGCACAGAAAGTCCGTCTTCTCGTCCACCTGGTCCGTGGTCATGCCGTAGATCCAGCCGAAGTAGATGAGCGTTTCGCGTATGGTAAACTCACCGTACAGCGCTACCTCCTGCGGCATGTAGCCGACGCGCGGTCCGGGCACGCCGGAACCGCGCGACCCGGGCCGCCCACCCAGCACCCAGATTTCGCCCGAGTTGAGCCGGCGCCGGCCGACGATGCAGGAGAGCAGGGTCGTTTTACCGCAGCCCGATGCGCCCAGCAGTCCGTAGCTGGATTGGGGAAACAAAACGAGCAAGGTCAACATTAATCACAAGCTAATTAACGTACACGCAGGAGTCCCGAGGACACACTTACATCGAGCCCTTCGGCACGGTCATGTTCAACCCGTCCAGGATGACGTTCGGGTTCTTTTTGGTGCCGTAGATTTTGTGCGCCCGTCGCACGCAGACGGCCTGCTGGCGCCGGATGGCCACCGTCGACGGTTGGGACATGAACTTTTTCCGTCTCGCCGCCAGATCGAGCTCTGTGTCGGTGGTGGACGGTTGGCCACTGCCGGTCGCCACCGGCGGAATGCCCTCCGACTCTGCGTCCATGGCGTGGTGTGTGGAGCTTTGGGGACGGGACAAAATATTCAATTAGTCACAGCTGGCCAGTGATTGTGTTTGCTGTTTTCGCGAGGAAACTATGCAGCCATCCCTAGGCAGAACTATTGCGGTCCGTGCCAGAGAATGCTGTAATCATGTCATCATCTTTTCCGGACTTTTGCCCCGTCCAACGTATTTGACATTCGTGCGCTCGCTAACTGCGCATCAATTTATGGGCTGCGGTTCGCTGTCGGCGTGCAGTATGTGAGTGATTCGTGTTTGTGTTGTGTAAATTAACGCGGCTAATGGAATGGTTGGCCCGCTCGCAGCTTCACCCGCAACGCAACAGCAACAAACCTCCACCCAAACTGATCACTGATTATCCTTCCCGGCGAGTGCATCGGGTGCATTTTTTTTGTCGTATTGTTTGCTGGACCGAAACGTTTGCACTTCATTTGATGCGTGTGCAGGAGCGGGAGGAAATATCAATTTAATTGCCGTTAATGAAGCTTGACGCGATGTTTGTATGTTTGCCAAGGGTGCAATGTGTGTGGGAGAAAAAGAGAGAAAGAGAGAGATAGAGCCGCATTAACTGCATTAATGCAAATATCATTCGGTGCGGGCAACATATACAGCGGCTGCACCCGGCGATCGGTGTCGGGAACAGCATGATGCGCGGGCGGAAATCAAAGCGTTTTCGGGATGGTTTATTCAATGTTTTTGATATGGTTTGGTGCTTGTGTTTGTAGAGTGGATGTGGGATATCGATAGTGTTGATTGGCACGCAATGTGTATCCGCGCGTCTAGTTGATGAAAAGCGCTCGGGAGTAAATGATTTAACGGCACCTACGCGGAATAATTGCAATTTTTTGCTGGGTTTTGGGAAAATGAAGTTGAAAAACATATACCCAGAGCTATTTTATATTGTTTTCAATTCTATTCCACTTGAATAAAGTTTACTTTTCCATATAAAAGTTTCTAACTCATCGACGGGATAGATCGATAGAATAGAACAGACCTGATAAGTATGTTACAACATATAGCCTGGTTCATTTAAACTACCTTACAAACGGTAAACAACAGGTCCCAACCATCTAAGCGCACACACAAAATCAAACAACATTCTACCACACGAGGGAGACACCGCTGTACACGGAAAGTTTGTGTCACGGCAAGTGGAGCCACTCGGCGCTCGGCGAACAAGAATGTGGCATTGTTTTACAACACAACAATTGCCGCAGAAAGTTCCTGAATCGTGAATCGCTGTGCGCGGTCGTTGTTGCACCCGGTCGATTGAGAAACTCCGGCGGACGGTAACGCTGGCCGGGACGAGCAGTTTTGCAAATGCCCGACGATGCAACACGCTAAACACGCCCTGCACGCTAAACTTTGAGCGTGTGAGAGATAGAACCGTACCGAACAACCTTGCGTAATGCGTGGGGAGAGCTGTGGATGGTGGAGGTGCTGCTAGGGCCAGCGGCTAATAGCGAACCGAACACTGAACGCATTCGGTTGGGTTAGTTTGCATGAGGTTAGGTGAGAAAGTGTATTGCATTCTCTCTTTTTTTTTCGTACCTTTTTGGGTGTTTGTAGTAGGCGCGTTCTTTTTGCGCACCGAGGCTGAGAAATGTACAAAATGTTTCGCCTTGTTTGCACCGTTTCGAAGGACGAGAGGGGTTTGGGTGGGAAAAGTTTCTAGAAATCTGAGGTTGTGGCTGTGGCTATGTAATGGAGTGGGCAGGTGCAAGACCCTTCGAAGGGCTCTTGTACTGATGGAGTGATTGATATAAAAAACGGTTTCAATTGAAATGTTTGAACTGGGCGTTTGGAATTGATGCGTTTCAATTTGCGTGTTTTGAATTATTTTATGTGATTCTGATTGAATGAAATGTTGGTAAGTTTTTACCTTAAACTCACTAATCTTTGGTATGTTTCAATTAAATTGATTCCTGTAAGCATCATTTAGCGTCAGCAAGTTTGTGTTTGCTCAGATTGTTTATGTTTCTGTAACTTACCAAAGTTTGGCAACGAAACTCGCGCAAACAGTAATTTTACGAATGGTAGTTCATCTTAAGTCAGAACTTATAGGATCTAATTTCTATTTTAAACGCTTCAACAGAGTCTTCTAGGAGACTAAGCATTTGTGTTTAAAATCCAGCCCACTAAATTCATTAAAACACGTATTTAAGACCGTTTGGAATTTGAAGCATGATTTTCTATCATCTTTTTAATTTCGGGCAACCGAAATAAATTGTGATGAATTTAATAAAAATATATGTTTAAACAATGATAACAACAAGAACAAAGATTCATTGATAGTAATAATTCAACGACATTTGAAGATAGATGTGACAAATGCCTTAATGACCGAACGGGGAGGATCGTCGATTCGAACAACAGTACTTCGGTTCAATTCATCTACGAGAACAAAAGAAAAATCGCTCCCAAAACCCGTTGTCAATAGGACCGTCCTCCTGTCGTTCCAGGTCGACATTGGCCCTCAGAATTGAGTGTCCGTACCTTAACATAAGTCCGTAATTTGAAGCAGTACGATAACTATGATAATGAAAGTTACTAGTCGATGCGCTCATTAGATTTCACTTCAATATGTTTATGTAATCTTTATTACAAACCAAAAAAACAACTCCCAGCATGGATAATTCATCAAATGCATTGGGAAACCATCAACTTTTCGTGACAACTTTACCCAACAAGAAGATGCAATCAATTTATTAGTTCACCCACAGTTTGATACGGCAGCTTGTGGAGCAAAAAACATGGATGATGAGAAAACGTTTCAAAGTGTGCCGTTCTAGCCATTTCTCCCCCGGTCCATAATTCCACCAATATGCAAATCCACATCTCTCGCTTCAAAGTGCACTCTAGTACATGTGTAGCAGAGGAGCAACTTAAAACACAAATACTGATGCACATCACTGATCGCACTTCATCGCGGCATCGGAAGTACTTTTGACGGGCGGGGCAAGGCAAGGTCTGTACTCCTCAGTGCGATGGGGCAGGACGCCCAGCGAAAGAGAAAGAAAGTTGCAACCACCGGAAACATCAACGCTCCCTTGGCCCGGCAACGGCAAGCGAGGGAGAGAGGGGAAAAGTTTTTTAATTGAATTAAATCGTGTTTCCGCAGCCGCGTGCTTCACGAATCGCTCGCGGCGGTGGTGCTGCACGGATCGAATGGAAATTGCATGTTGCAGTGGGGCTCTTTGTGCGGTGCCATTCCGTGCATAGGGACGCTGGTGGCAGCCCTTGGCCGTAGCTCGATTAGCTGTACTTTGGTGAAGTTGGTTGATTGATGCAAACAGTGGAGTGACTTCCACTGGGGCTGCCCGAGCCTGAAGGGATGTTGGAAAACTACAGAAATGTGTTTGCTATTCAACCTCTCCCTTCCGCCAACCATTTCAGGGTGTACACACAGCGAGTGCAAGTAGTTTCATTCATCGAGCAAGGCAACAGTTCAATGTCATGATCATACGGCTACGGTACCGGTTATGTAAATGCCGTCACCCAGCACCTATGACAGTGTGTCAGTGTGCGAAGCCACGCAATTAGCTGACCGTACTGCGGGGCGCAGGTGCAAGGGGCAGGTGTCACAAGGGGCGTCTCAAATTTGCGTCTTTTTCTCATCGGCTCAGATCAATCTCTGCTCCGGCGTGCCGTGGCATATCGGGACGGTTCTATGCCATCGGGGTAATTATCTTCCCTCGCCTCTCTTGCCCTCTGTGCTAGCGCTGGCCATGGTCAGGGTTGGAGCAGGCGTCACCCACTGGTTGCCGTTCGGAGTGAGCTGATGTTAGACATTGACCCTTCCAAGGAAAGGTGGAAGGTGTCCGTCACCTTCCCGCCTCGACTGGTCATATTTATCGAATTAATTCGGGTAATTGCCCGTGTTTTTTTTTGCCGAGCTCTCCACACGTAACAGGCGGGTCAACTTCCGCCAGCGCTGCTGATGATATAGTACTACCCATCCCGCAAGGTGTGATCGTTGCACCCCTAATCCATTACCCATGCTGTGCTCGATCTGTAGAGGGGCGTAATCTTGATAGTCGCGTTCGAAAGTCCGCGTCACGTAAGTGACGAACCTCAAAAACATGTCCACCCCGAGGCGTCAGGTGTTCATCGGTGTGCACCGCCATCACCACCACCACCACCGATAGTGAGTTGGCTGTACAAATGGTGGGTTTCGTGCGCGTAGGCCATCTGCTTTGCGTGACCCACGCGTGGCTTTTGATGGATAGCATCATTCCATTCGGCGGAGGTTAAGCTAATTGACAGCAGTTTTCACTTAATGTGGCACATGATTCTTTTTTACCGGCCGCTACTGGCGGCGGCCAGACCATGCTAAATCTAACTACTGGCCGATCCTAGCAAAGACGCATACAGTGCCTGTGCGTGCGGTGCATATCGTTGGCCGTGGGCAGCACGAAACGGTAGCAGAACAATTGCTTGATTAAATTTATTTTGGAAAAGTTTGCATTGTTACGGGCTTGGTAGACCACGGCACGGACACGTGCAATGCCAGTGCTTTGTAACGACCTGCAAACAACAACTCCCTCGAAGCGCACGTGTGCTCGGATGCACAGGTCGTCAAGGGGAAACCAGTTTTCAGGCTCATTAGCCGCCGTCAAACAGAATCCAAGCGGTTGGTCGTAGCTGGCTGGCCAGGCCTTGCCGCAAAGACGGAAGTGTACACTCATCTAGCAGGGCTGCAGGTACACAGCGCGGACATTCCATTGACGTCAATGAGCGATCGATCGAGGCGACAGTCTAGCTGGACTTAGGCACCGGCAGGCAGCAGAAGGGCCGTTAAGGTACTGCTGTTTTGCAATATCCCTGAGCATGAGTCAAACTGAACTACTGAACAACAGCAGCAAACATTCGGTACTTTCCCAGTCAATTGCAAAAGCTTACGTCCTGCAGCATGCAGTGTAGGTGCGTTGATTGAGTTAATGGATTCGATATTGCTTTGCGAGCAATTTTTTATTGGGGCTGTGACTTTATTGAACTTGCCGGTAAAACAGAATCACTAAGCTTCTGTAATGAAGATCTTTAGTGCGTCTGAACTACTTTCATGTACACTACAGTAAAGGGATTATTGAAGCTAGCTTCATATACCATCAGCAAATATTTCAAAGCCCGTAAAAGCCAAGTTCAATAAAATTCATGATAACTCGAGTGATATGTCATTAGTTCCTTGGACTAGCATTCAACAAACAAATTACAACGTAGACCCGGAAACCTTACGGATCGGAAATTTTATTATTTCTTTATTGTTAATAATATTCCATTTGACAGAAGTAGATCCTAACAATACGCTTCGTCTGTGGCATGCATATGAAAAGAAAGAGGAGAAAGAATTTAATTTCACGATAAAAAATACACCCCATCATGCATTCATTTTTTTGTCCCCGCGTATCATGGAAAGCCTACGTTTAAGCCAACCTCTCTACTTCTCAGATATATGCTACTGCACCGTTTTTGTTCGTACAGGGGGTTTCTTCCCTGCCTGCAATCTCCTCGTATGCACACAGAGCTCGTGCTCAGCCGGTTGAATCCTCCTTTAATAATTGTGCAGAAAAACGTAATTTTAAAATGCCTTGCTTCCTTCCTTCCCATGCGCAAGCAATGGCAGTTGGTGGATAGTTGGTATTGCATAGAAAGGCATTGCTGCTGTGCGGCTTTGGTTTTTGCACTGACAGTGGGCAACATTTTTCACGAGTGCTTTAAGAAGCAAAGCAACAGCAATTTTGGAGTGCACTTTCGTGTAAAATCTAGCAGCAAAGGTTGAACAGTTTATTCTAATCTGCGAGCCTCGTCCACACAAGCGGCACGTGTTGCGTGGGAAAAAAAAACGCTCGAGCTAAATTTATACTCAAACTAATACACTTAAGAAATGGTCTCTAATAATGGGAGCAATGCACAGGTAATGTTTAATGAGAAGACTAACAAGAGAAAAGCGAAGGGCTCTCCCATTGCAACTAAAACCACTGCATCCGTGTAAGTGGCGTAAGAGATCCTTTTAACCGCAACACACTGAGTGTGGCTGTGGTGTTGTGCGAATGAATATTTGAAAAGGCAACACAGGCCTGTGAAAGTGTGTGAAGTGCATGGAGTTTTCCATGCCCGAGTGAACACCCGGCACAAGTCGGTAAGTCTCGAGCACTTCCTTGCGGTTCCTCTGCCACCAGAGCGATCCGGGAGTGATCTGGGAGGAACCGAAGTCACACCGGTACCGGTAAGTTACTGTCTAGCAGTCGGTTTGGTCACCTTACCGGAGCTGTGTGTCCGGCCGTGGTCATTGCATGTCGAGTGAAATGATTAGCCTGCTTCGCCCTAGTTTCTAGCTAGGTTTACATACAAATACAAACAAACACAAACGCGTGGTGTACCATTTTTTGCACTTTACCAAGTTCATTAAACAGGACGGTTGGTGTGAGTGTGCTGTTTGGAGGCATCCTGCTAGCTCATGTTTATGTTTACTTTAGAGGAAAAAAGGAGAAAAAAACCCAAACACACAAGATGAGTAAAACTAGTAAAACAGCATCTTTCCATTCGAAAAACATGTAGCGCTAGACACTGGACCGAAGAGGGTAGTATGTTAACAGCTTTATATGCTGCAGAGCGGCTGCAGAGAGGCATGTGCTGGGCACATTTAAATGCAGATTTGCATTTATATACTGCCTCTGTAATACATAAATACCACAATGCTTAATTTTTTCAATAAACCTTCAAGCCAAGCTCACGTTTTTATTGACAAAGGGTGTTTTTTTTGGGTCATGAAAATAAAGCCTTCGGTAGTGATCGGTCTAATATATCTGCCTTTTAAAATTAAATAAGAGACGCTCATTCGCCATTCCCAGGTGGGGCTTTCGCATGGGCAACTGGTCGCCTATGCCGACGACAGTACACCTCATTATGTCCTCCCGTTTAATAACGTTTGCATCATACATGGGGCTGCTTTCGACGCGCGTGTGTAATGTGGTTCAGATTGGATCGAAACCCTAACACACCAAACGAACTCCCGCCACGGGTCGTGGCACGTGGGAATTTGGGAGCGCTCACCCCGTGGGCTGAACCATGCCGGCGGTAAGCTTCTACCCTTCCCAGCGCAGCGGTTGAGAGAGTGGCCTCATTTTGGTGGTTTGACATCAGCGGCTACCTTAGTGTTAGTGCTTTTTTTCGCGTTTACGTTTTCATTTTCATTTCGGGTCGAAGCCATTCTGGCTGTCACCCACAAACTCCCACCGCGAACCGCGGCTCATGCATATGCAAATGACATCCTAAGCCCCCGCGCGTACCTTACCCATTTGTGTCTGTGTGTGTGCCTTTGTGCGAGTGTGTGTGTAGAGGAACGATTTGTTTGTGCTCACCTCTCGGGTCGAACTTGAACTTTTCTCCATTTTGCGGCGGAGAGTTTTGAACGGGGCGTGTAGGGGTCGACAATTCCCTCCCCTGGTGCAAGTGCAATGGGTCGTTGCGGGCGTGGCGGTGCACTTGCAATGATTGCCTCGGTCGGTGCAAAGTTTTATCACCGTTCGCGCGAGGCACGTGGGTTGGCAAGCGAAGATGCAAAAGTGAAAAAGGAACAGCAAAAAAAAAATAAAAATCAGACAAACTGCAACTCTGACCCCAGCGAGCTTTCGTTGCATTGCAGTTGAATTCACATTGCAAGTCAATTTACATTCCCCCCTCCCGTATTCCTCAAACTCCCATCGTTGGCTATTGAAAATGGTTGGACTGCTCCCGTCGTGCACTTGGTTAAGTAAAGTCGAGCCGTAAAGCCGTACAGTTTCGTTACGGAAAATTTTCTTGAACGTGTCACTGAACCCTGGGCAGCCCCTTTTGTACGTCATCCCACGTACTTTGCTCGGGTGAAGGCCGTTTGCATCGTAGGCGGGGGGAGGTTAAGATCGATTTATGAGTTAATATTGTAATGCATGCAGCGGAATGCACAGTTCCATTCGGGGTCGTTGCCGTGGATGCAGCGAAGCGCAACTCTCCGGCAAGGCTGGGCGGCTGGGGTGGACGAGATTTTGCCGCCTGCAGCACATTTGTTCTGCCACTTCCGAGGAACGTTATATCGGTTGCGAAGTGCGTCGCCAGTGCGTACCGCGAAAGGTAGGCCCATTTAGCTTGCAAGCATTTCAATTCATTCTTGTAAGAAAAGTGGTCCGCAGTGCTAACAAATCATCCTTGCGAGTCCGAAGCCCCGGGGGTCCTTGAACGGCTCGATCGACGGCCCCGCTGCTCCGTTCGAAAGTTGCAGCCGGGCGCAACCTTGGGCGCCGGGTAGTTCGTTCGTTCGGGGGAAGGTTGTTGTTTCTTTGAAAACTTTGAAGCCTTATTATAAAGGCCCTTGCAACACCAGCACCATCACCATACAGCAAACGGCCACCGAATGGGTTGGCAACACCGAAGGGAACCTCAATCCGGTGGGCAATGGTTGTATCGGCCGGATGAGAACCGAGCAGCAGGCGGAGGGTGCCCATCTTTGTGCCGATGGTGGCGAAAAGATATTTACAATGAAGTCGACTTTGACCTGCAAGGTTCGACATAAAATAATCATTTTAATTGAACGCTAATGGACGGTACCTGAACCGGGGTAATAGAAAACGTGGTAGAGTGTGGCGAAGCGACGTGGGGCTGTTGAAATTGATTTCCATTTGTGGTTGAGAATGGTTCGCCGTTGAATAGCAAACCTAGAAATGTGTTTAGCGAAAGGTCATTGCAAATAATTGCCATCGCGTTTAAGCGAACGAAACATTTCCACAAGCAAAGCGTGGCGCCTGCTTTAAGAGCTTTAAAAAAAAAAAAAAAAAAAAAAAACACTGCATTTTTCCGCACAACAGGAAAACTCACCGAATATGGCACCGCAAAACACCGTTCCATAAATGCTGCAGGGAGATGGTTCGGTTTTACACCTCATTTTATTTTTCCTAGCCTGCCACCAACGCCCCATCCATCCATTAATCTGATAGCAGAGCCGAAATCAATTAACTATCACCGCGGCTATGACCATTTTCTGCCCACTTCTCGACCTTCTGTTTCTCTCCATCAAAGTTTACATCCCTTTCGCTCCGGGTCCCGTTTTGCTGGGTCCTTTTCCCCCCTGCTAAACGGGCAACTGGCGCTAATGGTTTTTGAACCATTTCGGAGAGTTTGATTCATCGTATCCTACTGTGCCCGGTGCACCGTTCCCAAAGCATCCCCCCCACGCAGCTGCCAAGCGGGTGTAGTGTGACGGTTTTAAATGCTGTCGAAGATTAAAACTTAATTTGTTTCAATCTAGCCGTGTGCGAAGGCCGAGCACGCCTGCACGTATGCAATCACCGATGCCGGAAAACGGGGAATGCAATTATCCAAACCGTTTGCGCGCTCCACTCCCGGAGCGGGGCCGGTATTTTTCGCACTGTTCCGTGCAAACCGTGCCACTCGTTTCTTTTTTTCTGTATCTATCTCATCCTGTTGCACCCCCTGATCATCCCCCCCCCCCCGTGCCCACGAACCTACAATTGCTTATCGGTGTGGGGCGGGCGCGCGGTGCGTTCTGTTTGATGTTTGTTTGTAGGTTTCGCCGGTTGGTGTTATTGTTTGATTTAATTTTCGTTGCCATTTGTTCGACAAGTGACGATGGCGGGATGGGAAAAGCGAATGTGTGTGTGTGTGTGTGTTTGCGCTTGACACACTATCCGGTGCGTGTTTGCGGGTCGCCCTGCTTTTTTATTTAAAAAACAAGACAGCCAATCCCTCTCTTTGTCGGAGGCAAACATGAAAATCAATACAAAAAAAAAAATGTCCCACCAACAATGCACACGATACGTGCCACAAACACTTGTGCCATTTGGTGTGACGCGGTTTTTCTTCTTCTTCTTTTTTACATTCCTCGACCTCTCTTTATGTATTATTGTAGCGGAAATTGACTTCAGGTACAATTATGCACTTATCCAACTCAGTCGATCGCGGCTTTTTATGATTTAACAAAAAAAAAAAGTGAGCAAAGTAGAGCAACGTTGCAAAACCCGTCCTCTCGGCACATTAGCACAACCCCATACAGCCCACCCATTTGCTCCCCGGCGCGGGGTCAACCGGCGTTGCCATTGGGATGGGAAATTGAAAATGCGTTCGCCGCACTGATGACTCAACGGTTCGTGATTGATTCGATTTATCGATCGATTGATCATCCGCATCCGTACCACTGACACACACACACACATACATCACTTGATGTATCGGCTGCACTTCACATCCGGCCGAGCGAGAGAGAGAGAGAGAGAGAGAGGAAGGGGAATGGGAAGGTTTTCCTTTTCGCTGAACAAACGTCCCAACCGTAAATCCTGCCGAGCGGTGGCGTGATGTCCTTCGCGGATGAGAAGCTTTCATGTTCATGTATGTATGCACCAGTAGCGAGAACAAACAGACACACACACACACTCATCCACATAAATACATACGCTCTTTAGCCGAGGAGTGTTAGTACGCTAGTCATTAAATGTAAACTCGGCAGCACTTGATCGTTGCATGTTTTATAATGCGCTCGCGAAACATATTAGTTCTTGCTGGTGGCGTGGTGCGGCCCGGTTTGGCTAGAAAGCTCTACAGTGTCGGTAGGGGGGGTAATATTGGTTCAGGCTTTGTGTGCAGCTACTGGTTGCCTTTGGTTGCACCAACTCGAGCGATATTGAGCTGCTGAACAGGGCACCGAGTGCATCGCCGCTAGAAGCGGTACCGTCTGGCACGAGGCAGTAGAGCTTTGTGTGCACTTGTTGCATAAAATCACCCTCCCCACCAGCTTGGTGTGCGTGTGTGTGCATTGTACGTAACGGAATTTAAAGAATTCTAGTAGTGAAATATAATCACGCAAAAAGCTTACTTTTCTGTGTGCGTCATGCGTGTGTGCGCCTAGCAAACAAATGCTCCGAAGTTTGGAGTTCCCTGTCGAAGGCGATGATACGCGCATGGGGTAATCGTGAAGGTCATGGTTGGTTGGTTTTTGGTTTGTTTGAGCCTGGGCCGAAATGTCTTTTGCTTGTAGCAAAGTTTGTTCAGTTTGCCACCGATTTTTGGACTGCTAATTTTGTTGGTTTGCACAGAAATAATCGACCAGAAGCTCCAGCACCGAGCTCCCGTCCCCCAGCGTGGTTGTTGCTGGCGCGTTGATCGGCGCAAGGCCGGACAGCGCCGTTGTTGAAATATGAAATTATTCATCCACTGTTTGAGTACTCGATTGAGGCAGCTAGCCTTCGGCAAACAGCCAGCTCGGTCAGATAGAGCCGAGGAGAAACGTTAAAAAATCATTCCTCCCTGCCGAAAAAAAACCACATGATTTGCTCAGCGAGTGAGCACCGGCGAGAGCAACTATTTATTCTTCAATTCACACTGGTTGATCGGTTTGGGGCGCGTACTTCTTGAACAATGTTTTTTTTTTTTTTTGGAGGGTGATTTTGTGACGTCAATCGCAGTGTTGAAGTCTCCATCGAGAGCCACTTGTTACTTTCGGTGCGGGCATTGATTTTTTGGAAGCGAGTGCACCGAGCCCGAAAGGTTCCGTGTACGTCATGTTCGCTGACCGTTGGGCTTTTTTTCCATGCCGGCCCTCCGGCTGTGTGAACGATACGGTAATGAGCGTTCTTGGAAGACCGTTACAGGGCGCGCAGACAGAGATGATGAAGTTGATGATGATGGGTGCAGAAAATCGAACAACAAACCTCATCCCCATACGTGTGCGTACGCTGTGCCATCATGATGAGGCCAAGTCTTGAGGGAGCAAACACACGAAAAAAAAACGCAAAACAAGAAGGTAAACCGGAAATCTTGTACAATTCGATTAAATTAAGCATCATTTCGGTTGCTAGTAGTAGTAGTAGTTGGAGCTGATGGAAAAAGGGAGCGAAAAAGGGAGCTTCTGACAAGTTTTGCGAATGACTCTTGTACGGTTTGGTTCTAGGAAATCATTAGTGGCTTTTCGATGGCCGTATCGAGAGCATCGACGTACTTATCGAGGTTTTTTTTTTTGTTGCAAACCTTTGCACTGAAGGTGAAGGATCTCACACGTGCCCGATGGGAAAAAAGGTCACCAGTTATGGGGAAAAGTCATTAAGCGAGGGTTATTTATTGAAACCTGTTACCACTTCACTAGTGTTGCTACGGGAAGGTTAGCAAATTCTGCGAATACAACACATGAACCAAATGGCAAACAGGGATCATTTGTGGTAACTTTCCATCCCTAATCGTTTGTGCATGTAATGATTTTTCATCGCATGTAAAACTGTACAGTAATTCCGAAATATTATTACTACCATTACGACTAAGTCGATATTAGCGGGGCGAAATTGGTACCTAAAAGCCTACCAACAAACCAACGATGGCCGATCCCCGCACAGCTTAGCTCTATTCCTTTATCCGCTTCGGCAATGGACTTTGGCGGACGAACATTATTACGCCAATATGTTTATGCGCCAAATATTGCGCTTTGTTCGGAACAGCATCAAAATTGTGTCATCACCAAGCGGGGTGGTCGTGATCCTGCGGTTCAGTGCCGGCAGCAATGAAACTGGTAGCACTGCATGGGTAGTCGTTAATTGAGCCATTTGCACCACCGGCGGTGGTGCGGTGCAATCGGTTACATTGTTAAACAGTTCATTGTAATCATCCGCAATCACAATAGGATCTATTAATGATAATAATGAAAACGCGAAATGCGTTTCGGGGCTTGCGTGCGTGGCTCACCGCCCGGCCCGTGAGTGGCAGGGCAGCGAGGATTAGACGGTTTTGCACATACGGCTGCCACGGCTGCTGTCGGCGAAGGACGGTGTGTTACTGTACCGTCGGCCATCGAAATGCCGGCTCGTTGGTGAATAGGTTTTGGGGGGGCAAAATGTTGTTGCACATGCTCCCACCCCAGATGCTTCTTGGGAAGCATTGCCCCTTTTGCCCATGCTTTTCGGCCGAATGCAAGTGCAGCGGGCTACAGTACGCTTGCGTTCGGCGGTTTTGGGTTAATTACAATTCGGGGCACGGGTGATTGGGGATACACCGGACGGGCGGGGCAGTTACCATATGTCCTTGCCTCGCTTTGGGGTTGTAGCGACACCGATGACGACGACGACGACGGTGATCATCATCATCAGCAGCAGCAGCATCCGTGTCGCATGGACGCAGGCAAACGATGCGTGCTGGTGTGAAAAGTGGGTGGCTTATTTTATGCGATGTTGGGCATGTGTTGGTCGAGTGCACACAAACTCCCGCTGCTGTGGGCGCAACGAGTGGTGGGACAAGCGGGAGCAACTATTGATGGGATGGTTCGTAACGTTTATGTTGCGGCAACAATGGAATGCCTCCACCCAGGGCCGAGCAATTGTTGGGGCTTGGGGTTTTGTGAGCCTGGCCTGGCATCCTTCTGCCTTTCCCGAGCTGGGGCAGTATCTCGTCGCTATTGGCGGTGCGAAAGTGCTGCCTTTGACCCCGATTTTGTTGCATCGATTGATTCGCTATTGTTTTCGTGTTGTTTCCTGTGGCACACCATTTGCCGGAGGGCGCTCATTTGCCGGAGTGAGGGCAATGTTACTTAATTATTTTGTGCAAGTCGTGAAGTCGACCGGTGCTACGTACGTGCCTATCTCGGTGCGATCTCGGGACACACACATGCAGTGTCGCACACAGCGGACAACACCATTACAAAACGGCGCCGTAGCCGCCTTGTTTTGTGGGCCAGCTTTTCGTTGGCCTGCCCCTGTTGGCAGGTTCTTATTAAACGGTCGTGTGGGGTTTGTTTTTTGGCGTAGCTCGGAAGTATCAACAGCCGTGGAATGGCTTAGCGGGTGCCGACTCATCCATTGGGTGGCAATGAGTGGCACTTCCCACTGCCGCCGCCCAGGGCAGCCGGAGCGCGTGCATGCCGAGGAACCATTAAACGGCAAGACCGAGACGGCGCACTCGAGACTATCTCGGGATGGCGTTGCTTAATTATGGCTCATTGTCACGGCGTTCGGTTCGGATCGGCAGATTAGTGCATGCTGCGATGTGTTCGTGTTGCAGTAGGATGCGAGCTTTGTGCGATCGATCAAAGCGCAACGACGGCCACAATTACAGACGTGTGCGCTTGCAGCTTGTTGATGTCGCGCGGGGTTATGACATTGAAAAATTGATCAGTCCGAGAGTCCAAGTGCCGACCCTCTGTGAGAGTACGCTGCAGAGGGGAGGGGAAGGCAGGGAGAAGGGAGTACTAAATCGCGTCACTAGCAGTAAGTGCGCTGCTAATCAACCGCGAGCGACCTAATAATTGCAGGTTTTGCCGGGACGGGACCGGCATGATGGCCACGATAATCCCCCGTCCCGTGTATCGGTCTGTGTATGTGTGTGCATCCGGCAGCCGGAAGTGTTCTCGACAAATTTTAATTACCTGCCCGCGCATTATCGATGGCGGGGAGGCAGGCAGCGCAAAGGACGCAAAAGCCGCGACCGGCGGTGGGCTCGTTAATTGTTTTTCCACCGAAGCTGGCGCGAGTCGGTGTGCTTACAGCCGGCTGGAGAGATCCTTCGATGTGTTGTGTTTGTGTGTTGATGATGTGAGCACACATTAGACGCTTAATGAACGCACCGAGAGGTGATTAAACGATAATTTATTTAAAATAATCAAGGTGAGCGATTTCGGCAGCGAACTGGGGAACATTTCATAGTAAATGGTAAACAAAATTGTGTTGTTTTTCTTCTATCTCACACGATACGCTGAGTAAAATCGAGCCAGCATTCCTCGCTCCATTCGGCGCTGTCCGGGAGCAAAGTACAGGAACGAAGTAAAAATGGTCAAAACATGTTTTCGTTACGAATTTAGGCGTCCGGCAAACAAGAACCAAACTCAAACGAGCCTCGCTTTCCAAGCTTTGCAAAGCAAATAGCCCAGCATAACACGGGCGTAACCTCGAAATCGAAATTCATGGGCAGCCCACCGTCCACGGTCGCAGTTCGATGACCGGGGCAGGGAAACCCTCGCCCCATGGTAACACATAATCCGAAGAAACAGGTTTGGCTAGAATGTCGAGCGGAGAAAAAAAAATCCGGTCGCTAAAAATTATTGGCATCTCGTGCCGCTTGCCCACAGTCCCGTTATGACATAAGTAGAAGTCGTGGAACCATGCCAGCAAATTTTAGCACCCAAACACGATTGTGTCTCCACGTGGCGGCACCAATGCTCATGCTCCCATGCCCGTCGGCCACCTCGAGCGGGTTCGTCGCTTGGCCGTAGTTACGCCTCAAATCAAGAGTGTGCGTGTGTGTGTGTGCGGATAAGCAAACCGGTTTATTGTAACGATTTTTGGATGTACGCGCTATGTGTGTGCGTGTGTCGGTGAGATAGATTTTCATCGTTAATCTTTTGGTGTGCAATGAGATGCGCCCAGCATGGTGGATTTTCTTCGACGCACTGTGCGCGCGTGCAGCTGAGCGGTAAATGTATGACGCACGGCACTCGGCGTATTGCGCAGCCAACCGGGTCTCGTTCGCGCGCTTGTGTGCGGGCCCCGTCCGCGGCCTTCATTGATTCTCTTTGCCCGGCCGTGCGCTCGAGACACTAGAAAGCCGCCGCGCAAGGTTGGCCACTTCGAACGGCCGTGAATTGTGCGCCCGATGGCGGAAGCGGTCCACCGCTCCCCGGCAGTTCGGAAGCAGCCTTTCGGAATTTTTGTAGCTACCGCTTCCCACCTCGGTGTGTGTGTGTGAGTGTGCGTGTGTGTTATATGACATGGTGCTTACGGTAAGACGATTTTCGAAAACATCGCTCGACTGATGCGACTTTTAATGAAACATTTATGACTGGCGTAAGGTAATATTAGGTAGCTGTTTTGAAGCTGTTTGATGCGACGACGCATCAATCTAAATATCATATTCTTCACTTCACACCAAACATCATGTTGTAAACAATGAAAACTACCCCTTTCTACCGCCTAATTAGTGCGATGATTGATTGTAAAAGATAATAAAAATAGATGATAGGTTCGCCCGCTGAGGTCGGACGATGTGTTTCTTCGTTTTTGTTTTGTTTTTTTCGCAAGCAAGTAACCCTGGAAAACGGGGCACCTTTGCCCGCGCCCCATCCAAAACAACAACCTCGCCATGTCGGTTTGGAAAGCTTACCCGGCTTTTTGTGAGCTGTGTGTTTTTCTTTTGTTTTCACGCCTGCACGCTGCTCGTTGCTAATGTGCGATGGACACCTACAAAATACCACTCATACACTATCACACACACACACTCACTCAAACAATCACTTGGCCACACACACACACACACGGCAGCGTTGGTATGTGGGCATAAAAGGTGGGCGCTGAAGGTATGTTTTCTTTTTCGGCTACAACTTTATAAACTTTTCCTTCGTTTTTTTTCCTTCGGCCGCAAACAGAGCACCTACAAATGGCAAAATTTATTACTCCACTTTCCTTTCACTGCGGGCGTGCATCGGAGCAGTAGTTGAATAATTTTCAAATGGTTTTTTTGTGTTTTTTTTTCTCCATTACCCTACCACCCCACCTGCGGTAGATAATAATTTCTCCACCTTGTGCAGATTTAATGAACCAAAATGCCAATAGTCAATGATACCGGGGGATGTTCCTTTCGCTTTGGCACTGGGGCGAATCGATTGCATTGGTGGGAGTGGAAGGATGATGCCACCTGAAAGCACAGGTGGAAATGAACCAGGTCGAGCTGGGGGAACATTAAAAATCACATTTGCACTTCCCCCAGCTGGAAGCTGCACTTGATTTGCCCGATCGATTGATTCGACCGTGCCGCAAAAGACGCTCGCCCTCCTATATAGTGAGTCTGGTTAGCGCACAGCAGGTGCAACGGGATACGCGATACCGCAAACAAAGCAAAACAACAAAAACGGCTATTTGATGTATCGTTTAGCGAAGAGCACACGCTAATCAGTCGACACGGCAGGCACAACGAACAGCGTTTCATTCAAGATTCCCTTCTCTTTGGCGTGCACACCCGGCGGTAGGGTTTTCGCGGTTCCGTATCGATCCGCACTTGCTCGGCACTTAATTTCTGTTTCTTCAACACTTGATCACGCTCTGCGTGAGAACTTTACCGCACCCACTGCCTTGCTGCCCGCCCATTCGCTTGGTGGGTGGGCTTAGCGGTTGGGCTTTAGCTATTATTAGTCGGCCCTTTGGGTGTTGCAAAACACAAGGTGTGTTGGCCGTACACTTTCCGTTTCCGGTTCGAGTGGAATTTTTGTAGCGCATTTGCTTAACACAACCATTCCGTGCGCCCTTCTTGCCGCGTGCACTTGGAGAGCGGAAAATCACTGAACCACACAGGCAGCAAAATACAAAAAAAAACAGTGAGAAGAGGCTAATTAAACACAAAATAACACAGCTGCAAAACACGTTGCAATCAATCTCTTCTCTCTGTTTTCTTGCGTTTCCGTTAGAATTCAGCTTCGATCAACAGCTTAATTAATCGTTCTGTGTGGTTGTGTTTGTGTGTAGCAAGATCAAGAAACTTGCGCTCTCGCAGAAGCGACGAACCCCACGGCACGCCGAGCGCTCGCACGTACCTTAAACTGTCGACCGATCGCGAGCGAATTCGAGTGGGAACTGGGCGGTGTAGATTGCGCCTCGGTTGCGCGTACCCGTGCGATCGCGAAAATCCTCCCTCCCTGTCGGTGGCGGTGGAGCGTTAATGTGGTGCGGCGCGGGTAAGGTGGGGGGGAAGAGATGTGGGGCGCTGTAAAATCACTCGATCAGATCGAACGCAAATACTGCTGCGTCATGAGATGTTGGCGAGTCTCCTCTTCACCGTGAGGCTTTTAATGACCATCACCATTTCCCCTGGGGGGGGGGGGGGGGGGGGGTGAGGCCGCGGCGGGGGATGTCTTTTGACGCCATAACAGTGTCGGTTGAGTCTGATGAGCATCCCAGCGGTGTGTTAGTCATCTTCTTCTCCGATCAGCCCAAGCCGGGAGGAGGAAGCGGGAGGATAGCATACTTCTTCTAACGAACGAGAACGAGGAGAACTTTCCGTTCGCGGGAACCACCAACACCATTAGCGCAATGGGCATTTTCTCCGGTACGCCTTGCGGATGTCTCGCCGGTGCCAATGCGTTGGAGATTCCCGAGCGGCGTGAGCTTACGCAATGGGAACCATTTTCTAGAAGCTCGCATGACGTAGGGCCCCCGGGACGGTGGAGAAACCGGTTCCAGGGTTTGTTGTTTGGTGTGCTGTTGCGGCACATGAAAGTACGGAGTGTGTCGTAGTGTGCGGGAGTGAATGTCGTGTGTCCAAGGTCAGTTCGAATGCAAGTTGGGAGAGCTAGCAGCGGCCGGTATTATGTTGCGATATTTGGCATTGGGCATTCGTCGCAGGACTGTTGACCCCTTCGTTTAGCGGGAACGTTGAACTTGAGTTGCGCCGGAAGGACGCTGTCCAGGCATCTGCTTGGGACACTCTGGGCTGAAGCAAAGCAGCTGAGGAAGCTCTCGGTTGAGCAATGATAAGCAAATTGGAACCATTCACATGTGCGGAACTTTCAACACATACACCACACATCGATCAAGCTGTTTGGCGGAGGTTTATAAGCAAATAATTGGAAGAAGTTGCAGCACATTATAGCAACATGCCATAGGTACGCCATCGGTAGCAGCTAAACGCTCGTTTCACAACCAGGACGGCGCTGTTGGCGAGTGTAAGCTTCTCTCGACTCTCCCATCCAGAAAAGCAGAATACTAACCGTGTTGGTGCACCGTCAGAACCGAACAAAGCAGCGGCCGTACAGAAAAGTAAACCGCATCTGAAACAACGGCAAGGCTGTCTGTGACTCACTGCGGGTCGAAAAATAATTGCTGGAAAAATAGGAAGTGTCGGCACCGGGTGGAAAATGAGCGATGGCGAAATAGAGAAGAGTGTTTACGAGAGTGTGAGAGTAAAAGAGAGAGAGAGAGATAGAGACAAAATGGAACAACGTAAATCTCACCTCACTCCATGGTGTGGTACAGTCGTAAAACTTGCCTCACGCAGCATTAAGCCGTCTAGGGTTGAAATCTGCTGCGGTGCGCATTTTGTTCGTGCGTGCGCGCGGGCGCGGAAAGGGGTGGAAAGAGTGTACGCCGTGTGCCGCCGAGACAGGTGTTGATATATGCACGCGGCACCGATCGGGTTGAGCTGTGTGATCGACAACCCTGGGTTGCCCCGGAAGAGCGGGCTCGAAAGAGAGCAATCTGAGTCAATGTAGCGCGTGCGTGGGGCACTGGGTCAAGGTGGATCGATCGGATCGGACCGGCCACAATCGGCATTGGATTTGACGACCGCGTTGCCATTGACCCTGAACGGCCTGCCTGGCTGGCGAGCGGGTAAAGAATGTGGATCTTATTTACACACTGCTTGTTACGCGACAAATGCGTCGATGATGAAGGTGGCTTTGTTGTGGTAATTATGTGAATGATATCTACATAACTACAATGAATGTGGCGATAGAATGTAATCAATAAATAAAATAAAAGAAGACACACCGTGAAGCATAATGTAAATTGGATGAAGCAGTGCTTGCGCCAAGCGAAAGCTTGACGCACCGAAGAACCGCTTGAAAGCTTTCCGAGCGCCTTTGCTTATGCAACCCGCATAACACGGAACTATGGGACACAAGCACTGTGACGATCAAAAATGTTTGTTGTAATATTTGTTTATGTTTTTCGAGCCCTTTTTTTTAATAATAAATCAGTTTGACTCAAAACATGAACTCTGTGTACCTACAATTATCTCCACGTTCAGCTCTAAACAGTTCATTCTTATGCACAACGTAGCGTACTTCTACCGACTAGCCAAACAATATGAGGCTCATGTTTACACAGCGATGGTACAGACACCGATTCATTAAGTACACGGTTCCGTATGGAAACAATTGTCCAAGAATAGGGGCTCGCTTTTTATAACGCGCGTTGTAATCCGCATCAGCACAATGCTTGATTCGCGAGAATTTTAAACCATTTGTTGTTTCAGCCGTTTTCAGCCGTACGGCTAAGCACATGGGACACACATCGTCGGCAGGATCAATGTCGACTTATAATGTACTGCATTAGCGATGCGCCTTGCCAGTCTGGTTCCTTTGCTAGCGCTTCCGCCATGCATATGTACGGAAAGTTGTGCACGTTGTTTTTGCTGCTCGCTTGGTGTAACGTTGGTAAGTGGTTGTCGCAAAAAATAAGCGAAATCTGGGTAAAATATTTGCTCCTTCTGACGATCTTTGTTGGTTGTTGTACTTTTTGTGCGTACTTTTTTTTGCTTCGGTAGCGTTCACCCGACAAGTGGTGCCCAACATACAAGTGTGTCCAGACTTTGCCGAGTTTACCTTCACCTACGAGTGCCAGCCAACGTGCGCCGAGCGGATCTGCACCATCACGCCAACGTCGGTGAAGCGGGACGCCTGTACGTGCAAGCTGGGCTACATCCGAGAGTACAAGAATGGACCGTGCGTACGAACCTCCAGATGTCCGCTGTGAGCAACGATAGGGGAGAAGATTATTGTGAATTGTCAAAGCGTCAAATGTATTAGAAAAATGTTAAATAAATAGTAAACCCAATGTAATAGACCACTTTTGAGTGCAACGAACGAACGTGTTTTGAGAACGAAACGAATTTTGTTGAGTTGTCGGTTGGATACTCATAAAAGGCATTGAAATTCGAAATGCCTGAAGGCATTGAAGTAGATAGCGCTGATATGTTTTGATGCATTTTCTAACATAAAACCAGACTATTAAAACGCACAAGTTTGGAACTATTACAACACGTACTCATAGGTTATTGTTACATTGTTTTATTTCATTTTTTCACTGCCAGTTTTGACACTTAGAGCTACTGCTTCCATCCGATCAATGGCGCCACCAACCGGCTATCCCAGGCAGCTCAGTGTGATGCTTTCCGGCACCGGTGTGCACTGGTCCGAGGCTATGCACTTGCCGCTGGTCAGATCGCGCTTGTAGCCAATGCGGCAGGCGCAGAAATCCTTCATCGGTATGCACGAACCCTGACAGGTGTCATCGCACCCATCGTCCGTAAACTCTTCGTAGATTGGATCGCATTGGAGCCCGGTTGCCGTTCTGGTGGCCAGTGCCATCAGCACAAGCAAAATGCAAACTCGCACGATCGACGTCCTCATGGTGGTGGGTACTCGCGTAACGATCTGTACGGGCACAAACTACACACAGTAATGGGGATTGGCGGTGGGTGATTCGATCTAGTGCCGCGAATCTCAGCAGCAGGGTTTGTTTTTACAACCGGACTGTCAAGCAGTTCTGCCAGACCTGTTGACAGTTGTGTACACAGGTGCGCAGATTCGGGGAAACAGTACCCCGTTTGGGGGTTGTACATTGAGTTGAGAGGGATTTAGGAGCGAATGAAATTGGAGTAGCAGGTTTTTTAGCGTGTATCGAACGACGGTACAAAGAAAGGCTACCGAAAACAATGTTCCGAAAATCATATGAGATTGAAGAAGTTTTTACCAGAACTAAAAATGGTTTTAAAGAGCCTCAATAAAAGAGAAAAATAACACAGGTTAATGTTTAATTTAAGTCTTTATTTTATAGCATTTTTAATATGACAGCTCGTCCTGAATCCATCTCGTATCATAATGAACAAACAGCGTCCCGCGTTTGTTGGCCCAACTTCCAGCATCAAGCGAAGCATGCAAAGCTGAACGCAGACATTTGGCGAAGAACCGGTATGTCTTCCGGAATGGAGCACTGGTTTTGGCGCACACACTGTTGCGTTTTCGGATCCTTCAAGTAACCGTCCATGCAGATGCAAATGTTGCGCACGCCCTTAAAGTCGCATGGAACGCCGCAGATGGAATCGCACGGTGCATCGGAGGTAAATTCCGAGTTGGCGGGACATTCTGTAGGGTTGGAATGAAAATTCGCTTCAGTGTTGAGAAAACGAAAGCAAAGTACCGTGACCATTTCTTACGCGCGCCAGTAGGGCCAACGAACAGGATGGCTAGCAGCAAACAAGCGGCGAAAACTGATGTCACCTGCATGATGAGTTTGACGCAAAGGTTGCCGCTCCGGATTGATTCGATGCGTACTTACATGAGAGCTACCGAGGAGTGTTCTGGGATGGGTGGCAGTAACACTTAGCAGGCGAAGCTGTTTTCATTGGTTCCGCGGAACACTTGAATCAACTTAGAAAACGTAAGCACTGGTAACGATCGATGTGGACACTGAGAAGAGTTTGTAAACGGTTCTTGAAATGCAGCGCTTACGTCGCTGGAGCATTGGGGGCACACATGGAATAATCGATCTTTTTTAATCGTGTTACTTCATTTACCTATGGGTAGATTTGATAATAGAGCTTTGTATTGGTTGAGGCAGAGGTCATATGACTACGATTAAAACAAATTAGCAACATTCGATTCCTAGCCTTGTTTATTGAAGAAATGACTGATTGTGAACCACACCGAGTCTATGAAATTAACAGAACTGGTCTAACAATACAACATTGTAGACTGTAACCGGGATGTTTCTAACAGTACGCGGTAAATGTACCCTGTCAACCGCCACGACACCGATCGGCATGTTTCGCACAAAAGGAATGTCGTGCCGAATCGCTGCATACCAACCAACGGGAAGGTTGCGATAGTTGGCAAGCTTACCTTGCAGCCGTCAACAGTCAGCGAAAGCGTTAGCAGCAGGGCGTTAAGCGCGTGTTTCAAAAATCTCCTCCGCCTGGGCGCGATAAACGGTTCGCGATAAAGGGATTAGGGAGCAAACTCGGTACTTATGCAACTGCATCGGGGAGGCACCAGTGCAAACCAATGGGAAGGCTCACACTGGTCCCGCCTGGACCGCACGGACCGGCAGCTGCAACGATCGCTAATTGAACCTGCCTGGAAGCGATGCAGACTGGTCAAAATGGCCTTATCCCCTCCCCCCCCCCTTTTCGCTAGGATGAGCAGCAGAAGGAAGCATAAATTATGATGCTGCTCAAAACGAATTCCTATCTGTGCGGGATTCTGCCCGTGCTATGCGGCGCTTCCAACCCCAAAAGACGATTATCAGCGGGCGCGTTGATTAGATTTACGGATTTGCTGGTATTCTAACCTCCTCCCATTCCCCCCCCCCCCCACCCAACTTGCAGCCCGGCAGTACGGCAATGCTACGGTGTTGACGCTGCACGAACCACACCACCCGTCCCGTAAACGGTTGGAATGTCCGTGTGAGAATAATTTCGTGCACTTGGGATGTGTTGTATGATGTGCGCCGTACGTAAGTCCGTCCGGCGGTGTTGTGCGTCCGGTACCGATTTGTTGCTTTTGTCGTTTTGTTCGTGTGCCAGTTCGGAAGGAGCTGGGAGGGGGGAGGAGGGAGGAGGTTGCAGTACGCGTGAACACGACGGAACTATTTGATCTGATGAGCAACACACCGCAAACACCGCGTGTATTTGACAGTCTCGCGAGACTTTCTTTCTCACACCAGGCCCGCCGCTGGGTAGAAGCTGCAAGTAGGCCCTAAGTAAACAACAATCATTAGGCGGCTCCACTTAGTTAGGGCCTGTGATTAGCGGTACGGTATGGCGTGTTAATTGGACGCCTGACTGTTGAAGTGTTTTGCTGTCGCGCTTGTTGTGGTCCGTCTCCAACACAGAGCTTTCGCTACACAGCAGAGCAGTTGAAGAACGTGTTCCGCAGAGGCAATGGCAGGGGTTTGGTCTGGGGGGGGGTCGTTGAACTATTTATGAGAGCAATTTGTAAACTATTTCCGCTAGTGCTATCCGTCAAGCGAGGAAGAATTACGATGCAGCTTGGAATTTTAATGCCATAGAAAAGCTCAACATTGGTTCCACCCGGCTTACATGGACACTTCATTCCGGGACAACAGCGTGAAAAGGGAATAAATAATGAATAAACCACATTTGGTCGGATTGAAAGGGCTTATCGAATGGGGTGGAAATGTTAGACGTCTTTTTTTTGTTTTGTTTTGGAGTGAAAGAGTTTTCCTCTTAAAAGTTTTTTGTTTGTTGGTATTTGGTAAGGATGTAAGTAACCTAGCAGAAAATGAAAAACAAAAAAATGCTCACTTTCCCATGAAACCTTACCCTTCCCTCCTTTGACGGAGGCAGAACAATAACAACTCGGGGGAAGGATGGATGAAAGGAATCGATCGACCAAAGCCCGAAAAAAGACGGAACAAAACCACCGAAACCAACATTACACCATTTGAGCTAAGCAGCAGGCATTACTGGCCAGAAGGTTCGAAGTAATCGAACCGGAAGGAAGCAGCTGGTACTTGCCAGGCTAGGTTGGCCAGCCCGCACTTCAAGCCGACCATTGCTCGGGGTGTAAACTTTTAACGAAACAAAATGCTGCGGCGAGCGAATCGGCGAGATATGGCAAGAGTGTGTGTGAGAGAGAGAGCGAGAGAGATCAAGAGAGAGTGAAAGAGAAGGACAGCAACAAAAAACTAGCCCCAAAACTAGGGTTGAAATTGGGAAACTTTTGATTAAATTTCATTAGAACCTTCCGCATCCCTTTTGGGGAGCACAACACTTCAACCGAACCCGATTTCGATAGGATTAGGTGTGGAAGAAAGAGAAAAAAAGAAATGGAAAGGGAACCAGCACGTCTCACAGCATCAAACGGCTGTAGATTGAAAAGCGAAAAGGAAAATTCACGAAACCAAACTGTGTGTCGTGGGGAAAAGCAAAGAACAATCAGCCACCGGAGCAAGCTTTTCGCTTCACTTACGCCTGGTGGGCGGTGTTTTTGTTGGGTCCATTGGGAGCGTAAGCAAATCGTTGAAAGCATTCTTTCCCCATTGTTTCGGTGTTGACGGGGGTGATCCTACAGCACCATAGCCATCGTAGCGCAAAACGGCAAAAGATGTTCGCTTATCAGCGTCATCATTATTAACTATTATCATCGGCAGCGATCGTTGTTGCTAGGATCAATGAGGGCCGTTGAAGTGATAGCTTGTCGTCAGTGTTATATGTTCACGGGGCAGCATTAGAAGGAAGGAAAGAGGGTGCCCAAATGTTTTTCACTGCAGGGGTGTAACGTGTTTTGTGGCCGGTTAATATTTGCTGTAGAGGATAGTGCAGATGGGGTAGGAATTTGTTTTGAGGTTAGTGTGTAAGGCTTTTGATATTTGTCAAAGACTAGCATGGGGTTACATAATTGAAGGGCGTTTGAAGTTTGAAGGTGCAAACATTCACCAAAGCATGGTTCTACGCGTGGGAAGGAGAGATACAAATTAGATGAAATGAGCAAGTTGAAGAATAGATGCAAAGCCATACCAAAATAGCACTTTGTATTACAAATTGCATAACTTCGGGCTGGTTTCTGAGAGCAGACAGCCAGGACGTGCTGGACGTCGCTATTTAAAATTTTGAATTTTGATTGCAAGCAGAAGGCTTATCTCGTCCTAACTTTTATTCTATCGATTTTTTTCGGTACATCTTTGGCTCTATCAAACCTGTGGCATTTCTTGGAATCAACAAAAGAGCTTAACTGTTTAGCAATTTTCGGATTTGAAACTTTTTGAACAGAATGGAGTTGAAACACTTTCACACTAGCAATACTACGAAATGGAGTTGTGTCGAAATTTTAAGGTAGCTAGCTTTATATGGTCAATTTTTAGGAATTATCAGTACAAGCATGAATAACATGTTTTAGAAACGATTTGTATTAGAGATCTGTTCGGGCTAGGGCTAGGCTAAACCGCTTGCAGTCAAATTGCTACACTTCAAATGTAGTTCGTTGATAAACTCGAACGTTTTATGCATCAACAACGCTCTACAGCATACTTTAAAGCCAGCTTTAATTCTACCACTTTAATGAAGCATCGCCAATTGCACCGCATTGCTTGAACCGTTACATGGATATGGTTTGTCTGCCGTTTGGTTTGCGTGCATTCTGTGCTTTAAAATTTTTTTTCAATGGAATTAAAAACACGAACAAACAGCATCGCCCATTTGCGCTCCTGTCTCGCTTCTCAGCCTCGGTAAACCGATCAATGTTTCAGGCCTTTCAAGCGTGCTCGTTGCGTTTCCCCAAATCCACAATCCGTACACGTTAAATCATTAAAAAACCATTTTATGTGACAAAACCCAACCAAAGGGGGTTGAAGCTGAGCTCGCAAGGATTGCAAACAGAGCATTATTGAATTGGTTAAAAAAGCACGCACACATACACGCATCTTCCGCCCCCTTTTCGGTCATGCCTGTACATTCACTGTCGCAATGAAATTTCCTCATCGGCTGCCGGTTCCTTCTGCCACTCCAAGCTCCGCACCATGGATGTGATGTTCGGACCGGTCGGATCGGTTACGTTTAATTAATTTAATAAACTCAACGACGGCACAGCGTCTGTGTGCGTGGGCTCACGCTCTCAGTTCGAGCCGGGTGAGCATGGGCGTTTTGGTTGCTGCGCCACCTAATGGGAAGAAAATGAGAGCACCCGGGCTGGGCGTTTTGTAGCGGGCGGAAACCGAAAAACCTCCTCAAATAAATCACAAACCATTGAAGGAATGATTAAAAAGATGGAATTCAATTACGCTGTTTACAAACATGTGACAAGGCCGGCCGATATTTACACGCTGCACGATAAAAGAAGCGCATTGCCACAAACAAACACGTGCGCGCATATCGGTCGCGATATGAGGCTGTACGGTTAATAAATTACGCTTCGAGGCACCGAAAAGCACAACATCCCCAGCAACCAGTGCCCGCGCCGGGGACGGGGGCAGTCGGATTGGCCGAAATCAACGCACCAGTACCAGTCGCGGACAGGCTTTTGCTGCATTTAAAACAGTGCTCCGGCCGCGGTCCAGCTGTGGTGGTGCGGCCATGCAGCAACCATTGCAGCAGCCATCCATTTCAATGATCCCTTATCGAAGTTCAATCCCTGTCGGGGCTTGCCTGTGACGGCTTTGGGGTTTGGGAAATGGGCCGGTCGACATCGACCAACACTTGTCATCGGGTTTGAGGTGGGTGGGGGGGACGCAACCGAATTGTTCAATGTTCAGTCACCGAACGGCAAAATGAACTCCCGTGGGCAGTAAAACGCGGGTTAATTACGGTTGCTCACTATGGACTGGGCCGAGAGTCGCTAGGTCGTAGTTGTTGCTGTTGTGCGAAAATAGGAAGGGATGCGGTTAAGAGGAGACTGGGTGAGCTTGAGGGAGGAGTGATAATGAGCTTCCCTTCCTTGAGCTTTTTTATTGTGTGTGTGTGTAAACGTACCAGTGGGATGAAGAGTGGGCACCGCCGGGTTTGGTGGTTGATCCGAAACGTCCGACCATAATTGATTGCAAGCGCACCAGCAGTCTCTTGCGTACTTTATGATCGTTCACGTTTTGGAGCGGGTATGGAGCTGAAACAATACACCGCAAACCGAACCTACGGGACATCGATACGATTATTGACATAATCCGTACCCCTCATTGGAAAGTCAGTTGCACCTGCAGTAGAGTAAAGGAGTGAAGTAAAAATGTTGATACATTTTTATATTTTATTTTCATAGCTTGAGTGAACATGAGTGTCGTGTGAAATACTTTTTGCCATTAGTAAAGAATAAAAATTAGAACGAAAGTCATCCCATAAATTGTGTATTCAAATCAACTGTTTTCGTCAGTTGATTCACTAAAAGCACTGCATTATGGCTATTAACTATCTGAATTTAAATTGGGAAAGCTATTAGCTGATGATGCAGTAAAGTGGAACTATTTAGGATTATTAGCAATTCCCATAAATATCCCACAACAAAATGGACTCTTATTACTTATTACAAGTGCATTTTGCAATAAAAAACGAACGCCAAGCACCCAAATGGAACACGGTTGTACGGTTTTCATTCCCAAAAATAAGCACACAGTAACACGTAACAGTGAAACCCATTTGCTTCGCTTGATGAAATGCTTGTAAGGCATGCAACGCCAGTACGTCGAAAGGAAGAATGCATCCCGCTGCCCGCACGAACGC
Source organism: Anopheles merus (assembly GCF_017562075.2). Classification (NCBI taxonomy): domain Eukaryota; kingdom Metazoa; phylum Arthropoda; class Insecta; order Diptera; family Culicidae; genus Anopheles; species Anopheles merus. The sequence goes on from NC_054082.1 coordinate 14,323,533, forward strand.
AAACAAAATCGACAGGTGGAACATTCGACAACGATCTGGCCACCACGCTCTGTGCAACGACAGCCACCGACACGAAGCTCGATGCCGGTGGATGAAATTAGATTTTCCAAGATCCAAGTGTGCATAGGCAGACGGCCGTCAGGGGCGCATGGGATGGCCGTTTGCGGAACTCGGCACGGCACACGATGAATTACGTCTACGAGTTGCGTCGAGTGCAGTCGAGCCATCGAAAAGGCACAAAAGATTGCACTGGAACCGCAAGAGCAAATGAAATGCAAACCGGTGAAAAGTTAATTTCTGACGCTGGTTTTCCATGCTTTCGCTGCGGACGCTACAGCCACTTGCTTGCTTTGCTTGCGTTGCTTTGGTGGTGGTGATGGTAGTTAGATGCGGTAACGATGGTCGAGATGGCAGCGATGATGGATTCGAATGAGGGAAGCGGACAAAAAAATGAAAAAAAACAGAACAGCACTCGATTAGTGATGAAGTGCCCGAGAAGTAAATCAAAGGAGTGTACGAGACGAAGCAATGTATAGGAACAGAAATAAGTCTCGGCACGGAAAAGTGTCGCTTGTTCGCGGTGCCAGCGCTTTCCCGCCCGTCGCGGTAGGGTAGAAAGAACGTACCGAGCACGAACGAAGGAGGATGAAATCAAGTTTAATTAACTTGGCAAATAGAAAATGAAGTGTAAAAATGCTTCCTTTTTATAGTTAATTAAAATGCTAGAAGCGATAAGTAGAAGGTGAAGGGAATGGACCCTGGCGCGCGGGTGCTGCCTCGCAAATGGAAGTCCGTCGCCGTGCACGAACGATGAGGAACGGACGCAGTGTCACCACAGGCATCTCCACCGAGCACGCCCGGGCCGGGCACCCGGGCAGTGAACAAACAGTGACTGATGATTGTGGTCAGTCCATTAGGTCGCCTACTGTTCCGTGCGGTATGGATGGCTTAAGCAGTGGTTGCTGCCGCCGTCAACGTGCGTCCCGGTGCGTTTTCACAAAGTTGCGCCCGTCCCGGCGAAAGCCTTTCCGCTCATTAGGCGGTTGTTGGGCGCTTGGGGTTTTGTTGTTGTGGTATTGTGAGTTTTATCGGCAAAACGGAAGCGTGAGTGGGGGCTAAATGAGTTCACTTAGCAACAATGAAATGAATTGGCGATGATGAAGCTTGAAGCTAGCGGTTGTTTTACTGGTTGGAGGTTTTTTTTTTTTTCAGTGGGAAAATGATGTAGTCTCGAGCAAGAGTGTTGAAGAACATTTCCATTGGCATAGTTGATGAAGTGTTGATGAGGTGAAGTGAATTGGAATTTAAATGGAGAGAAAATTCCTCCTTTTGTACGCTTTGAATTATTCTGTAGGATTAGTTTTAAGCATTGCTGCTAGAAATATTTATACATTTATGCAGAAATAGTGCAAATGTACCAATGTTGATGTATTTTGAAGTCGTAATAGAAATGGATATTAATTGTACAAGAATACTCATTTTACACTAACCTGAAAGCCTGAGATACCCCTACTTAATAGTGGCACATATCTTGAAACAGGACGTATTGAAACTGTCCACAACCACTGTCCAGCAAGATTAGATACTATAACGCTTTAGGCAATAGTATAAATTTGTATATGAATTTGGAAGAAAAAGAGATTTTTTTACATAGCACCTAGACTAACATAAATTAGTTTCTAACATGATTGGAATAAGGAATTAATTTTAAGTATGGATATGTACTCGTTGAAGCCAGAAGACTAATTAAATAAATAAATATATAAATACAAAATACGAAATATGCATCACTTCAAAACTCATTCAAAAACAACTAAAGTTGTCCCAGAGATACAACAGAGCTAATAAAAGTAATTTAATTATTTGTAATGATCTCCATCTCTATCTGCAGCATTTTATTAAATGAATGTATGAATGTTAAATGAAAATAAAGAACATGACGTAAATTTGACTGTGTAATTATTAAAACTTGTTGGTACTTAGTGTAACAACTTTCTAGGATGATGATTTTATCGTAACATGTTTCTTAAGGCAGTAGCAACAATTACAGCTGCATTTTTCAACTCCTAGCAGCGAACGGTTTCGATGAGTTACTCCCATGCCAATATGATATCTTGCTCTTGCTGTAGTCGATGTGAAACTGCATCAGCAGTACCACAAAGTTAGAGATGGCTGCCAACATCTGGAACGAAACAAAGCTTCGGTGAGTCAATTCCTTTGCATTAGAACCGATAGCATACCAGGAACGAACGCTTCAAACCCCCGTGAGCAGCTCAAAGTCCATCGTAAACATGCCGGCAATGTTTATTTTCAGCATCGAGTGGTTAAGCGACAGCAGGAAAGTGTTGAGAGTCGCGTGGAAGTATCTATCCTGCCCGGGAATCAACGATAGGCGATGAACGGTCGATTTGATCTTTTGACTCTGTGTTACAGACAGTGGAAAATGATTGCATTTTCTAACGAACGCGTATGCGTATGTTTTACCTTTTCCGAAATTGCATAACACACGGCAATCAGCTGTGCCGTATACATGCCGTACACTAGAATCATCATCGTACCCATTGCTTCGAGTATGTGCGGGCTTGGATTCCCCAGCGAGAGGGTGTAAAAGTGGGTAAATTGATAGAAGAACTTACACGAAAGGGAACGGGACCGAGAACGAGAGGGAAAGCAACATTAAATGTAAGTCGGTAAGTGATAAGAAACTGTAGCCAGCTTTCTCCCGAGATATGAACCTTCGACATGAGCTCTTGGAACAAAATTAACAAGTACAGCGCCATCGACAGGGAGTAGTAGGGCAGTATCTTCTGCACACTGCCGGCATACTGCTGGTACTGCTGCAGGTGCAGTTGCAGCCGGCGGGACGGCGGAAGCAATTCGTTCGCACCGGGCCGTATGCAGATGGTCCACAGGTCGGCGAGCGTGTCGTTGATTTCCCCGAGCGTCAATCGCTGCACAAACAGCAGGGCGTAAAAGTTGTTCACGTGTGCTATGTTCGGTATGAGGCTGACCATGAACAGCACCGCCTGGACGAGGCTGATTTCCGCCCATTCAATCAGCGTTAGGTAGACGGACACGTGGAGCGTGTAGGTGGCGCACGGCAGCAGCACGAGCTGGGCGAGCAGCTGCACCTGCTCGCCCAGTGCGACCGTGGTGCGGCGCGCCAGGGCACGCACACCCGCCAGCAGGTCGGTAAGAAGCTGCCGGTAGGTTTCGAGAAAGAGCAATTGCTGCACCGCGATCAGCACACAGTTCCCGTTGAGGACCAAGTTTTCCACCGCGTGTAGGATGTCCTGCATGCCCACCTTGGGAATCTTCATGCGTTCCGGCAACCGGCCGAGCCTGTACTGTACCGCGGCGAACAGCAGCAGCAGTACGGTTGCAACCGGCACGAACGGTTTGCAAGTGTCGAAGCGTCTTTTGCGAAAGTTGTAACGGAACGGCACCAGACCGGCGGCGTAGCTGAGCAGCAGATTGAAGTAGAGGGAAAACAGTAACAGCATTTGGCTTGCTGGTTTGTTTGGAGCGAGCGCGCGCGCGTGTCTGTTTGTGTTGGCTTTGTGAGCACTGCCGCAACGAAGTGATGACACTTAAGGTCCGACAGCGGCCGGTGTACCGGTAGCTCAATTAATGGGATCCACCCGCCGCTGATAACGTTTTGATGAGCCATTTTTATCATTCACTTTCCGATTGAATAAAACATAATGTAGTGGGGATGATTGAGCGGCGGGCATTGCCATCGGCTTATACGAACGTATCACCTGGAGAAAATTATTAATGATGTACTCCGTGTGCATTAATCATTGCTGGGCTCGGTTCGGCGAACCGGGCGTTAGATAGATAAACGGTGGACTAGAGCAGGAGTCGGACTAAAGCGGTATGATTAATACATATATTAGCCGAATAGAACGAACACGTTTGCGTTGATGAACATGCTTTTGGTTAATTTGGATTGTTCACATGGTTTCCAAGAGCTTAGCTGTTATGCCAATTACATGTGATGTGAGTGTCTGTTATGACTTTTCTACAAAAAGAGGTTTAGTTTAGATGTAGTACAAAGTATGAGTATGTTTAAGCTTCATATTATTCAAAATTACACACAAGTACGCTAACTAAGTGTCATTTGTCAGGTGAATTGCATAGCTGCAGGCGTTTTAGTGCGAACATTGCCTACTTTTACACGCACACACTGGCACTATGGATTAATTAAAGGTTACCATCACTAAACGGGCGCTCTTGAACCATCTCGCCAATGTGTCCAACGTTGCCATCGATTGATTTAAACCATCTTCCTCCTCGCTTACTGCAGTGCATCGATCAACTTTAATGAGAAATGTGTTTGTGAAAGGGATTGCCTGTCATCCGGGCCGGGCTTGGGCTGCCATTAGGGCTTGGCCCGCGCCAGGAAGGAAGCAACCACCACACACTCCGCCCGGTGCACGCACAATCTATCATCGTCTAATTTTCTGCCCAACTGATTGGTCTTTCCTGACTTGCAGGATCGCTCGGGCTGATAAAATGACGCTCCGTACCGTATCCTCGCGATGCAGCCGGCTGCATCTCAACCGGTTTCTAATAAATTTTCGTTATCCTTAGCTCTTTGTCATTGCCGTACTAGGTGATGGTGTGCCGAAGATCAACGGTTGTGTACCATCGTTTCCAGTGTGCGGCAGGTTTTATGGATTGATGCGCTTAAGAGTGTACGGTTTTCGGGATGGTAGCAGCATGGTGATGGGTTTTTATCGTGCCGTTGCCGAGGCGCGTAAGCAGCCTCGTTGACGTTGACGTTTTCGCAACCGTGCCCGTGAAGATGATGAAGATTCATTTGGCCGTTTGACCGTACGCCGGTCTGGCTGTACCGTACTGGAGCGACAACACGAGAGGAGTAGCGTCACAGGGCGTCCAAAGTGATCCATTGTTCAGAGCTTTGAGTGGTTTGAGCGGCGGGCAGAGGGTTGCGACGGTAGCAGAATCGGTGCAAGTGTAATATGAAAGTGATGACTACCTACCGTTTAGCTATCGATATGAGGTGGTTCGATCGATTGAAGAAGCTTCTCGGAAGCGAGTTTAATGTTGTGTACACTTTTTCAGCATCTCAAGATGAAAGCTCGATGTTGTCTTGCACTGGTCAGGAGAGGAGTGAAACTTGGTGTGTCATACGAGAATGTCATTATATATTTGCAAAAGCATGACAAACAATGCGTCTGTTCGAAAGCACCAATTAGATTCTTATTAGGATCAAGTCAATATTTGTCAAATGAGCCTCATTCTCGTATTTATCTTAACTGATTTGCTTGCAAACCTGATAGAAGGTGGCAATGCCATTTAATCCTATCATAGTTGCTGCCACCAGCTCCGAGCTATCTCGGCACATTGGTTTTAATTAATTTTTACTGTTTGCATTCGACCAGTGACAAAGGAGCTGCATCCAAGAACCTGATGAATGAAAACGGTTCTGCAACCAAGAAGGGTAGTGGTAGAATAGTGTGTGCTTTAAATACGGCATCATTCTTCCATCCCCGGATGTCGTTTCCTTGCGCTAACGATCGCTTTTATCGCCTATCAGCAGTCATCGGACGGATTTACAGATGGATGGAAAGAACAAATGACTAAGACGGTAAGGAATTTTGTTCATCCAACTGGACGTTGTACAGCGATCGCGAATGTGGGTCGTAAATCGTACAGTTACAATTTACTACACCCGGTGACAGGGGGTAAATGGCTCAAGGGCACAAACGAACGGGTCCCGATTTCCGTAAGCCGTTGTCATTTTGATGCACTCGTTAAGTGGAGCATAAAACTGGCCAGCCAGTGGGATGGTTCAGCGGAAAGATGTCTGTACGGCTGGTCGGCAGAACCAGAAGTTGCTCCACCGTGTGCGGTACGTGATCTGACTTGATAGAATTGGCGGTGGGGCAATCCGAGCCCCTCGTAAAGCGAGCCAATAGTTTGGGCTTATCGTTGAACCGTGAAATAATAAGCCCTGCTCGCCGGTTATACGGCCGGGCACAGCTACTGCTGCTGCTGCTGCGACTGCTGGTACAGCAATCGTAATGATTACGAAGAAAGTTAATTAAATCTAACGTTCGGCGTACGTGGATAAGAGTAGAGGAGAGCACAGGAGTGCTCGCACGATTGGTGCTATGAGACGTATAAATCTTGCCGAACCGAAAACGGGATCATTGAGTGAATTGACACCGATTAGAGCAGGGATAAAGATTTGTGGATTGTGCATAGTGCAGAACGGAAACAGATTTGCTGCTGCTCATTGTGGGAAATTGCTTTGGTTTGGTGGAATAATAGCGTTTTGGCTTTTTATTTGATGTATGCTTGAGGCATACATACAGCATTTAATTACTTTTTTTTAAATAAATGTTTTGATTTGACAGTTCAACAGGTCACAAGCTACCATTTACAAATTTATTTAGTATTTAGTGGTGGTTCTTTAAAATTGTGTTTTTTTAAAACCTACGTTAAAAGTTAAAAAAGAGAGACGATTAATAATATACAATAGATAAATATATAAGGAAAGCAATTGGAAAGAAAGTTCTTCTAACCATACTGCTTTCACAATCAGTAAATAATCATTTGGCTTGATTTTTCACCAGCTATTCCCTCTTTATAAAATACAAGAAATGTTTTGTGCAAGAAGTAGCTATATTATTATTTTCTATTTCCACAGATGAAGTGCAACGTCGATTGCATGATTGCCGCTTATTCCGCAACTCAACGCAAACAACGTTAACCCAACCGTGGGGAGTTTCAATTCACGGCAAGATTTTTGGTTGTGCTCCTTGCCGTGGGCCAAGTGTCTACTGCATTGTAAGAAAAGCAGGTAAACATCGAGTGCCTTTGGCAAGCCCAAGCTGCATCGTATCGGCACTACAGCCTGCACCAACAACGAAATAATGCATGAACAGTTGAGAAGAGTGGAGTTTTTCGGAGGTTTCCGGCAATTGTTATTTATGGTGCACCAGAATGGCATTTATAGTTTGCCGAACGAAGGAAGTACGGTGGTTGCTGCTGCCCAGCCACTGAAGCAGAGCGGTTGTGTACGGTTGGTTTCACCGCATTTTGTCACCGAAAACAATCGCCCCCTGGTGAAGGGGGATGCTGGTGAATGTGCACACACACACACACACACACACACACACACACACACACACACACACACACACACACACACACACACACACACACACATACACACACACAAAGAACGGTCTGTGTTTTCCTAGGCTCGAGTAATGGGATCCTGTGTTTAACCTTTGTGTATGGATGGGAAGGGGTATGTGTGTTGCCGGGCTGGTTATTTCATTGCTCCGTTTGTTTATTGAAAAGTTGCACTTGATTTGACCATTAGCCGGTCGGGGCTGGGTTTTTGGCATGCGATATGTGCAGTTTATTGCATCACCTGAGGGCTGATTGTGTTTGGAGGATTTTTCTGCTGGTTGGTTTGTGGTTGTAGTTTTATGGTGGAAAATCGAGTTTGAGAGTGGAATGTGAAGAGTGCTGTTTTTGTAAACTTCTTTCATCGTTAATACAGCCGCACAAACACAGCCCAAGAGGGGCAAGTTGAGTTTGCAAACCAGGAGGCGGAAACTAAGATCTAAGCAATTGAAGTTTTCCTCTTAAAATGGCGTAAGTGCAATGGACCGATTTCCTATTTCTGTACCTCTTCATCATCGGTTCAATACATCGCATCGTACAGTAAGTCCAGTGGGGGGGGGGGAAAATAGTTACCCATTTTTTGTTTTCGTCGCAGCAGCAAACGGGATAGTGTGCCATTTGGCTAAAGCATTTGCACATTTTTGTCAATGTAAAGTTGTGCCTCTTGGAGACGTCTTGCAAACACTTTCTGTGAAGGATTGTTAGCGAATGGTTTGGGCGAGCTCGTTTGCACTGTGCCACACATCCACATTGAAGTTGCGCTCGTCATACGAAAAGAAGCTTTGTCACGGGGTAAAATTGGAAGTGCATTCTTGAGAAAAATAGAGTTTCTGCTTCTTTTTTGAGGCGTGCATTCGACAGTACACATTGTGCTGGCAGTTGGGAAAAACAAATACGGTCTACAAAAGGTTTTCAACCAAATGGGAGGGCTGTCATGCGAATGGTTGCGCTGCGAGCTATATTATTTTGTAGATTGTCACCATTCAGCGGCGCTTCGGCGATGTTCGGTATGAGTATGCACCAAAGTGCACTGTAGTTGAGTCGGTTTGATGAGACAAAGTCAATGGTTGAGTGGGAAGAGTTGATTTATTTTGAAATTTGTCACATTTTATTTCATTCGAAGAAAATCTTCTCATTACCTTTAGTGACAAGAAAGGCGAAAGCAAATTAATTAGCAAATGCTGTAATAAGCTTTGATTAAAATCAGACAAATGCCAATAAAACATCAATCATTTAAAAGCTCTTGATCATTTAAAAGCAGCGTACGAAGCAGCGCAATCAATACTTAGCACCGATAATATTTATATTCATTTGCAAACCAATTATCGTGGCAGAAGTTCGAGTCGGTTTCTTTGTATTTATTTTTAATTTGTTTTCAAATTATTACACCCATCATCGTTATGAAATGTTCCGACATTTTCCTCCCTTGTTTACAGGCGAAATGAAACGTTAACTTCTTAACCAGCTGCATTTTCATGGACCACTGATTCCCTCCCTCCCGTACGGGGGCGTTGCTCACACCCATCTGCGCTCCGTACCCGGTGGCAAGAAATGAATTCCTCTAATTAGAATCAATTTCTGCTTGTTTCTTTCGAAGCTTTCTGGTCAGCTTTGCTCGGGCGGCGAGTTTCTTTGCTTGCGAACTGCCCCGGACCAGCCCCTGACCGTCCAGCTCACGATTCTGCCCAGTTGGCTCGATGAAGAAATTAGTGCTTTGTTGCTGCTGCTGCTGATGATTCCAGTTGACCCAACGATGTTTCGCCCCCCAAATAGGCGGTAGAGAGGGAGAGGGGGTGTGAGCGAGAGAGATTAAAGTAAGTGAGTTCAGCTAGCGAGAAGCGAGCGCACGGCGCAACAAGCGGAACGGGGTGAAAAGGATAAACTTTCTTAATTATAATCTAATTCCTTTATTAGGTGATGCCTTGCGTCTTGAGCTCGTTATTTGCGTCCCGTTTGCTTCGGCGCCGCCGTCGTGTGCGTCGACAGGAAAACATGCTCGAGATGAAACATTGTGACACATCCCAGCGAGTTGCGAGAGTCGCTGGAGCACCGCACCTCAAGGACTGCCCCGGTTAAGCGGGGAGTCGCCGCCAGCTGTGACGTGCGAAGGATAGGGCGGAAGAGTGTTCGCGGAACGTTCATTGTGCTGTGCGAATGGAGAGGTTTTAATGTGGACGCGCTTGGACGTGCTTATGCTTTTATGCCGGAAAGCGAGCTCGTCCCCTTTTTTTGTTGTGTGCTACCCATTAAGCCCATGTCTGGTCTGCTGAACGGCTTGGCCAGCTCAAAGCTCCCCCTCGACCCGTGTGGGTTTTTCTCGCGCTCGTGTTCCTAATTTTGTGCGGAAATGTTGCGCTCGCTCGCCCGAGCCCCGTCTGCAAAGGAGAAGCTAAACAGGAAATGGTTATTTTTTCATATAATCACCTCGAACGGCGACCATTCATCATTGTTTCGTCACACCGGTGGTGCAAAGTTTGTGTCTTTTCTTGTGTGCGCCGCGGCATAGAAAAGGGAGAGCTTGGGCTAGCGCGAACCCACAACCCATCGTCGTAACGTCGACACCACGAGTGACACCCGGCCACACAGTACCGTTTTCGCACACGGCTCACAAAACCCATACACACACACAGACACACACACACACACTTCCACAAAGAGAGACAGGTCGCGCTATAATAAAGTTATCTTCGCCCGGTTCCATCCTGCGGCGTGTGAGTTATGGACGGGAGCGGTTTCGGTTTGGAACGTGAGACGTACTAAAATAATAAAAAGAAAAACCGACAACAAAAAAGAACCCCATCGAAAGCACGTCGATGTTGGCCACTGTACGGACTCGGGGTGTGAATGCGGATGCTAATAAATTATTCATTCAGCGTACTCATCACCGGTTGTCATACGTTTCGGCGCGTTTTTCGGGATGCCGCGCCACGTTCGGTCGGGATGCCGAAAATGCGCTAAGCTTTCGAAAATCTATTATTTCACTTTCACCCGTGGCCCCCCCTTCTGTCGGGCGATGATAGAAAAGTTGTATCTGTGGGAAAAGTGTGGGAGCGCGGGGCAGGCAGGTATTGCTTACGTGGGGTGCGCCCGAGGCAGCAGGAAACACACTTTAAGAGGCGGCAGCTTAAAGCGGTCGGATTTTAGGTGTTATTTTTCCTGGCGTCTAAAAATAATACTTTACATGTTTTCCCTTTTCCGGTGCGGTGAAACTGTCGAATGTCGTAGGCAGTGTTGGGGCGGCTCCATTCGTATAAAGCTCAGGTAACAGGAAATTCAATTCGTTGAGTTCCTAAGAAATGGCAACGCTGTGTAATGGAGGTTGCAATTGTGGGAACAGAAATGATAGAATTAGGTATTGCAGGGAGTTGTTCAGCTAAACATGCTAAGAATCAGTGTTTTGAGAAAAAAATGAAGAAAACAAGCTGATCCTGTTTTAATTGAACAAGGCAAGCAAAACAAAAAGAAGCATTATTTATGAATTGATTAAACGAATAGTTACTAACTTATCCAGCGCTAAATCCAGTCTGCTTTGCGGTTCTAGCCTACTGTTCGAAACCGCTCAAGGTCTGGCATATTCGTCCGCCTATCTGTTATCCCGGTTATTTCATCATGCTACCGCAAAATGCGAAAAAGATGGTGATAAATTCTTCAGAAACTAACGTTCGGTATAATTTATTTATTCACTGAATTGTCGTTCATTGTTTCATCTAAGACAATTTAGCCTTAAAGTATGCATTGAAGAGGGCAGTTCGCCTATGAATTTGCAACACCCAATACAGATTGTGTATCAGATTTAATGTCTGTGGCATAACTTCTCTATGTGCATGTGCAAAGGTACTCTGATAATGCATGACTCTCTTCAAAGATCACCAACAAATTATATCATCTGCGAGCCAGATGGATTCATGCCCAAACGCTCCACTTCAACAAATTTAACGCGACTTGCTTCTGAATGTGGGAAATGCATGGACAAAGAACTGCAGGTATATTGTTTGCCATTGGCCTTGTCAACGCAATCCTGCAATGACTAAATGTATATCTAATCAATCGGATTCATCAAGTGAAATTTGGACGAAGCGTATCCAGGCGGTTTTCCAGCACATCGGGGGTCCCACAGGGAAGCAACACAGGGAAGCCACTGCTATTCTTGTGGTATTTGAATGATGTATGCCAAGTGCTTCTTGTCAACTGCTTTTCAATATGATATGAAAATACGTATGCCAGTAAAAACAGTTGACGATTGCAAGACCCTGGAGAACGCTGTGTTGAGATTCAACAACTGGTGCTCCCTGAACGGCTTAAAGCTATGTGTTGATACATACTTTCTGATACTCTTCACTCGCTCGTCAAGGCAAATAGGTTACGAGTGCGTAATTGATGAACAAATTTTTATACGACCGGAACAAATGCGCGACCTTGGAGTGATATTGGATACTAAGCTTGCATTCAGATCACAACTCGAGGACATAATCGGGCGAGCTAATAGAACTTTAGGTCTTATAATTAAGGGGACAAAATATTTTGAAGATCCCATGTGCATAAAAGATCTTTACACTAGTCTAGTGAGGCCCATTCTAGAGTATGGATCGATTGTCTGGTGCCTGGACGACTAGATATGTGCAAATAGATTAGAGGCGGTACAATTCACATTTTCCCGATACAATTTATCAAAACTAAACGAGAGCAAAGACCATTTTCTTTCGTCACACCAACACACCACATTTATAGCTGGGTTATTATTAGGGGCAATAGAGGCTACTTTTTCTTCTTCTTCTTCTTCTTCTTTGGCACAACAACCGTTGTCGCTTTGGCCACTAATAAACGAGTCAAAGAGTAGAATGATGCAACAATTCAATGCCTCAAAATCAACCAATTTTGACTTTAAAAATAGTTTTAGAGCTTTCAACAACAGTTCGAAGAATTAACGAATATGTAGAATATGAATGTTTTTGTTTATATTTTTGATGCTTTTAGGTAAGCAATCATGGTGGACGTCTTTTTTAAAGTAATAATAATGTGCCTGGAAATCTTTTATTTAATACCAGAGTACAAATGCCTTTTAAAACGAATTATACAAAAAAATTTATCAATAAATCTTTTATAAAAATGCAGAACAACATTTATAGAATAGTTAAAAAACGTGAGAACGCCATAATCAACCAACCCGCTGCACAGTGCAACCTTCCTTACCGAAAAAGGGCTAACCGTAACGCAACAACAACAACGACACTACGGCTACGATCTCTCTATCATTGGCAAATATCCGGCTGCAAAGTAATTACCGTCAAAGCGAATCTACGCCGGATTCGTGAAAGCTTTCCGCTGAAAACTTAATCGAGTTGCGCGAGTTTCGCTGCTCTCGGATAAGAATTTAAGCTCCCATTATTTGTAATAAGAAACACCTTGGGGCGGTTTTTCGTCGAGTTTCACCCATTAGCATGCTGCACCAGAGCGTGCGGCACGGGGTTTTTTGGTGTGCCTTTTTTTTTGTTGCTGTTGCTGCTGCTCCATTTCTTGCCCGGCCCAACCGATGACTGAAGGCAGTTTGGAGGAATCGTCACCGCCCGGGTCCGCAGATATGGAAAATGACTGAGTGCGCACAGAGAATGCGACGAACCCTCTCGTTTCTTCCCTCCACCGTATCGTTGCGTCCTTGATGCGGGCAACGCGCGCTAAACTGCAAGCGAAAGATCGCGTACGAAATGGGCAAAGATTTAAGAGGGGGGGAGCGGTTGGCACCGAGATTCATTAAAAGTTTCCTTTGCCGTAAGCCGTGTGTTCGTTCGCACTGGTGAAGGGCGCCACGGAACGCGCTCGGGAACGGAATCCTTCGGCTGCACTTTAACGAGTTCCGCATGATGGAGCTGGCTGGCTGGCTGGCTGGCTGGCTGACAGGCTGGCGTCAACGGTTGGATGAGAATGTGCCGGTCTTTTCGGAAAAACAAAATATGCCATTCAGACGGTGAGACAGTGGGGGTGCCGGGTGGGGTGTAGCTTCTCCTGGGTGGTGTGGAATCCGTTCTTCAAGGCAGCATGGCAGCAACAGTCAAAGAAAACAAGACGCGAAACCTTCGCTTCTTGTGTCGCAAGATGAAGTGTAAAGATTTGTGCTAAATAGGAAAATAGCAGGTTTGGTGGCTCTTTTCGTCGCGCAGGCAAAAATCGCACCATCGCGAAAAGGATTAGAACGGTTCGAAGCTTGCTGTTGCTGCTGCTGCTGCTGCTTGGAATAGGTTCTCCAAAAATCCCGATTCAACACAAGAAAAAGAAAAGAAACCGTGCGTCTGTATGCTCGCGGCAATTTCGGAGCCTTTATCCGTCACTTAACCATTGTTGAGGCGTATTCCGGTAAGTGAGAGCATTTTCGTTGGCAAAAATTCTTCGCTCCCGTGCCGGAACGATGCCGGGCTGCGTTCGAATGTCGTTTAGCGAATTGTTTACCATTTTCTTGAATTCTCATTTCCCACCGTTCAACACCTTGCACCCCGCGCGTTCGTTACGTACAGTGAGCCCTGTTCTGCCGCACTAACCCTTGCACGTTCCTTTTTCTGCAAATGCTTCAGGCTAAATAATCGCATTTCATTGGAAAGCAGCTTCCAAACGCACACCGGAGCACCGGTGCGAAGCCCCGCGTTTCGAAGGGTGTGAAATGTGTAACACCTTTATCACGAAATGAAATCATCGTTCGCTATTACAGTTACCTTTTTTTATTGCCACACTCCCCTCCCTTCACCAACCGTACCGTATTTCGGTTGTGCTTGAGACGAGGCGATGCTGATAGCGCGTTTTTTTGTGTGAGCGCGATTTTGTGAGTTTTACGATTACTGTGACAGGGGTTGGTAATGGGGTACGGGGTGGCGGGGCGCAAACACACTAGCACACCGGGGGGAGGGAGCAGGGCGGGAGGAAACACATTTTCACGCGATTATTGTAAGGTGCCACATGGTTAAATTTCTTCGCAACTCGAGTAAAAAGTGCGCGTCGCAAAACTCAATAACATAAACAAGTGGGAAATGTTCATAAAAGGATATTTGATTTTTTTTTGCTCTGTTCTCCCTCGTAGCGTTTGTGTGTGTGTGTTCCATTTTCAGTATGTATGGAATGTGGCGTTCGTACAATATGGTAGAAACCGTACTCAGCACCATTGGCTTGCCGTATGGGTAATGCAAATTTATTTTGTAGTATCGTTTCTTCAGTAAAGAAAAGAGCATTTGTTCGCCCGAATGGAGACGCCTGGTGGGTTGTCAGGAGTGTGCATGCAGCAAATAATGAAGCTGCTGTATTAACATTGCCAGCAAAATGTTTGCCAGCACGAGATTGATGGAACAATAGCACGACCAGCATCGAACTGCCGTATGCATCTGTGAGTGAATTACGTCGCATGTTGATTTAATCCTCACGGGGTTGTCAATATCGGGCAGCTAAAACAACAAAAAACCCACTGCTCAACCTCCTTCACCCCGCCTAATCAACCGGTTTAGGGTGGGCCTGTTGGTTCGCTTCAAAAGAGCAAACATCTTGTTTGCGTGTGCTGGCTAAATGTGGCCGGCATCAGCAATGCAAAACCTTCCCGGCATGCAAAACATCCTTCCCATGTAGCTCCCCATAGCCTAACGATCGAGATGCAATCTTCCACGGCTCATCGGGCTGGAAAGTGGAAAGGAATGTGTGCCCATCGTTCCTGTGTATATGTGTGTGTGTGTGTGTGTGTGTGGATTTGTTTTTGTTTATCAGAAGCCATCTTCTCGGTCCAGCAATAAATCAATGTCAGGGCGTCTTCCGGATCAGCAGTTTACCGTAACGATCACTTCCGAATGATCTCAACAATCTTCTTTCTTCCTCTGCCCCTGCTGCCGACGATTCCAGGTGGCACAGTAAAGTATGTTTTCATTTAATCCGGATTGTGAGATTGTGTTCCGCTTCAATTTAGAAACACGGCGGGGAAGGGTGAGACAGGTGGGAAGGGTTGTTCGAAACCCTTTTCTGGCCCCCGAGATCCCACAGGATGTTGGGGGAGTGCGTTCATACCTTCCAAGTAGACAATCGACGCACGATTCGGTCCCACGGGATGTTTGTCTTGTTTTATGTTTTTCTTCTTTTCGGTTCGTCGCACTACCTTATCCTTTTGCGCCAAACCCTCCTTCCCCTGATTCGAAAAAACAGCCCCCGATACGATGTGCTTCATTTGAAATGCAAAAATTGTTCATAAAACTCGATTGGATTTACTTGTATTGGGGCTGTAACTTCCTCCCACGGCATGTGCGGCATTTCATCACGGTTTGTGCCGAATCTTACCGCATTAATCTTTTCCATCTTTAGCAGAGCGATCTGTGCCGCCTTGCAAAGGGGGCGCGCAGGGGTGGGACTTTTTATTGTGTCAAAATTTTGCACTAAAAAGAGAGCAAGCCCACTGCGTTGGGCGGGGAAGAACTGTTTGAAGTTCTTTACGGCACGAAACATCCGGCGTAGCCTGGTGCGGTACTCGATTTGCCCAAGAGATAGGATTACAGTGCAGACTTTGCTCCCTAGTTAAGCTTTCATTGTGTGTGTGTGTGTGTATGAGGATTGTTTATCTTTCCATCCGTATGGTACGGTGCCGTGTAGGAGGGGCTTTTTTTCGGGTGTATAAGAAGGCAAACCGGATTACGATATTGGCCGGATACTAGTTTCTCTGGCTGTCTGGTTCTGGTAGTGTGTAGCTTTTTGCTCTGGCCAGTGTTTGGAAATAATTCAGCAACAGCGAACTGAAAGCCTGGGGGCCGGGTACGTGCACGTCCCGTGCTTGCACGGCCCAGCAGCCCGTCCAGGTGACATGCCCAGGTGGTTGATGGTTGGGCGTGGGAACGAAATTATCTTTTTTGTTTGCTTTCCATTTACCCGGCCACTATTAGAGGTGGAGGCAAGCCAGCGATGGCTGGATTTTGCAACGTTCTGCCCCGTTCCAGTGTTGCTTCATCCATCATTGAGCTAAAGTGAGGAGAAAAGGGGAAGAAAACACACACACGTGCACGGGGAAACTTTCTGCAAGTGCAGCAACGGGGACGATTCAGGATATAAAACGATCACAAGCCTGTTATTTTTTTGTGCCAAGCGTTCGGCTCGTTTGCAATTGAATCCGGGAAAGGGTGGCAGCAGTAAGGCAGAAGAAACAAAACCCCGTTCTGCTCGGTGCAGGATTAATGGCATGTGCATGATGCTCGACCTGCTGCCAGCATTAGTCACACAAAACTTTGGCTTTATGCAATTACGAAATCCCGAAAGCCCGGCAGCGCGGTGGGCGCATTGCTTGCACACTACCCGATGCATAATGACTTCAGTGGGGGGAAAAAAGCGACCCAACTTAAATGAAGCGACCGGCGTTTTCCACGCGACGGGGGATGGTCTGCTCGCGCACCGGGCCGTGGTGGGAAAATCTGTGATCGCTCTCCGTGGGGTCGTTTGCGTTGTGCTCGTGTTTTTATGCTCAAATAAAGCCTTTATTGTACGGTTCGTCTTTGACCGGTTTTTTTATTCTGTTTTCTGTTTGCACTTTCTGTCGGGGATGTACTACTTCGCTGCCAACCGATACCACCTAGACAACTCATTTCGTGCTGGAGGAGGAAGTTGTTGTAGGGTGGTTCTTTTTTTTGTTTGTCACACCCAAGAAAGTTGTTGTGCTACCAACGTGCGAGTTTGTCGGTGTCGGTGGAACTTCTCACCTGGTGGCGTTTGTGCCATCTCGTGCACGGATAGCGGTATCAGTGGATACCTTTTTGGTTTCCCAAAGCCCGGTCGGAGGCTGCGTTCAATCTGGACAGAAAGTGCAGCAGCAACTGCATGCTCGTTACAGCCGCCCATAATCCCGCACACTTCTCCCCGGTGGGCTAGCCGACGTGGTTCACTTTTGCTGCGATGCTTCGTGAGTGGATTTTAATTGAAACCGGCAAAACCGGGCCAGCGCTAGCCTTCCCTGCCCCCCGGGGGACATTAAAGCTGTCGGGAACATAATGAATTGACAACGGGCGTGCTGTTGTTTTTCGTCCCTGCCTCTCAAACCCCGGGTGGGAGCTCAGGTTCGGTGCGTCGGTGGCAATGTACATAATGCAGAAGTTTAGCGCGCTGTGTAATCGGGACGTTTTTGCACAGCTGTCGATGCTGAATGCGAAGCAATTAGGTTGTACATGTGAGCGGTTGTTTCTTTCTTTCTTGCTTTTTTTTTCTCACCTCCATCACATCATGCACGGGAAGTGGGTTTTTGTACAGTTTGCATTTAATTGGAATCATTTTTAGAATGAATAATTAAAATAAATGAGCTTTTTATTGAAAGTTGTAATGTAGCGTTGTGTTTAAGTGTAACTATTAATTGCACGCAATTCGGTCAGCCCATACATCACGCGTCCTTGCTACAAGTGTTTGAGTGTGATTTTTCATTATTTGTACCAAGGTCTATTAAGAAGAACAGGTCGATGCAAAGCCCGTTGCTAGGTTGCCATTTTTAGCTCGCTTTTTCTGACTGTTTCATGAAAAAGTGTTTACAAAAAAACGGCTAATAGTTAACGTGGAAAAGTGGACGAATTGAATATTAGGAAGATTATATTGGTTAAATTTCTTGCTGTCAATCAGTTCTGGAGAATAACGGAGAAGTAATTGCAGTCTACTCTGTATACAGATAATTTCTATTTCAGATCTACTCTGTTATACAGATAATTGGGAACAAGGAAAAAATGGCTTAAGTCATTTTGTTAATAAACAGCTTCAACACCAAAAGCTTCCAAGGTAATGATTTCACGAACAAATATGGTAAGTGCATTAAACTTCACACAAGAGAAATTATACCGTTTTCGCGGGTATACCGTGTTGAACATTTGCATAACAATTGTTCATCATGTGTGTGTGTGAGTGTTTTTCTACGGTACAAAATGAGAAATGATGTTCATTCTTTCGTTTTATTCACTACAGTCCACTACAGCTTGTTGTGTTTTCCCCTTCCTGATTGCCCAATTTTCCATGAAAATGGTTGGCGTTGATTTAAGCGCTGCGCCATCACCAGCTCATCGTGGTTCGTTCGATCGGTCTCGACACGTGGTTGAGTCTAATTATCATAACTATTTACGGTATTCATGGTACCGGCCACCATGGAGGGTGGATTAATTTGCACCCGCTTCGTAGTATTATCGTGCGGAGGGATAACATGTTTTCACGATCGAATCGTTACGGTGTGGAATGCACATTATCGATGTGCTAACTTTCCATATTCATCGATGGACACTGCATAACATAAACCGCTCGACAAATTCGATTAATACGCAGATGTGAGCTTAAGCTTAAGAGGAATATGGCACACGTGCACGCATGCTGCTTTAATGGTATCATTTTTCCCATCCCCAGATGTATGAGCTTAATTTACTCTTTTCAGATTCTGCAATGTTTTGGCTTGTTAGTATCATAATTTTAAACAAATTATTACAACTGCGCACAAAGAGCGTGAGAGGTTAAAGTTTCCCCGGGAACGCGCACATCGTTTTGTGGCTCCCGGGCAGATCCGCGCACATCCGTTCCGCACGTTACTGCTCCCGGGCAGAACCGGGATGACACATTGGGTAACATTTTGCCGCACGTACGGTGGATAAATCAATGAGCAACTTGTTCCGCAATCTTTCCACTGCGGTTACCAACATCTTGGCGGACATATTTTCTTCTGCCAAACTGGTTCCTTTCCCCCAACGAGCGAAAGCAAAGATAGAAACGCATACGTCGTCATCGATATGTAAATCGCTTCGATCGTAATTCCGTACGTGCAAACGGAGTCGTGGATGTGTGTGTGTGCGTATCTCGAGTGTGCGTCCCGAGGGAAATAAACTTCTTTGTGCTCCAACAACAGTTCGTGCGTTAAGATTCTTGGAGAGCGATTGTAGCCGATGTGACCAAAAAAAGGGACTCAACCAACAGTGCGAGTGCGAGAGAGTGAGATGGCTGCCATACCACAACCAGCCCGAGGGCTAGAAATATCGTTTATGTATCAAATGACGATAAAAACATTAATTACGATCTTGGTTCGGGCAGCCCGCATGCCGGGGCAGCTCAACGGTGGGTGTGTGCGGTGGGATATCGCAAAAGGGTCGTGGAACACCCAATCCGCGCTACTCCCTCGTAAAAAAAACACCCCTCGCTCGAATCAGAAGTAAAAAGTAAATCGAAAAACGAACGAAATCCATGCCACGTCCACGCTCGAACGGCTGCCAATTAAGTGGGCAATCATGTGGTTAAAATAAAGTCAGGAAAAAGGCGGCCCCAAGTATATGGGGTTATAAAATCGGGCTCGGGCAACCAGCAACAATGCCGGGGCCGGTTTGCCATTAGTATTGTTATTACGGTAGCCGCAAACCGCCACAGCAGTACCAGCAGCAGTAGTAGCCGAACCTCTCACGACCTGCCATCACCGTCCAACGGGTTCCCCCGTGATATCCGAGGCCATGATTTTCGATTATCCACAATCAGCCGAACGTGCCGAGACTGGTAAATTGCATCTCAAGAGAGCTTCCCTTCCGCCCTGTTTCTGCGCGGAGGCACGAGTGGTCGCGCGTTGTTTCGAGTGTTTGTTGTGTTCTTGAAGGTTGGTTGAAAATGAGCAGCTTACTAGAGAAAGCTTGATGGTAGAAAGGGTAGAGAAAAGAAAATATTACCTAGTGCATTTTTGGAGCTCATTTTAAACGCTTTAAGCAGACGGTATCATACCAAAGTTGTGGTGTTGATAGAAGATGGGGTTGGATTTTACATTAAAACGGTTAAGGAATTGGATTTTAAATGATTTTATAAGGAATGTCTTTCTGGTAATTTGAAAAAAGTTCACCGTTTACATTCCACCATCGGTTACCGAACGTCAGTATACATTGCCTTACATGAGCGCTTCGCCTTAACGTCACGCCAATCTAATGGGGCCAGTGTGTGGCCAGTGTCTTGTGCTACAAAATTAAATTATTTCCCACAGCTTGGCCACCCGCCAGCTCCAGCTGAGTACATCGAGCAGGGACCGGTCACGCATACAAATCATCGCCTGACGCGAAGGTGCAACATGTTCCAGAAATAACCAGCACGCGGTGCGTCATCCGAGGGCATTTATTTGCCATCTCGGGTCATTCCATCGAAAAGCGCACTTTGAATGCAACGATAAACTTGGAACTGCACTGGCGGGTAAAAGCGAACGCCACTCTCGTTTCGGCAGCTCACCGCCATTGCTGTCACCGGCACACAAGACATTTGTAAGCGCAATGGTGCTCGAGATGGTACTAGCGCCGGCTGCTGCTTGGCCTGACTCCCGATGGGTGAGTGTCCATGTATGTGTGTGTGTGTGTTTTTTCCAGCGCTGTCCATGTATGTCCTGCCCCACCTGGGCACGTCCCAACAGCATCCGTGTGTGTGTGTTGGGGCAATTTCAACGTAGCAAAACCCATCCACAGCGAAAGACGATCACCGGTACGTGACTCCATCATCTTCGGACAGCGAGTTATTCATTTTGTCTGGTTCTGCCGCTGCCGGTGTCCAGTTGAAAGACCCGGCTTAACCCTGCCTTAGCGCCTTTGCCCGAGTGAAAGGAAACCCGTACCCGAGCTGTGTACGGTGCATTTCGGGCGCATGATGATGGATGCAATCACTTGCACCGCTTGATTGCACCGAATTGCAACAAATTTTTGGCTCGAAAGCGCTCAAAGGCATCGTGTTCGGTTGTAGGTGGGCGCTGGTTGGTCCAAAATCAACGAGCCGGAATGACCGTATGACCGCGCTTGAGTTGGTAAGGTTGTCTTTCTGAATGGGGAGGATGTATGTATGTGTGTCTTCGGAGAGGAGTGCCTGAGCGTAAAATTGGTGACGCTGGCGCAACAACAAAAAATAGAACCCTCAAGCAATTGCCGCTCGCTGAGGAAGACTGATTTCTTGTGTCAGTTAAAAATGTGAGTGTGATGTCTGGAAATTGCTTCCGAGCAGGGGTTGGGTGCTACTTCTTTGTGTTTTCGTTTCGTTTTCCCTCCGAGCGAACATCAAACCAGCTGCTGATGATTGTAGGATCAGCAGACTGGCCTTGCTTTCTAGATCACAGTCCTTGGCGGCCTGGCGTATGCTTCCTCTACACTATGCACGAAAGCATAATGAGTTGCGAAATGACATTCCACACCCTGGGGCAGCGATGGTGGCCTACTGCCAGGGGTTCCAGGGGAACCGGTCGTGCTAGCGGCACTCCGTACGTTGATGTACAGCGATCGCTTTATCATGTGAGGCGACACAGGGCGACGGAACCGGCCGTCCCGTCAGTTGGGGTGGAAAAAGGCGAGCGCGCGCGCGCGCGCGTTCTGATTGGATCAAATATTTCACCCGCACTGTGAGCGGGAAACGTTTGGGATGAGGAAGGAAAGTGCCTTCGGGTGGGGTGCAAATTTTGGGGGTGAAAACCATTCGAAAGCAGAAAAACGCATTCCAGCTAGTATTGTTTTTCTTTGAGCCACTCGGCTGCCTACCCGACCGTAAGGATAGAGGGAAAGATATGACACTTTGATGCAGGGGGAAGGGGGATTGTATTTTTTTTGTTTTGTTGGTTGCCCGTTGTGTAGGTCGTCCCAGTCCCCTGCTCACGTTTATTGCGCCACGGAAAAAGCGTCCAGATTCCAGTGCGCTAGCTTTCAATTCATCTTCGCTTGTGGAGAGATTTTTTGTGTGTCTTAAAGTTTCTCGTTACGGACTGTGTGCTTGCTTTTTTTTTTGTTGGTTGGCGTAGCAACGGACCCTCCTCGGTTCTTGCCGGTTTTTGTGTGACTGTGTGTGTTTGTGCATCTCCCGGCGGGGTCTGTCTTTGATAAATGGTATGACATTTATTTTGAGCTTCATATATATTTCATCCATCTGTTGCCCTGCAATGCTGAATATTGCGGAGGAAAAACGTAAAGCAGCGCCGGGAATGATTTTTGATGGAGCACAGCAACAGCGAGTGCGTTTGTGTAGATTTTGTTTTTTTTTCATAAAAGAGTAGGTTTTTAGTGCAGGGTTTTGTTTTTTGTGAAGCGCAAATGAAAGTGATCGAAAGCAAATGTCCCATTGCATGGTAGGAGGATCATATGGTGAGCGCTTATTGCTTTATGAACATGTATTTTTTTTAATATTTATTATACAAAGAGCATGTTGGCGTAAAATTAGGCTATTTGTAACTATCGCTGTAATGTAGTTGATGAAACGTAATTCCTTACTTATTATAAAACAAATCAGGTTTATTTCACTCAAAGGAGTACTTCACAGCAAATGGTAATTATAGCATGAGGCTGTCAAATGAATAAATTTCTGCCCGCCGCGCAGCACTGGCACTAATTAGAAACAGTTGAGACTCTATAGCATAATCTTACCCGTCTATGTACAACGCTGATAGCTCGGGCTCACCAGAGCGTACTTAATGCGACAACTCGGGCTGTACAGCTCGGTAAAAGATAATCCACCGCTCTGTGCCGAAAATTATTTGCTCGGACAGTTCACGGAACATAAAAAACAGCACTAGCACCACTCGTTAAGGGAAGTGCGGGGGCAAACGGGCCGCGAAGCAGAAAAAAGAACACCGAAGAGCTGGGAAGAAACAACTAACAACACAACAACAAAAAAAAAACGAAAAGAATGCAGAAACAAATGCACCACTTCCTTAACGAAGATTGTTTGAAAGAAAGTTGGTATGATGATTGGGTTAGAAATATAAATAATAACGAAAACTTGTTCAAGATCTTCCAGATACCGGAGGTGGGTTCTGAACACAAGGGGTAGAGCGGGGGGGGGATTGGGGGTGATACGGGTAAAGGAGTAAAAATCGGGCGAAAAATGTAGCATCAAAGGGCAAAGCTTCGGCGCGGCCGGGGGAGCAAAGCAAAGCAGGGGTACAGGGAATGGTGGTTTAGCAGGTCAAGATTGTGAAACTTTTGCGCGAGGAATTTGAGGAGTGAACAGAACTAAAGCATTAAGCTGGGGGTGGGTAGTAAGCGGGTGAAAGCGTGGGTTGAAACAATGAACGAGTGGTTGGAACAGCAAGCAAAAAAAAACTGTACACACACACATACACACACACACACACACACACACACACACACACAGCCAAAAGGGGAGTTCTGATGATGGAGTTGCCGTTTTTCTCATTTGTTTCATATTATTATAGCGTACGGAAAGTTTTATGAAAATTCCGAACAATAGCACGGGTGTAGTGTAGCGGCAAAGGCGCGGAAAGCTGCATTCGCGGCGGGTGTCGAACGCGAATAACGAGCGCGAATAACCGAAGTGCGGGGCTTTTAATGTTCAGTAGGGTGAAGCTTATTATGAAACTAAGATTAGTGACGATTTGCAAATTAGTTGCAGCGTTGGGGAGGGAGGAATGTGAATGTTAGGTTAAATTAGTAATCACTGTTAAAAGACATTAAACTGAGTGTTATGTTAGAACTTTTTGTTCACTGTAGTTCTTTATATTTCAATATTTTCGATTACTTTACTACCCAAGCGTGTTGAAGGAAGATGTTTCTGCATCCTAATAAGCACTCTGCCTGTTCATTCCTTAGCTTCCAATGCTGGTGGACAACGCTTCGCTGGCGGTAATAAAGTGCGAAACAAGCCAGCGGACCCGACGCTAAATGTTTGCTAAGAGCACCGTTCAAAGACATAATAATTCACCGTTCTTATCCTGCCGCGCCGTTCAGCGTGCTGGCCTGGCAAGCCTATCCCGCCCCCCACGGCCACTAGTGGAACAGGGCTACAGCAGCCACAAAGCGAGGGACAAAAAACATCCAACCGAACAATGCTTTCCGTAA
This sequence comes from Anopheles merus, assembly GCF_017562075.2. Lineage (NCBI taxonomy): Eukaryota > Metazoa > Arthropoda > Insecta > Diptera > Culicidae > Anopheles > Anopheles merus. Next base: position 14,347,502 of record NC_054082.1, read on the forward strand.
GGAAAAAGTGTGCACATTTCCTCTTTTTTCTTCTGTGTGTATGTGTGTTGCTTTGCGAGACGATGCTGAAACGCATTAACGTGGCGGCAAAAGCTGTTCACGCCATGGTGTGGAACATAGCGACAAGATGGTAGATAATTGTTTGCAGAAAACAACTGTAATTTATTATATTTATGAACTTCCATCGTGTAAGACGATGATTTTTTGCTGTTGCTGCTGCTTGCTGTTAATGTTGGCACATTGGATGCGGGTCGGGAAAATGGGGCGCTCGGAGCGTTGGATTCGTTCGTTGTGGTTAAAACATTGTTTCGTTGGCGTGGAGTTTATCGTGGCCGGTGAGGGGCCTTTCTTTTGCTATTGTGTTCATCACTGGCACTGTATTTCTGTGCCACTTACAAAGCGTTCGCTAGCAGTAACGAGACTTATCTTTTGTGGTCGCTTTAACATTTAATCACTAGCGTATGGAAGAGTTTGTGTGAAAAATGTGCTAAAAAAAGAAAAAAAAAATGTTATAAAGTTTAATCATAATGTTGCTAAAGAGCAAGCAGTGTTGCATTAATGGAAAATTGCTACTAGAAAGCTGGGAATAATTCCACTTACGACTAAGGTATGCAGCGTGTCAAACAGTGCGCCTAAATGTATGTGCTTTGCATGGCATAAAACAACGATTATGCTGAATGGTGGTGATCTTAGTGCACCGCGGTGAAACACAAAACGGCCCGACAAAGCAGAAGTATAGCGTAAATCCAGCAAACACGAGTCGCATACATTCGCATGCAAGATAGCAATCAAACGACTCGTTTATACGATATTAATAATGAATGAACGTTTCTCGCATGCTGGTTCACGCTTGCCATCGAGCCAAAGTTTCGAGCCAAGATTATGCTAGAAATGTTCTTCCCATTGGCAACTTTTGAGCTTCGTTACTTAGTAGTTAGCCGGTGTGTTAGCGCTTTGCGTTTGTAAGTGGGAGCAAGTTATCCGTTCCTTTGCGAAGGAGCCTCCCGATGATAGATATGATCAGCGTACAGCGCAAGCACGCTGGAAAGAACAAGCCGCCGAGTGGACATTGGCAATACGCTTGTAACGGGCGTTTCGTTTCGCACAAGGCAAAACTTTGTCGTTGCTGCAGTGCAGAGAGCAAGAGTGAAAGAAAGGGAGCTTCGAAGTGAGAGTTGTCAAATTTAATATTAATGCTTGCTGCATCAGCCTTAACACCCGTTAACCGTACACGGGCACCGCAGGCGTCCGCGTTACACGTAGCCCTGAGAACGGCATGTGTTTGCTTTGGTCTTTTCTGTCCCGGTCGAAATATGCACCGGCGGGGCGGGTTGGTCATATGTTCTGGCAAAAGTTTTGCCCGTGTACGCTGCCATTCCCCTGCCATGTGTGTGTGTGTGTCCACCGTGTGCTTGGTCGGTTGTGTGTGTGTGTGTGTATGGAATGAAACGAAACGGGCTGTGGAAGATGGCACGGAATCGGATCGCAATGCTGCTGGCAGAATTATGAAGTTTTCGCTACGCTTCGGCTGCTGGAAGGACAGTTTTTGAGGGCGATGAGGTCGGTCGGGCGCTGTGTTCCTGGGTGTTATGTGTGTGTGTGTGTGTGTGAGTGTAATCTCTCTGCATCCGTTGGTTTTGGCCGCACGGTAAAACTTACAAGCCGCCGCATAATTCATACAGCTGAGCGCATAACTTCGATCCCGTTCAAAGGGTTTTTACTATGGCCCGGATCGAAACCGGGTGGTGAGACGTATCGTCACATGCTGCGATAATAGCGGGAGCAAAAAGGAACCATGCAGTGAATGTTCATACATTTTTAATGGCACCTTAGAGTGGGTTAAACATTGCTGCTGGTGTGATGTATCTATTAGCATGAACAATGTATTTTCCGGTATCGATAACACCTGATTGGCTGAGGCATTTGAGCGCCAATTTTAGAATGTTTTAATAAAAAATGGTTCATGTTTTATGCATTTTGTCGTGAACGTGGAAAATTACATAATTATTAATCGTTTCCCGCCAACAGCTCGATTAGCCGCCGAGATGTGTATCATGCTCATGATAAATTGCTCATGAATTTCGTAATTAATCCTAGAAACCGTATCCTTTCGCAGCCAGCAACGCATCGCAACACTGCCACGGGAAATGGGAACGAGCGTCGTCACACTGCTCGAACGCACACCACGACGCGGCACAACTTCCCGCGCCCGTAGCTGCAGTGGCAGTAAAGTTTCCTAGGGAACAAATCAAAGTGAGCCGGTTAGTTAGAGCATTCTTGAATAAATATGAGACATTTACGAGCTCGATACACGTGCCCTGGAAAACGTGCATCACGAAAGAGAGAGAGAGAGAGAAAGAGAAAGAGCGGGGTGACACGGACGCGCGACAAACGGAACGAAACGGCTCTGCACCAAACAGAAGAGGGCCAAAAAAAAAAGCAAACTCTACCCCCGAAAACGCAAGCGTGTAAGTTTGCAGCTAACGAGAAAGCTTTTAGATTAATGTGCAATTTCATGCACCAGCTGCTTTCGGTACCCTCGACCCAATGGTACAGCAGCTCGGCTGCGGTATGTTTTTCCTCCGCGGAGTACCATCCCTGCGGCACGGCATGGCCATCATCCCTGGAGAAGTCGAAACACAGAAGCCTCCTTGCAAGATTTGCGAAGCGCTGTGGCACTGGTGTTACGGATCCTCGGAATCGTGTATTCCCACTCACCCCATCCACACACACACACACACACACACACACACACCACGTACACGCCCGGTTGAGTTCGGGAATGTATGTAAAGACAGGGCGCTACACCATCACGTTGAGTGGTTGTCCCGCGTTTGCTATCCCGCTGCCTGCACGCTCCGAAGCGCCGTGCCTTTTCGGGGCGAACAACTCTGCAGCGGCGAAAAATGACATCGTCATTGGTTAGTGCTGGCCTATTTACAATGGGGAAACGTTTCGCAATCATGTCGCGCCAGCATCAGCACCCGTAGCCAGCCGCAGTCGTAACATTAGGTGAAACCTTAAGTGTTGAGAGTAACAAATTTTACACCCCACACACCACCATGGTGCCGGTTCACCCGGACGGGCGGGCGTCAGTAAGGTTCGGGGTTCAAATGTAGCAAACGTAGCTGGCAAAGAGCCTTTGTTTATACTACAAATGACGATCATTAGGAATGGAATGGCTGGTTCGCTGGGGGTAAATGATTGACTGATAGAAATGATAAGAAACTGGCAACGTAGATGGTTATAGTTATGGAAGTGTCAGCTGTGATACGGAATGTATTGTTTGCACGGTATTTAAATATGCATGAGAAAGAAATAACTATTCGACGGGCATGACTGATGGTTTGGTTATCGTGTTCGGGGAAACCCGGTCCTGCAGCGCAGCTTCCATAGTAACGCACGCAGGCCAGCAGCTGCACCGGAGATGATGCTTCCAGCGGTAGACAGTATATCCTGCTTTTCATTGGATCACACCTACGCTGCACCGCGAGTACCTGTCATGGTTTCGGAAATAAAAGAAATCCAATGATTTTGCGTGGTGCTGTTGGCTTTGTGATGTGGCCTCGACAGAATGCAGCAACGCTTCGTGTCATACGTCATAAGTGTCATGCCGTGGGGGTTTTTTTCTTCTTCGCTGAAGAGCATCAGAGGATGAGTTTTGACCTATGATTGGTTTTGTGAGCATGGAATGTCAAAATCTTGGAAATAGGGAAATGTATTTTCTGGAATGAAAAAAAAGAAAACACACACAGACACACATACACAAACAATGGATGAGATTTTCCAATGTTTGATGGTGGATGCATTTTGTGTTTCCATGTATGGGATGCGATGTACGATATTTTGACACATTCATTTCCAGGTACATATCTGTAGAAGATAAAAGGATGTTGCATTTGGAATTTAGCGTTGATCCGAATGAATGTTATACCATCAAAGAATTATTTTAACTTGTTTTTTCGTAGCTAATGGCTACTAAGCCGATGCACAATCAGAAAAATAAATGTCCGTTGCAATACGCCTAAAACTATGCAACCCTCGTATCAATGTTGCTTTGTTAATCCGTTAGTCCACATAAATTTGCTCATTAATTCACTATTGGGGAAAAAATAGCAGTTTCTATGTGTTTTTTGTCGAATTCATCTTTGATCGAAATGAGAATTGATAATTTTCCAACATTTACGTATGTATTGAAATTGGGATTTTATGAATTCGATTCGGAAAATGCAGTTGGTGTTTATTTTAAACCAAAAATAATCCATTGCCATTTTCGTTACACGTTCGCTGTACGATTTCTAGTGTAATTACGAAAAAAATAAATTATAGAGCCATATGTTTTAGGCCTTCTTGTTCACCAACCATGTAACATTAATGCTGCAAATAGCAAAACGTGAACAAACTTTCAAACACCAAAAGCATCCTTTTCCATTACCGAAAATATAATAGCAAGCCCATAAAGCCCGGCTATGTTTCAGTGTCATGCAGCCCAGGAGCACTGGACACAACGGCCCAACCAGGAACGTGTGTGTTTCTCGTGCTAGAAAGCATTTACGAGCAAAAACAAAAAAAAAAAACAACTAAACACTCTGTACCCTCTCGGTACTCGGGCACGGGCACGTAGAATCCATTGAAAGCTTCCAGTAATGAGCACACTCCACCAAGCAGTAACCCCGGCCAGCTTTTAGCACCCTGTTTCCACGCGTTTCCCTCCGCAAAGATGGTATGGTACCGTAAGTTCTAGCACAATTTCACATCTTCGAAATCCGTCCACGATCCTTTAGTAGAAACATGCTTCGAATACATGGCATCCTAGTGGCACAGGAAGCAGTGGCAGTCCCACCGTAGACGGATGGTTTGAGCAACGGTTCTGTTGCCTGTATAGATTGTACAGCTCAAACGGTGCTGCAGCAATGTGTTTCAACTCTTCTACGAGTGTTCGCGAGCAGAAGCTACGTTAACCGAAAACAAGATCCAAAAACCGTTGGGAAAGATTCGCTATTTTGCTAGCACTTTTCGCCACCGTTCTATGTGTGTGTGTGTTTGGTTCTAGGATAGGATATATTGGACGTATGAATGGCTTTTGGTTTGGATGGTTAAAGGACACGCCAGCAAACCAACACGGCAAGACGGAACCGTGCCGGATTTTGCGGATTTCTTGTGCACATTTTCACGTTTCCACTTCATTTATTTACGCTTCGCGTATCGGTATTGGGGCTCGGTTTGTGTGTGTGTGTACGAGAAAATGTTGCTCTGGCCTTCGTTGGTTCTCCAACTTTGAAGGCGTGATCCTTCGCCGCAAGGGATGGCGGTGATGTGCTTTCGGCAGAGCGAGCTCAAAACAACAAGAAGCGAAAGCCCATCTCGTACCGTCTTCCCGTGCGGTCGAAAGATGACTGATTATGGGGAAGAAATTGAATCGGATTGGGGAATTCCCGTTTTCGATATTACACGTATTAAGGCCGTATTTTGCAAAAAAAAAGACGATACAAATGAGAAACGGATGTTGTTGAAAGGTCGTTAAACGGGGAATGGAGAGATGATTTTTTTCTCCTGTCAGAAGTGCTACACGAAATGGAAAGCAATACGTTGTCGGTTTGTCGGTAGGTGGTTCGATCCGTTTCACGGTTCACTGGGTGGCTTGGCATAACATAATTGCGGCTGCGGTGTAAGTGACAATAATGGGAATGAGGGCGAAACAAATGGTTTTTGATAAAAATTTCCAGCAATTTCTGTTTCCTGATTCCTGTGACCGGTTGATTGGTTCGGTACGAGTTACAACTCCCCCTGCTGGCAGTAGCTGTATCGGCAGTTTGGGCTTTAACGGGAACCATTTTGCGCTGCGTGTTTGGCGAGCTTTTGTATGACTTCTCACGCACAGCTCCTTAAAATCGAGCCCCACCACCGGACTGATGATGATGATGATGGATTCATGATCATGCAAAAACACGATGCCACCGTTTATCGACCGGGGCTAAATAGCAATGGTTCGTTGGGCGGTTTTCCACCGCATTTACAACGGCGCACCATCATCACGCCAGGCGACGGCACGTTTCGACCCCAGGCAAACAGGCCAGCATGTTGCAAGCGAGGAACGATGGTACAATGGCAGCAAGCACTAAACGTACCTACCCAGCGTCCCAGCAGCGTTCGATGGATGGCAGTTCCGATACGGTGTCTCGAAGCGTTCGGTCCCGCTTTAAGGGCGTACCCGGTGGGCGACGATGATTGATGAGGAAAATGAATGGAAATGAAAGGATCAGAGCGAAGGGTATCGTTCATCGCCGTCCATTGCAGGCGTAGGCGTTTTGGGGGAAGGAAGCAGACAGGAATCGGTTGTTCGGATACATTTTCGACCAAGATTTATGGGCGTGCTGGCCGACCCGCATAAGTTTGCTGCATTTCCGGTACTCGGTCTTTCTCGATCGTGCTGCCGTATTTCAATGCCGCTTGCTGGTGGATGCCTGGGAAGGGGGAGAGAGAGAGAACAGGGTGGAGTTGGTGCTGTTTAAGAAGCGATGAAAATCATTTGCGTGATTTTCACATCACTTTGCTGCCGCGCGTACCATGCATATCCGCCCTGGAAAGTGTCACCAGCAAGTGAAGCAAAGTAAGGAGTGAAAGAGAGAACAATAAAAGGCAGGTTTGATTGTTGATGTGACTTTTAAATGTTTATTAAACAATTTACTTATAGCCTCTCGTTCCCCGCCCTTTCCCAACAGTAGTAATCTTTTCGCTTTGTTTTCTTTGTTTAGTTAGTTTAATTCGCTATCTCCCGTTTTCCACTCTAGATATATTGTTTTACTCCTCCTCCTTTTGTTCATTATTTCCACTGGAATCGCGAAGAAGGTTAGCTTTGGTATAATCTTAATGTTTCCCGCGTTTCCCCAACGCTCTCAGCTTTGTCCCCGTGTTACTTTGCTCGATTCTTTTGTACACGTTTGTGTCTCCCGCAAACGTTGCCAGCTCTTACGCTCTTGGTCTCGTTTTCCCTTACGGATAAATATATATATAATACTACAAAACCGAACTTCATTTGGCATTCTGTTGAGGGGGAGGAAAAAGAACCTATGAAAATGAGCGGAAGTGTCGGATGGGAATGTTAATGGTCGTCAATGGTGGTGTGGCGTAAAAAACAGGGTTCGTTGCACGGTCGGCTGTAGTGAGCTATCGATCGTTCACTAATATCGAGTATCGAACTGATTGTGGCAGACAATCGGGCTACAGGAAGGGGGAGCGCTTTTGTTCGGGGAGTTACATTGGGTTTGTACGGTTCGTACGGTTGCTACTAGTTTAAATTCATATCGATCATTTTGGACAGTAAAGTACATATAATACAACGTGGGTTTGAGTTTTCGTTCTGCTCAGTGTGGTTGCTTTCTGCTTCAAGTGCGCTACCGTACACAAAACACTTTGCTTAGTTATTTTGTTTGCGTGTAAGTGCTTTGTCCCTTTTTACGCTATAAATCTTGAACGGATTGGTGAGCTGAATCGTTCCCATTAATTTCACCCTGATAGGCACAACTAGCCAACGTCGGGCTGGATTGGTCGGTAAGCTGCGTCAAGTTGCGCTTTAAGCTGTCAGCAAAATATAAGTGAATTTATAAATGCATGGGCTTTCACCAGACCTCACCTACAAGCTCATCAATGTTTACCGCCAATGTCAGCTTTCCTTCACCGGTTACGTAAACGGTGCCAGTAATGATCGGTGCAGCCCATTTGCAGCCATAACAGTTCCATTTGCAACTGTGTAATGCCCAAAAGGGGTAAAAGCCACAAACAATAAAGGAAAAACACAACCGCCATAATCTTTTGACCCGATTCTTCACCGTGCATTGTGCGGTGGTGATGATGGCGTTGCATAAATCTGCTTTCAACCATTGTGCCGTGATAAATCAATCAGCTGTCCATTGATCCTGCCCCGGGATGCCTGGCAGAGAGCGGGGGGAGTATGCAAACAACCGCAGTTTACCTAGTGGACGTTTTTGTTCTTTGCTTCACTGCGGTAGGATGGAGCTGGTGTGATTTAATGTGTTTTATTACTCACACACAAACACCCACACACACACAGAGATACACATGCAAGCGCTCGTTAGTGGGGGTGCACCTGTTTTGATGGGTTGATAGTTAAAGATGATGGATGTAAATGGAAACTCGCGCTCACTGCAGGTTGGCGGAGGGAAGCATTAATGGGTGTAACGGTGAGCAGTGATTCGAGGGTGGATGGAAGTGTTACGCGTATCGTTGCATTTATTACACTACTATGCCTATGTACAAACAGTTTAGTTGGCGTTATGCATTCAATTTACAGGAATATGTGATGTAGAGGGATGGATGAATTGTGCCATTTTCTGTAACAAGCGTTTGTGGTATTGATTGCACAATTACAGACAAACTGGGGCAATAAATGTTTCTGTGTGAGTGTGTGTGTGTGTGTGTGAGTATGATAAATAAGGGGGCAAGAGTGAATAAAAATGAACTGAACATTAGAGGCATAGTGGGAAGCATTAATAAAATGATCCTCAAGGTACAAGGAAAGGAAAACAAAGGGAACGCTTTGTACGCTTGCTGTTGCTGCAAGTGTTGTTGTTTAAGCTGGGCTTTTCTTTTCAATATAAATATATCACATTTCGATTTGACGAGTTTTGATCTCCACCTGTCCACCGTGCTGTGACCAACGTGGAGAACACAACGAAGAAAACGAGTGTTTTGTGAAGAGTGTTTGTGTGGGGAGTTGTGTGTGGGCAGTTGATCGATCGGTTTGTTCGTTGCTCGACCAGGGACAGCTGATTGATTGTTCTACACCGGTAAGAACCGAGAGCGGGAATAATAAATGAGCGCTTGAATTTAAACTTTAGCTTTTCTGCTGACCGGACCATTACAAACCAACCCCGTACCGTCGTTTTCCAGTTTGTGCTGTAGCTGTGATTCGCTCCCAATCCGCCCTAAACCGTTTCGTTCCGCTTGTAGTGTCGTTTATCACTTGCTACATGATAGTGTATGTACATGTGGGTTTGTTTTATCGGGGTTTTTTTTTTGCTACGATACGTTTACATCTACCTTACCAATTGAAGCTAACTCCGTTGAAACGGCTGAAGATTTGATCGTGATGCAGACGCTCCTCTGTCAAAGCGTCGATCGGTGTGCGGCTACTGCGCGGAACAGATCGATACCTTGCTCGATGCTGCCGCAAGCTTATCCCTTCGAGACGGAACAACGGCTAGAACTATTAAAGACAAACTACCTTTGTGACGCTTTGCGTTCAGTAACGGTTCGGTGGCCGTTTGTCGCTCTTTCTTTGTTACAAGTTTGATGCATTGCATTGGACGAACAAAAACTGTCATTCCCCCACCTTGGAACTGCGGAGAGAGGGTGAAGTCTTGCGTCGAAGGGGACAAATAAACCGGATTGCGAGATCTTATCGTACCCTGCAATTTGTAGTGCGAGCGTTTCCTTCTTGACCGTCCCGCTGTCGCTGTGTCGGTAACTTACTACCAAATTACTATGAGTTACTGTGAGTGTGATTGTGTGTATGTGTCGGTTTGTGTATCTGTGTGATATGCAATAAAATGGCGAAACCATTTGGATTCGCTTCGTCCATGCGCGGAAGTTCGTCGGCTGCTGCTGCTGCTGCTGCCTGAGTAGTTTGGCGTACGGGAGTTTCCCTTGGGCGCTCAAATCCGCCGTCAGCCTCAGCGGTCCGCAGCCGGGTTTAGCCGGTGTTACCGCAGTCGCGGGCGCACGGCTCTGGTGGATTGGTTCGATGGTGAGTGGTGGAAGCAGTGGAAGGGGCACGGTCGTCCGAACCGGTCGCACTTCATCACGTACGCGGCCCCGAGTAGCGGCAGTACGACCGGCCGAGAATGTCTTCCGGCGGTATCGATTGGTCGATGGGAAGCATTCCCTGCGCTTCGAGCTGATCCCGTACCTGCCCAGGGTGGAAGCAGAAGAGAGGAGAAACCCTTTTTAACAAGTGGTGTCCCCGGTGAGGCAGGATCCGACCTCGGCGGCCGCCACTTACCTGCTCCACCTGCCGAAACACCCGTATAAGATTTCTACCGGCCAGCTTCGCTATGTCCTCCTCGGTCCACCGTTCTGATTCTAGCAGTTCTGCGAACAGGTAAGGATACCTGGAGACATCCTCCAAACCTTGCGGCACTCTGCGGGATCGGGATTGCGCGTACGGTGCGTTACCGCGGTTAGTGTTAGTGAGTGGTAGTGCGGCGGGTAGTCAAACAGTGGCTCTACTTACAAATTGACCCCATCGTATCCGGCCCCTATACCGACGTGGTCGACCCCGGCCACATCTCGGATGTGATTAATGTGAGCTGTGTGGGAAAAGCGAGCGAGAACGTTGCGTTATTGTGCAGTTCTTGTTTTGTGTGTTGCGAGTGTTTGCTGTTAAGGTTGTCCCGAATGCTTCAGAATGCGTTGAGAATCTGAAATTTATAATCCAATTTCAACCGCCCTCCTCTGTGGAGCCCACGAGGACGGAAATTGAGTTGCACCATACGTTAGCCATTTTAATGACTCCTCTAGTGGGCGTGCTTTTTTGTGAGCTTTTTTCGGATTTGTTTTGCCTCACCCAAAATTCGGTCACAAAACAGGCAGGTTAGCCGTCGTTTTTGTCATCGCTCCCTACCAGAGCAAAGGGCAGAGGTTTTGGGTTATACCAAGGGTACAGGGTTTCACTATTTGGGGCCGTGCATTAGAAGCATTCGTGGACGAGCGGTCCATACTCACCAACAACATCCTTGAGCGTTGCCTTTTCGCCGCAGCTCACAAAATGGGGATAGAATGCAACCATCACGAGACCACCGTTAACGGCCTGCATTTCGGTGGGACAGGGTGTGTTTGAGACGATCGCGTTTGTCCCCGGGTAGAAGCGGCAGGGTGGAAGTATTGTCCAACACACACACACACACACCGGTTGAGCGAGTGACGGCAAATTGGGAACGGAAATTGGGTTTTCCCGTAGTTCCCGTTGGCCGATGTCATTGTGTCCGGTGTCGATGTCGGTCGATGCCGATGGATGCCGGGTACGTCCGGAGTGGGTTGCAAAAAATAGGAAAAAAGCAAACAAAAAAGTGCATTATAGAACGGACGTTGGTGATGTCGCTTGTTGTTGTTTTTATAGCTGCGTGTTTTTTTTCTCTTTCATTTGTTTCTTTGCGTACGCTCTCGTTTGAAGAAAGGTGTCCGTTTTCGAACCTTCCCCAGCCTGCAGAAATCCGTAATGAACGCATGGACAAAAGCGGCCCGGCCGGTTCGCCCGTTCACACTGAAATATTCATATTTTTGTGCTGATTTTTAATTAATTTCTTGTTATTCTTTGGCGACCGGCGCAGAGGCGATGGCGGAGCGATTTCGATGCCACCGATAAAGAAGTGGCAAAAGATGGGCGCTACGCTTGCTGCACTGGTACGGGGGGCGGCGGGCAGGCGCTAAAACAGAGGGAATGTCAACACAAGAAGCACATACCCGGCGAGCGCAACGGCTACGGCTATATTAAATTTCATCAAATTATGCAAATATTTTGGATCGTCACTGGTCTGGCAAGTCTGGCTAGCCGCGGTTCATGGAAGGCCGGCAGCAGCAGCAGCAACAGCAGGAGCAACCGCCACCAGCAGTACTAGTACCGATGAATAAGAAATGCCGTTTTAAAAATCCAACAATATAAAAAAGGCGAAAAATAATACTCGCCAGACTAAAGTCCGAGTGGTGGGGTGTGTGAGTGGTCACGTGATTATGAAGCGCGTGGCTAGGGCGAAGAGTGCCATTGTGAGCGAGAGAGCTAAATAATTTCAATGTGGACCGAGTTTCCACCGTCTACCGGCGCAATATGGGATGGATTTTCATTTTAATTTGCTTTGGCTGGCTAAGTTCATTAGCGCCGGGGACCGGTTTCGGGGCGCTTCGGCGGGGAGTTTTTAATTGGATCCGTCCCTCCCACCCGAGGGCGAGAAGCGATCGCGCGAGATCGAGAACGCAAACAAAAGCAGCGGGGCACCGCACTTACGATTCGCTTCAGCACATGGTCCGGGACGTTGCGCGAGCTGTTGCAGATGGCATGGGCGGAAGAGTGCGAAAAGATGACCGGCGCCTTCGAGGTGGCCAGCGCATCCAGCATCGTCGGCACGGAGACGTGCGACAGGTCGACGATCATGCCGAGCCGATTCATCTCGGTCACGACGAGCGTGCCGAAGTGCGAGAGGCCCCCGATGTGGGGCACCCGGCCCGGCTCATCAACTTTGCAGCAGTCCGCCCACGGCGTGTTGCAGGTGTGCGTGAGGGTGAGATAGCGGGCGCCGAGCTGGTAGAACGTGCGCAGCACACCGAGGCTGGTGCCGATCGAGTGGCCGCCCTCGATCCCGATCAGGCTGGCCAGCTTGCCTGAGCGATGGCTCTCCTCGATGCCTGTGGTGAGTTTGGTGAAAGGAAAGAGAGAGAGAGAGAGAGAGAGAGAAAGAGGAACAAGTCATCAGAAATCATTATATCTCTAACTATAGAAAATAAACAACATAAATAATCTACGAAGCGTTAGTTTGTTTGTCGCAATCGTTTGAATTGACATTTTGTAATGTGGATAGCCTACATTTAGGCGGTTAAATCATACAAACCGAAAAGAAAACGAATGTACACTATATCGCTGTTTGCCACGTAAACAAGTCGAGTTATTGCTTGCAGAAGGAATGAGCTGCCGCAAAGTACTTACCATCGGCCGTCGTCACCAGGGCCATGTGCTGCGGGTAAAGGTTTACTAGCCGGCGGATGAGATCGATCTGCTCCAGCGTTAATTGCACTGCGTCCAAATGTTGCGACGAGCAGGGCGCATAGGCCGACCAGAACTGGAACGAAACAAAAACGACACCAAGCGAAGAATGCTTAATAGAACCATCCATAAACGGAAGCGGTTATGATACGGGAACGGCGGCAGGTTGCGTACGAAACGCTCGCATAAACCACAGGGCCCAGCCGGCTGCCGGCTGCCGCTGCCACGGAACAAAAACGGAATGAAAACGAGCAGATCAAACATTTACTCTGCTCATGCTCCCGGCACGCAATCACGAAGCGGTCGTAAATTTTTGCAGTACTCCGCATCGGAAGCAGGAAGTCGATATCCGCACCGCGGGTGCGCTACAGCAACTGAAGAAGCACAGCACAGTTGGTACAGTTGCGTGTAAAATGATTTACGCGCGTCGGTACGGGTCGCTCAGGGTTCGTGCCGGCGTGGAGGGAAGGGGGAAGAAATCATAAAACATAAAGCAAAGCGTCATGTCGGATGTGTTGTCCATGCCGGGTGGCACAGCAAGGCAAGCCACGGTGCGACGACAGGGTGAGAAATTTACTTAGAGTTAATTGACTACTCGCACCGAGGTTAAATAGATGCCGTTTGGCCATGTTTCTCGGGCACAGTTTGAGACGGCAAATGTACGGACGAAAGATAGGGTGGATCGTGCGGTCGGATGGAGGATGGAGTTGAGGGAGCTTCGCAATAGGACAAACTTCCCTGGCACAAGACAAGTGCTGTGCCACCGAAGCGTTAGTCTCACGACACTTTCCGATGATAAGGACAATCACGAAGCATAAAGATAACATTAACAAAACCACCTTCGCAGCCAAACTTTGAGGGCTTCAGTGTTTGACCTTTTACTCGACGCTCGGTTCCGTTTGCTCGCAGTTGGTTTCACCTCTTCATCTTGCTTCGCAGGCCGGCAAACAGAGAGAAAGGGAAAGCCAAACAAAGCAAAACAACGAACACAAAAAAAAAACCACTCAGTGAAGCCAGTGGTAAAGAACCAGAGATGAAGTTGGTTCCGAGATTGAAAGAAGATTGGACCGTCATTGTCGTCTCAAGGGGACAATCAGGGCAGAAGTCGTCCCGCTCGGGCCCTTCCCCAAAAGCAAACGAAAGGCGGCAAACGCGCTCGGCACACACACACACTCACACACACACACAAACTCAATTCTGACCTTACTCTTGCGAACCACGACGGTGCCGGAAAAATTGAAGAAGGTAGTCGCCGTAGTTGCGGTTTGGCTTCGTTTGCATAAGGGGGGCCTTTTTTGCCTGCTGCGAGGCCCCCTTCTCGGTACACTCCGCCCGGAGACAAACGTCCGATTTCTAACACCTCACCATATCTTGCGAGGTGCGTTTTCATGCACGAGGGGAACGGTTGGCTTTTTTTTATTACTCATGCAAAATGAATTATTTATTCTGCTCTCAAGAGCCCGTTGCTCGAAGACGGCTCGATGGCGGCGCACCGATGGCCGGCTTCTGGCAGTGGCAAAATGGCACCCCGGACTCTGCTGGTGCTGGTGTGCAAAGCCCACAGAGAGCGTGAGAGAGTCATTTAATTTTTATGACTATCCTACTGATTGAGCGTTTTATCTTCAATTAAAAGGGTTGGCATTGGGTTCGGTTGTGCATTGTTTACTTTTGATTGTTTGGTTTAAGCATTGACGACAGGGGAGACAGTGTCGAAGCAGGGAGTTAATACTTGGATTGTCAGCAAATACAAATACAAAAGGTACTTTAGGTGGAAGCGTATGTTAAAGGAAGGCTTTGACGTGCTAGTTTGAAGATTAACTCCTCCAATTCTTGTATGTAGTCACCTCAATCGAATTATTAAACAAAATTTAGCTTCCATAGTATTCTCACCGATAATGGAACAGTTGAGTGTAGTTATACTGACGCTTGCGATTGAATTTTCTCGTTCAAATGGTCTTAATTTCTTCAAAGGCTCACTTTTCTCACTTGAATCACATTTCATCAACGTGTAAAAACGTTAATCCATCCATCGATTTGTTACCGTAAATAACCATCCTGCTCTCGCAATGAAACCGTCCCACCGTCCTGGTCGTTCGTTCATCCAGTCAGCACAAATTAAACGCACTCATTATACGACCGGGCACGGCTCCGCCGCATCGTACCCACGGCTCGAAACGACGACGGTGATAAAGAGGATGAAGTTTTCGTGTCGAATTTAAAGCATCGTGCCAAAGCAAACAAGCTTACAGCGTAAACTTTACAACCGGTCAGCCGTTCAGCGATGCAGCGCCGTTATGCGGGAGCGCCGCGGTGCAAAATCCCTTTCCCCCCCCTTGCCCCGGGGTGGTCAGCGTGAGCGTGCCCAAAAACCAGCCCACGGGACGCGCCCCGGTGTAAAGCGGAAAAACTTGTTTTAGCTTTTCAACGGTATTCCATAAAATCGAAACGCCAGTGTCTTGTAAGAGATGTTGTGTTGTTGTTTGTGATGGTTGTTTTTGGTTGCTCCAGTTTCCTTGCAGTGTCCCTATCTGCGGACACTGGGAACGATGGATCGAGCGTAACGAAACAAAAAGGGCGAAAGAAAAGAGGGAGAAAAAAAACAAGACACGAAGCAAACGATAGTAAAACAGTACACAGCTCGACAACATCCATCAAACCGTCAAAAGTTACTACGGCACGCGGGGATGGTCGGTGCTAAATGAGGAGCTGAAGCATGAAATGGGGCAACACCATTTAGCGGGGCGGCGAGAAGGGCAGGCGATGGATAGAAGATTCGTTCGAAAATAGTCCGAAACGAGCGAGTTTTTATCACGTCCTCACGGCCAGCGCAACCGAACACGGACAAAGCTGATAGCACTCCCGAGGGTGGTGGTTTCGATGCTACGGACCCCCCACATCCTCCCCCCTCCCACAGTCCTCTCCCCTCTTCCGGTTCGGCTGATACGGATGGAGACATTATTATGCTGGCACGCAGACACTGCCGACCGTTTACCGGTGGTGGGCGCGTGTGTTCGCCGTTCCGCCACCCATTTCCATTAAACACCCGGGGAAGTGGGAGCGATTTTGAGGATTTTGCGGGGGAGAGGAAAATTAGTTTCCTGTCTTGAGCACACACACACACACACACACACACACACACACACAATAGCATAGCAAAACAGGATGAAAAAAAAAGCCAGTTCCGGAAGACTGTTATTGCTCGAAGCTTTCCACGCACTCAGGCTCGTTTTGGGCTCGTGCCGTGGAAAGCGAGTATCCGGGACGCACAGACATTCGGGGCAAGACACTGATAGGTGATGATGACCGGGGCCGATGATGGGGTAGATGACAGCTACGGGCATTCGATGCCTTACCGGCGAGACTCCAGCCGACACCGAACGCGACAGGGACAAACGTGTTAGAAGTTTGCGCTTCGTGCTATTATCTGCCAGCAGTTTCTCCCGTCCCGGCACGGGATTCGCACGTGGCGAACGACAAAAAAATCACGTAAAACAACGGTGTCAACGGTAAGTGACGATAGTGACGATGGCACGGTCGTTGTTTTGCTTTTGCTTGCTTCCTTGCTGGCCGTCGGGAAATGGAACCACTTTCGCACCGCCGGCACCACTCGTTTACGATGGACGGCGTTTGCGACGGTGTTCGCCGTGCTTTCCTGCTTCGTTTCCGTGTGTTGACTGTGTTTAATGATAACTAGTGGAAAGTAATCGCCGCCGGCGCCGGCCCATGCTGTCGTCCCGGGTTTATGCTTTGGTGCAGTGTGATTAGCCGCTGCAGAGGTCCGCCGGAAAGGAAAGGGAAGATCACACAGACAGTAACGCCCATCATTAGGGTGGGGACGCCGGTAAAAAGCAGGTGAGCCGTGGTTGAACTTTTCATTTTATGGGTCGTTGTTTCACGTGCCGAGCTAAAAAGGGGTTCATGGAAAGAAATGTCACCCCGCCCCGCTCCCACCCGTGAAGATCACTAACCTGTGCTGAAACCATGCCTTCCTTCAGGCGTCGCAGATCCGTGTGACTCCAGGCGCTCGTTGACCAGGGTGTAATGTCGCGGAGGTCCTCCCCAAATCGAAACTCTCGGAGCTGATTCTTGAGAAACTTTCGTATATTCCAGGGTAGATCGTTGTGACTGATTGTGGGGAGAGGCAAGATAAAAGCGAGAAATACACTCACATCAAAAGCGGAAAACTTAAACGTAAGTTGCTAAAGTTCTTCGAGCCAATCGTGATGGTAAAGTGGTTGAGCGGGCAAAGTTAAGGAAACAAAAAACTCATATCGCTTTTACTGAATCATTTCATTTTTTTGAGAGAAAACACGCTTTTGAAACCCTACCGCAACCCTTACACTTACCCATCGATTAAAGGCACTTCCTTCAGCACTTTGCGCACGATCTCCATCCGCTCCTCGAGCTGGGCGGCGAGACATGTCGAGACGAGATGGGCGATTATTGTCCAGCAGAACACTCCGCAAAGAATGAAGCCGTCGGTCGGCTTCCGGCGACGCATGGCGCCGCACTAAACGCAACGTCGCCGACGTCCTCCACGTTGCGATCGGCGCGCTTGTACCGCTTCCGGGACGGCTCACCGGTTGCCCTGGGCGTGGTTTGGTCGGCACCGGCGTCGGCAGGACCACGCGTCCACCCGGGCGGCTCCACCGGGTGGATCCGGTTGTCCGGGGGGTGACGAACCCCGGGCCGAGGACTTACCGGTGTGCGCTGCCCTGGCCCAATGGAGCCAGGTGATGGTAGCGGCTCACCCCAAAACGATTGGATGAATCGAAAGATGGCGTAGAGTATGAGGATCAGGATGTTGGCGGCTGTGCTGGCCCGGGTGTGATAAGACGAGCGTTCGCGGGCGCTGCCCACGGCTAGCGGCCCGATAAAAACCGGGCGTTACCGGGCGTGTCGTTATCGATTCGAACGATCTGTGGTACCATCAACGTGGTTGATAATGATGGCATCAAGCTTTGCGCCACAGTATTCAAACCGTTCTGCTCCAACTGTACGATGCCAGCCAGCACGAGCTGATTAGAATCGAGCGGGTGTGCTGTAGGGGATCTAGGAACAAAATAGAGAGCAAGAGAGCAAAAGAAAAATCAACGCCAAGAAACGATAGCATCATGGTGGCAGCGGCTTTCGCCAGAAACGAACGAATCGGATTAAAATCTATTCCTGCTGAGCCAGAAGTCCCGGGAATCTTCCTATTTTATCGTTCTTTTTGTGTCGTTCTTGTGTGTGTGTGTGTGTGTGTGTGTGTGTGTGTGTGTGTGTGTGTGTGTGTGTGTGTGTGTGTGTGTGTGTGTGTGTGTGTGTGTGTGTGTGTGTGTGTGTGTGTGTGTGTGTGTGTGTGTGTGTGTGTGTGTGTGTGTGTGTGTGTGTGTGTGTGTGTGTGTGTGTGTGTGTGTGTGTGTGTGTGTGTGTGTGTGTGTGTGTGTGTGTGTGTGTGTGTGTGTGTGTGTGTGTGTGTGTGTGTGTGTGTGTGTGTGTGTGTGTGTGTGTGTGTGTGTGTGTGTGTGTGTGTGTGTGGAAGAAAAGATCTTCGCCCGGGAGTACGCAGCGTTAGACTGCTGCCGTTCCACTGCCGGTGCGCTAGCGCAAACGTAGAACGGTGCGGCACCGGTGTTTGAACTTCATTACCGAGGCCCGGTACCCCTAACGAAGCGTTGGTTTGAGCGTTTAATCAACAGTTTTCGGTAGCCCGTAATTATGGCCGTACCACACCGTTCCGCGTGTGCTGAGGCGAACGTGGTGCCGAGGCTGCCGCATGGTGACGTGACCAGGATGATGGGTCGATTATCATCACACCCAATCTGGCGCAGCGTTTTTTTATGAAATATCCGTCCCGCCCGCAAAGCTGTGTGGCAATCGCTGCAATTGAACCCATTTACATGAAGGGTCGTTAGCCGGTGCAAATAAGTAATGTTCGTTTCAGCGTTCGATTTCAGAGCGTAGTTTCTGCACCCCTCCTGTACGCTGTGTACCGTCAGCAGCAAAGGCTAGACAGCTGCTAGAGGCGCAGGTTTGGGTGAAGAATAAGCTTGTTGATTAGATTTCATCGCCTTATCCGGTGGCAGTGGTTGGGCAGATGGCACGGGTTAGATTTTCTCCAGCGCCAGTGCACCGAGAAGTCAAGCTTGTGGTATCGGAGGCACAGCAGCACAGACTGTGTGGCTCAACCGTATCTGCATGAGGTCAACCGCACCGCACCCACTATGCCACAATGCGTGTACCGTGCGGTTCTTCCGGTGGGTGGAGTTGTGATTGGTTGGGCCCTCCTATTGCATCTCATCGCACCACTGCAAGCGAAACGGTACCGCGAAAGGGGCTGCATGCATCGTGCCATACAAACACACAACGTCTTGGGACGGATCGGGCAGATCGGTTACTCGGCTGGCACTGGGATCAGCATTATGCAACCGTACAGCCAGCTGCCGATGAGCTGTGCGTTATTGATCGGAAATTATCCTCTTCCGGTTTCGACGTATCCGAACCGGGCAGGAGGCTGTTGTTTGAGTAATCGAATGACGAAGATAGACGCATCCGATGCAGCAAACCGATAGGATCGGGCATGCGAAAAGAATGCTACGTGTGTACTGTGTGTGTGTGTGTGTGTGTGTGTGTGTGTGTGTGTGTGTGTGTGTGTGTGTGGTGTGTGTGTGTGTGTGTGTGTGTGTGTGTGTGTGTGTGTGTGTGTGTGTGTGTGTGTGTGTGTGTGTGTGTGTGTGGTCGTGTGCTGTTGTCTGCCAACAAGCAAATAATCCACATCCGTCTGCTGAGGCGTCGCTATGGGATAACGGAAACTGGCAAAAGGGTGGGCACTGGAGCATGACCCGGAAAACTAAATTGGCAAGCAGCACGGCAGCAGTAGCCATATGCCATCATTAGCCTGCCGTAATAGTAGGGCGTGCCGGTCGGTGCCGTGCGCTACTGGAAAGGAACCCCCTTTTCAGGAGAGGTGGACAGGAATTGCTACGAACCGTCTGTCTTGCCCGAGGAATGATTATTTGTGAATGATATACGAAGCCTTCGGGGAGCTTGTGCGTTTGAGCCTTCAAACATGAGAATGTGGTGATTTGATTGTACTCGTGGGAAAGCGCTGAAACAGATTTACGGTCAACGGTGAGGTCCTTTTTGTTCTCGGAACGGAATTGAATGAAGAATATTACGGTTTTACTTTGCAGTGCGATCGGTATTGATTCTTGTTACAAAATACGACCAGATTCGAAAACGTGGTCGTAGTTGCAAGGAAGCTGAAAAGGCAAGTAGGAAGGATTGCATACATTCTGGCGTTTACGGCTGCACCGGTGCGGCGAATAGACGCGCGTCACCTGAATCAATAAAGCCAGCATTATGCAAAGGTTGCCTTTAACTCTCGGAGCTGAAAACTTTACAAACACACACAGCCGACCGAAGCGTGAACTCGCACAGGAAACTTTATCATAATATGACGCTCCAGAGAACGCGAGGCAGAGGAAAAATCTACCATTTTTCAGCAGGAGCTTCTGTTTCTAAGGTCGAACAAAATGTGTCAGAAAGTTGCAGCGCTTTGGTTTGGCTCGGGCAGCAACGGTGGCATAATCAAAATGGGAATAGCTATCAGCTTTAGTGTCTTTACCAATTTCCAGCCCGACCCTAACCCGTCGGTGGTGGTGGCGGGGGCCATAAAACGGAACTACCGGCAGTGCTACTACCACCGGGCAGCCGTAAAATGGAGGAAAAAAAAAAGTTCGACATGCAATTCCTATCACGCACCACCGGCACAAAGTTGTACGACCCGGGCCCGGTGGATGGGGAGTGTTTGTGTGGATTTTACCGTCCTTTTTTTTACGCTTCCCTATCCCGGCTTTGCCCACAGCTGAACCGTGTCTTGTGCACCGCACTCGGAAGGATGTTCGGTTTCATCGAACTTCATGTTGTGACGATGATCGTTGCAATCGAATGAAGTGGCCGTGCGGGAAAAAAAAACTCGGAGGGAAGTGCACACCATAACCCTACGGTCGCAGGGGGCACGGGGCACCAGATTTTGCCCCCTAAACTATCCTTGCCACGCTTGCCACGGTACGGTGGCGGCCAACTTTATCACAGACTCGCACATAAAGTTGAGCCCACTGAATGGGCGGAGAAAGAGCAGTGCAAAAAAAAGAAAGAAAGAAAGAAAAGAATCTCAATCGTACCGCTCAACCGTCTCCTCTCCCCTCTCGCAACCTCCACGATGTGCATATTTATGTGTCATATGGTAAAATTGATATTTTTATCACCCATCTCTATCAAAATTCCATTTGTAACATTTCCATTCTGTTCGATGCACACAAACACGCACACAGCAGACCGTTGTGCAAAGTGCATTTGAACGGGGTCGTCTTTTGGCTGCCGAACCGTTACTGCTACGTTACGTACGTTCTGGAGCGGCTGTAGCGGCTAAGATGAGCGGCATTTTCGCTCGCTCTATACTACGGTGGCGTTGAGGTTCTGAGTTTGGGGGGGGAACCGCTTCTAAATGCATTCCGTTTCGTTTCGCTTGGCACAAAGCGGGCCTGGCATGAAATAGTGCAATCATTTCTTGGCAGACATTTTTCCATTCCCCCCCCCCCCTCGGTTGTGCAATGACGGTGCAGACTGGAAGGGATAGTTGCGCTGGAAGGAGAAGGTTCGAGAGTTCGAGAGAACTACCAAAAAATCTGCTTTTGTGACACCATTAAAGCGTTCTTTATGAACTATCACAACGTCATCAGTTTTGCGGTGCAACGCTTTGATACGGATCGTTAAAGCGGCAAGCGCGTTTGCCGAAGCTCGGGGCTTTGCGTTGGTACGAGCAAACGTTGGCAGTAAGCTCGAATGGTCGACCAGCTTCATTAGGGGCAGCCCGAAATTGCGCTTGTATAGTATTTTTATGAGCCTTTTAGATGGCTTAGATGAACCACTTATCGAGTAGAGCAAAACGGGTGGAAGTGGTACTTAATTTTTTCATTCTAGTTGCGTTGTGACAGTTTGTCATGCTTAATGTGTTATGTGGTAATGCTTCTTGTTATTTTAATACCATTTTCTTTGAACATTGAATTTTTCCACACAAAAAGTAACAGTTTCGTACACAAAGTAGAGAATGAATCCAATCATCGAAAGTCAACAAGCTAATCCAAAAAGTAAACTGCAAACAATATCGTCCAAAACCAAAACATGCCACGACTTGCAACAGTACCGCCCAAGTTACAATATCGCTCGCTACAGTGTTGGGTGGAATTGTGTCTTGTATAAAATGGATCGGTACGGTGATAAGAAAAGGAAGAAAAGCAAGCTTGTATGATGAATGGGCTGGAAAAATCGTTCGACCACTCCACGGCTGGCGCCACGGAGCGGAGATATCCGAATGGCTAGGCCTGTTTATTCGCTAGCACGTTTGTCTCTCAGGATATTTATTCCTTCGTTTTGGTCCGTTTATAGTGAGCATAAGGATGACGCCAGACGAGATGGCAGTCGGTAAAGAAGCCAGTGTAGTACCGCCGGCGGGCATATGGTTGGCTGCTACACATGCAAGCGTTAGAAAGCGCTCTCCTTCCACCGGCACACATGCACACGCAAACGGTGAAGCTTCACGTGTTGCTCAAGCAATTGTGCACAAAAGCGCTTCTCGAGTAGCTCGAGTAGTACGGGAAGTGCGCGGGCTTGATGTGGTCCACACTTGTGCGGTCGGTTTGAAGAACCGAAGCGCCGTCTACGGAGCTCGGGCCGACTGTCGATTCCAGGGCGTCCGTTCCCGCTTGAATGGCAAACGGGGTGGGCAAAAAAACGGTTGGCAAAGGCCGGGGCAACTCGAGCCGCTTTACAATAGTGAAGCGTTCTGTGCAACCGTCCTGCCGCCGAACATACATAACGGGTACGGAAGCTTTCTGTGTTTGCTCGGTGGGCCCGGTATGCCGGTTATGTGTGATAGGAATTCATCTATTGTACGTGAAGCTACTGATTTATGCAACGTTTTTGATCTTTATGGCACGGTAATTTTTTTCCCTTCATGCGACAACAATTCATTGAAGCGAAGTGTGAGTGTGTGTGTGAGTATAGAAAATGGGGAAGGTCGGCTTGCTCGAATGGTGCACGGAAAGGGAAACTGTTGAAGAACAACGCGCACATGAAGAACAAATAGCCGCTAGCTCGGTGGGGCAATCACCCACAGATGGAGAGATAAGTGGTAAGCGTTTCCGTCCCGCGTAAAGGGTAACATTTTTTTGTTTACGGTAGATGGAGGACTTTTACCTTTTCAACGAAACGTTTCATTTGTTTTCTTTGGTATGCACAAATCTGTTGTTCTTCCGAGCGGGACAGCGGAGCTAGGAAGGTTTATTTATGTGAGATTACACATGCCTTTGAGCAGTTAGATGAGTAGAGGTTGAATGGAGAAATATAGTATTTTTCGAAATACACAACCAACGTACGTCGGTCAACTTGCAGCATAAACGTACGCCTCGATACAAACCGCAAAGGAAAATTCGCACACATAAATGTCACCAATTAAATCAAATTGCCTTTAATTTGGCGGTAACACTAAACACTTGTTATCTCGAATTACATTCAATATCCGCATCATAATCGTCACGGCGAGCTGATCAACTAAGCTTAAAGCGAACGCAACCGCAAGCCCCGATTAATGGAGACGCCTGGTGCACAGTGTCCACCTGGCCCTTTGAAGGACAAAGTTTGTTCGACCACGGCTGCCAAACCACAATTGCCGTGATTGGACAGTGAAACTTTAAGCACATCCGTCCCTTAAAACCAAAACCGCAACCCGATGAAAGATTGAATCACCCTCGGCAAGGGAGATCAAAAAACCCGTCCATCGGTTCCCAACAGACCACCGACAGATAAAATCGATAATGAAAGCTAAAATCACCGCCAGATCCGACATCAATCGGAGTGAACCTCGCTATTTTTATGTGTGCGGGAGTGTGTTTGATGGAATTGGGAGAAGAAAGAAAAACGATCCACTTCGGGTGAGAAAGCAAACTCCCCCCCAGTCTAGGCCACATCAATCAAAAAGCCTTTCAAAACTATATCGAACATTTTTGATAAATTATCGGAAGTGATCCATTTTTGCTTCTTTTGCAAGGTGTTTTTTCTTCTTCATATTGAGCGATGAGATGGATTTGTTCGAGATACTACCGGGCTGGACCAGCTCGAATTGGTGCCCCCAAGCAGTCCCTTTAGGGGATGCGAGATTAAACTGATTGCGGGCGAAGAATGCTTCCGAGAAGCCATCGTTGCTTTTGCATTTCAATTTAGCTGCATTTGGAATTCGATTCGTCATTTAAAGAATCAATCATGGTCGAAACGTGTCGTTGAGAGTGAAAATGTGTGTATTTCCATTTATCAAATCCCTGCTTTCGCTGCTCCCCTCCCAATACCCAACCCCTAATTGAATATGACTGATAAAAGGATCACTAATGCAGCAAAACAGTTGTGTTGGGTGTGCAGAACATCGTTCCCGTGTGTGAGCGACAAAGGGCATGTGACTGCTGTTTCAAGCTTCCCTGTCACGTACCGAGCAAGCTGACGTGCAGAAAAATGCCACCTATCTCTCGCTCGCTCATGCCTTGCAACCACCCACTCTCCCATTCTTCGCTCCAAACAAACCCGTACAGAGCAACTCGAAACATGTCATTTCCATATCGCAGCTTACCGATCTTGTCCGACAATTGCTGTGACGTCTTAAACTATCGTAACAATGTTAATTTTATTTCTCTGCTCGCTCGAGTACTTTATCGTGCCAAAATTTGTTCTTTGCCGCGCACAAAGGGCTTTGCACAACTTTTGTGAATCATCCGCTCTCTCCCCCCCCC
The DNA here is from genome assembly GCF_017562075.2 of Anopheles merus. Classification (NCBI taxonomy): domain Eukaryota; kingdom Metazoa; phylum Arthropoda; class Insecta; order Diptera; family Culicidae; genus Anopheles; species Anopheles merus. The sequence goes on from NC_054082.1 coordinate 14,372,096, forward strand.
CCCCCACACGACCACTCATGACTCGTTCGCTTGAGCAAAGAGACACACAAGCAAGGCTCGCAACGCATATGGCTTTATCGTCGGCGCATTATCGTCGACAGCGTTTTGCGGGCGTCGAGTAACAAAGTTCCCGCCACGACGGTACGTGAAACTTACGCTGAGACTCTTTGAAAAGCTCCAAAGGTTTGTGTTAAACCCCGTTTGGCCCTGTCCCCCTTTCTCCGGCTGGTCTCCAGCTGCGTAAACTGAGCTGCTGCTGTGGAGTTCTTTTTTCTTCCCCTCTGTTTCAACTTATATCTCACTTTTCGTGCTGATAACCTTTTACGTCAAGGTTTTCACGACTCGCTGTGATCTGCGAGTCACGCTTAATCCCCCCACACACACACATATACACCCACCTATGATGCTCATTCACATTGCTTCTTTCTTGTTAAGATAACAAGAAAGGGGAGAACGCAAAGCAAAAAATAAAACAGAAACTTTCCCTTCGAGTGCCAGCCGAATGTGCAACGGGGGGAAAAAATGCTCACAACGATCAACAAGAAGAGAAAAAAAGAAAACAAGAGCGACGGAGAGAGATAGAGAATGGGACCACGGGAGATAAAAAATAAAATGCATCAACTGCAGGCAACAGTGGCACTAAATTGTCAACGTGGTGAACTTTTGTCCGAGTTGGCCGGAAAAGTGAGGGCCGACAATGGTAAAGCGGGACACCAAACCGCCCGGGAGATAGTGGTGTCATTTTCATTAGAAACATTTTCAACCCCTTTCACTCCCCCCGTTGAACCACACCCACACTCAGCCCACCCAGGCGGGATTTTGCAACGGATAGTCGGTTTGTTTAAGACAAGCAGTCCCAAGCCCAACAATCTTGTAATGGTCGCAAATGAAGCAAAAACTTTACCGCCAGAGATGCACGACGTAGGTACACAAAAAACGGGGTAAATATCACGTGGTTAAGCGACTTGGTTCGGGTCACCATTCATACAGCAAGTGAGCGAGCTAAAAGTGTCGGGGCCGGTGCGAAAAAAAAACCAACACTATGTGTATGTTGTTATCCGTGTTGGAGTTAACATAAAAGTTAGTGCAATAGCGCTAGCAGTTGATAATTAGTTTTATATCCGCACCGGGGACACACAGTGCGGTGAAACGTTTTGTAAACTTTCGCCTCGTAATAGCTCGTCGTTAGATGGGGATTCGCTTGCATTTTAGCTGGGTTTTTTTTCATGCCAGCGCCAACATTTATATCCCCTTTTGTCGTTCGTGATCGCTGGCACTGACGTGACACAGGATCTTTTGATAGCACAAAAAATAGCCACCCAGACACAAAGATACACACCGCGCGCCGGTCAGGAAAAAGGTGACAAAGGAGCAGTAAAAAAAAACCATCGACCATCTAACGTGACCGATTACGTTGCCCCGTGAGCCGGTGCAGTGTTGTACCCGCCAGACCCGCTAGCACGGGCTCGGATATTAATACTTTGCGATGAAACTTGGCAATGATTACATCCCGCTTGGCGCCCAGTTCACCGCGATGGTGGAGATTTGACAATTAGTTTTTAATAGCAGAGTTAATTTTACTGCAAGCTTCTCAGCCACCCATTTGCTTGCTTTACCACCATTCCATGCACCATCGTGCGCGGCGAGCAACGAGGGAAAGATGATAATTGCCCAGCCCAGTCTCTTACGGTCGCCCGGGCTACACACAGTGCCGCGATGTACTACTCGCCTTCACGCGTACGCTTTAAGCATGGGTTGCGTAAGTTTTGCACGTAATTTAATCGGGATAACTCATGACCTGCTCCGAGCACTCCGACCGAGGCGTATTCATCAACTCCCTCGGCGGTGCCAGACGGCGCACAATTGAACCCGGTCCACAGACACACATCACGTAACTACGTTTGCCGGCGAGCGAAGAAGTTGCGCGTTGAAAGGCGAGTGAAAAGTGTAGCGCTCTCACTGCTCAGTCTCAAGAGGGCTTCAACTGCCACAAGGGTAATTACATTTAGAAGTTTGAAGAGCATCGTATGCATCCTCGCTGACATGCATCGTTTCGGGGGCCGGCCTTTCACCAGCCAACACACCGACCCGACCGGCCGATCGCCGCCAAAACCGGGTGCAAAAACGGACGACACCAAATTGGCCATAAAACCGGCGTAAAGCATATTTTATTCGCCACGTGTATTTGTCTTCATTCCCGTGACGTTCGTTTATTTCACTTTCTCCCTCTCTTTCTCTCTCTCTCTCTCTCTCTCTCTCGTCGTCCCGCCACAATCACAATCGATTGAACGTCGTGTCTATGCGTGTGACCATGTATGTGTGTGTGTGGGGCATTTTATTTGGCATGTTTCAGTGCGGCCATGCATGAAATGGAGAAAACGGCACAGCATTTTGGCACAGTGTTTGGTCACAACTGTGAAAACATTAAACACGCTCCCGGTTTTGCTCGTTGTTCGTTGCATTCGGGCTCGAAAAAAGAAAAAAAAAAACATATGCTTTTTTATAGCCTTCCTTCCTCCCCGCTACACACGTGTGCGGCGGAGTTGCATCCGCATACGGGATTGGGGATTGTGCCTGGGATGGATGAAGGCAAGGATGAAAAGCGAAATATGTCTTCCGAAGGGGAAAACCTGCACCCCGCCTGACCGCTCCGACACCGAAAAAGGCGGAATGGAATGTCGTGCGCTGGGCTGCAGGCGAACGAATTGACTGCCTGGTTTCTGGGCAGGCGGAATTGCATACATTCCGGCGCATTTTGCGACCCGGCCCGGCCCGGACGGACCAGTCCGACCGACCGGTCAAATAATGTTTCTCTTTTCACGTGTCATCTACCTTATCTTGGATGGCAGCGCTGTTTTTTGTTGCTGTTGTGTGATCGTTTCTTGCACGTTGCTCTTGTTCGCTTGAATCAAAACTATGGGTCGAGCACATAGTTTCCGGGGGTTTCAGGGTGAAGAAAAAAACCTCCTTTCCCACCCGGACTAACAACAATCACACGACGGATGATTGCAAGCGGAAACGCGGGAAGCGCAACACAAAGTGTCCTCGTTGCGTTGGTTTGGTTGTTGTGCGACGTTTCTTTTTGCCGTTCATTCCGTGCCTTCCGGCAACCGAGAGAGGAAGCCAGCGAAAGGGAGAGAGAGGGTGAGAGGCACAGATATAGTGTGCGCGGAGCCCGCACAAGTTGCAGCCGCGCTGCAAAAACCATAACCATAAAAATGAAATCCCTCTGTATAAATAGGGACCCATTGGAAAACAATTCGTGATAAATTACCATTTGTTATCGTTGTCGGGCGAGCGGAAATTTATTTGTTTGTTTTTGTAGTGTGTGCGCTGTATTTTTTTGTTTCGCTTTGTTCGTTTGTTTGTTTTGCTGCTTTACTTCGTTTCGTGGCGCTTCTCTGCTCTGCTTCACGCCAAACCTGTGCATCTTCGGCTCGGTGAAATGATGGTTATGGTTGCACCTTTCCCATTTTGAAAGGATTTTCCTCGCAATGAAACGAAGAGAAATGAGTCGTTGTTTGCGTTGTCCCTTTCCCGTTTGCTGGTTGCAGTTCGTTAGCGAACTTTTCCGATGCCGTATTGATTTTGTCTTAAGGGAGTACGGAAACTGGACGGCTTCAAATCAATCGCTGGTGGGTGGGTAAATTCGTTGGAATGGAAATGAAGCACTTTGGGGGAGGGGGGGGAGGGGGAATCGTTTCACCGGAAAAGTGTGGCTTTTAAGGGGAATTAATAACAATGAAAGCGTGAGTGTTGGATCAGGTGATTAAAAAGGTGGAAGAAGATGGGATGAAATATGTTTCGCGGAAACAAACATGGAACGTGCAGTTCGCAGTTCGGCAGAATATGCTCCGTACAGTATGTGCGAGCGGCAATATTTACAGCAATGTGGGTTGTTCATGAAAGCATTGAGTGATTGTTTCGTTTTTTGTTTGTTTTTTATGCGCTTTAACAAATAGAGAGTGTTTTTTCCCATTTGTGGTGATTCGAAGGGAAAATGTTTGTATAATATCACTTATTTTGATTGCATTACCACAAAAAAGAGTGAAGTAAAATCTTTTTCATCATGCTGCATTGCAAACAACAGAAAATAATATTTTTCTTTTTTGCTTTGATTGCATCCGTACTGGTGAATATTAGGGTTACAAATAGACACGCATTGTATAATATATTTTATAGTATTTGCTTGCAGTTATCATAGAAGGCTAATAATCTTCTAATCTCAAAATTGTAACAAATAAAAAATGTCTACATACATGTTTTTTGTATCATATTTGAGCCTTTTTTGATTGACAGAATCGATTAGCTTTCTATGAAAATGTCGAAATTTTTAACATTTCGCAACTCGCAAGCTCGTTCTCTTTGTAGAACGGTTCCTGAACGATGACGTGTGGTTTTATGATCCTTCTCGGCGCACCGAAACGCTGTAGCGTAGTAAAGAAAGGAAAATAACACTTTTATTGTACGCATTTTAACTTCCCACATGATTGATGGGAGGGGCGCACCGACACAGCTCTGCAAGCAATCGAATCGAACGACACCCGGTGAGGAATATTTTACAACGCAACGCTTGTCCTAAACCGCTGGTGGGTGGCACAACGGCTCAAACGGGTGTCACCCACACAACCAACTACTCGCGGGAGGATCGTTGTGCTGTAGCATAATCATCAACTGTGATCCCGGCCCAGTGAACCAAAACCCGATTGAAGTGATCTCACGAAGGGAAGAGTTTCCACAAGGCCACGGCACCTCGTCGGGGGGGGGGGGGGGGGGGGGCAAAAAAAGGATAGCATGTTTGGTGCAAAGGTGCCACCCAGAAATACGCATCACGGGTTGGGAAGGTTGGGGCGCATAAGCTTTGCGCGCTAACGAAATGCTTTGGTTGTTACGCTTGCTTGCACGCGAAATGATGCGCGGCGGCATAAAACGTTAAGCGACCGCAGCCTCGTCGGTGGAGGTGTGCACGCGCCAGGGTAGGTGTAAGCTAATGTTTACTGTTTGGCAGTTGTTAGCTTTTCTCACCCGTGGTACGTGCGAGGTTCGGTTGAAGTGTGGGAGTGCTTGAAGGCTCCCCTCCACTTCGCGTACTTGATCCAGCCGAAGGTGCACGGATTTGTTTTTGGGTGGGCAGACGAAATCAAACTACTTCACCACTGCCTACCCGGTTCCGAGACACACACACACACACCAACCTCGTTGCCCTTTGCATCGCTGACCTGGTGCGGGTGCGGATGCGCAATGGTTCCCGCCCTGGAGGAGGTTGTGTTGTTGAGTAATGCTTGCGAAAGTTTTACCAGTTTAGCACCGCCGTCGGGGCCTGGGGCGGTGGAAATGGACGGGATCTTTGCCGCGCTTTCTTGGCATGAAACATGACGAGCCAACGCCATCGAGATGAACAGTGCTGTGTGGGATCAGCGCCGGTAGCGCACGACGAGGAAATCTAATCACAAACAAAGAAAACTTTCATCTTTACCCCTTTACCTCGACCACATTCCGCGCACCACGCACAACAAAACAGGCCCCGAAGGTGTGGTATGTAATGCGCGCAGGAACAGTTTGGTTGATTGTTTAGCCCGAAAGTATTCGTAACCGTGTACGGGTAGGATTGTTTTCGGCAGTGTTGCGCAAAACGGGGAGGGTTTGCAAAAACAATGGCAATCGTGACAAAATTTCATTAATCATGCGAACAATTAGTGGTGCGCACGGCGAGGTGTGAGTGAGCGCAAGAGTGCGCCAGTCAAATTTATCGCCCTTTATGCCGGGGACTCATTTATCTCCACTGCGGTGGCTGTTTTGAGCAATGGAGCTTCACGGAGGATTACAATTTCTTGAGGTGGGATTTGGTTGCGATTTCAAGTCTAATTATATAATGTGCTTGTTTGAACTTCGCGCCATCTATTTAAAGCTTGAACGATGAGTTTCAAACAACCATTTTACGCTTACCGAATTTTGCCGGTTTTGATGAAGTAACAAAACTGCCTGCTCATCCCAAAATGAAAAAGCAATTTTATTGATCCAACCAATGGGCTTAATGAACCGTGCCGTGGTGGCCGTCTTTCTGTGTTGACTTTTTGGGGTGGTCTTTCTTTCTCGCGCGCGCGTAGGGCTCAGTCCTGCGAAAAGGAAAACCCCCGCGCGAAGGGAATATAAAACTGTATTTAAATATCAGATTAACATCCTAATCGTAAACGATTACGACTGGCGGCCTCGGAAGGCTTTGCCACGCGCCAAGGATAATGGCAACGAACGGTGTGACAGTCATGATTTGGATGATTTTTGCACAAATGAAAAGAGAGTTCACAGGGTGAGTGGGTGAGAGGTGCGAAAGCCTCACCCATCGGTGGGACGGAGCATGGGTGAAGCGAGCCCGAGGGGTTGTGTATTGTGGTGTGCGCGTGGTGGGAGCTGCAATAAAAGAAAAGCTCGCATCCGCATCCTTTCCTCGGCCTCGGCACGCGCGTTCGTCTGTTGCGCGAAAGTACGCCGTCAGGCGGAACGACATTGCGGCAGATTTTCATCTTAATCTTCATTTCTTCTCTGCTCACAATTAGAAGCGACGATGGGTGGTGATGTTAGGGCGGCGGTGCGCTGTAACGGGTTGCAGGAAGTTGTCCTGTCGATGGCGTTGCTTGTAATTAAAACATTAATCATGCATCGTTGCCGTTTAATGCGCAGGGCATTAATTGCTGTTGGGCATTGTTTCGCGCTGCTAAGTGGCGTGAAAAGCGAGCGAAACAATGACGCAGGACGAACGTGGGGTTGAATGGTTGAGCTCGGGAGGAGCGTGGGAAGCCAGCAGGAGGCAGGAGAATCTTTGACGGTAAAAGCGGCCATGGCGCGAAGTTTAAAGAATGTGTTGGAAACAAAAACACAAAATTGTTGAGATTATTTTTAGCGACTTTGACAGCGATCGACTTTTATGAGGAGGATGTTTGAAGAGGAAACGATTGTTTACGTGACATGTTTTATTATTGTGCAGTGATATGCATTGTCGACAGTTTTGAGCAGTGTTTTCTCTGTAAAACAAACTCACGCTTGAGCCGTTTTTAAAGACAAAGCTTAACCTTCATTACTGGTCTAACCTAGCACAGTCTCATTTGGAATATTTTATCTAGTAATTCTATGAATTAATAGTAACGAGCTTATTTTGAAAACGCTTGCAAATCATCGTTACAACCCGTTGAATAGAAATCTTAAAAGACATAAACATTGGCTGAAAATAGCTACAGCACCCCAGGGGCATCTCAGCAAACCCTCAACAAACACAGCAGTTGCCCGTGATTTAATTAGAACCAGCAAACTCTTAAAGGCTGCATTCCACTGCGCACAACTCAGCACCGGATGCAACTGCCAGTGTCCAACGCTGGCCGCGGAAGTAGTCCCGGAGTTGGAAGAAACCGTCCAACAGTCCACACAGTGCATTGGCCGCGTAAGGTAATTGGATCGTGAGATTTAATCAATGCAGCCGACACCGCCAGCTGAAGCGACGATGGAAAAGTGGAGCAAACGTCAGAACCAGCGCGGAAATTGAAATGAACGGCGATCCCGAAGCGACGCAGTGTTTCGCATGCCGACGAAGAAAATCCACTCTTCGCCACTCGGGACGATGGCTGGCGTCGGTCGTACTACTCTGCTCACCCGGCAGCAACTGGGGGCTTCATTTTGAAGTGCAATTGTGTCGCACAGGTGGATGCACAACGACAAAGGGTCGTTGGGGCGAGAATCGAATCAGCCGGGAAAGTGGGTAGCGCTAGCGCTAGCACCAGCTTCTCGGACACTTTCCCCGTTCCGCCGGCCGGCACGGCACTGTGCCTTGGTTCCGGCCATTTCCGGTTTGAAGTTGCGCAAAATTTGTCTCCATTTGGGTTGAATTGCTATGGGAAAGTGCTCACCGGCAACTGGTGGCGGTGTTGAGATGGTTCGTTTTTCCCTTGCCCGGTAACGCGTCGAAAGACGGTAAAGGTAAAGAAATGGGTTTCTTCTTCGAGCAACGATAAGGGTTTTGCTCTTGCCTTTTTTTTATTTTGCTGGAGACTGTTTGCAACTTTCTTACCGTTGCTTTGGTCGGTCGATACACTGTGAAAATGTTTGCAATGGGGGCAAAAAGCACGGAAAGTGTAACGTGGTTTTCGCAGAATGCCAGAACAATTTCAATTGTTGTTTCATTTCTGTCCGATAAATGAGTAAATGGCGAAGCGACGGTTCCAATCACGATTGGATGGCGGGTTGGCGGGCGGGCGGGTGGTCTTTGTCGAAGCGATAATGGGACGCTTCCGAACGGGAAACGGAACACGGTTGAAAGCGAATGGGAAAGTTTAAATTATGTTTCTTTGCTAAAGTGCTTGGGGCACTCGGGTACGGTTGAATTGGATCAGAGTTTTTGAGGTGGAGAGTTCGACTGTTGCTGCCAAAGTGTGGTTTTAATGCGATTGGTACAAGATTTGGCTGCGATTGTGGAAGATTCGTTTTGCGAATCAAATTGTCGCTTAAATAGACGACGAGTATTTGAGTGAATTATTGCATACTCATCTAAATTGACTTCCTCGAAATGATTTGAGAGTGCATGGAGACTTATTAGAAAACATTTAAATCCTTCAGATAGTATATCTATGAAGTCGAAGCCAAGTTATGATAGCGCTGTACATGTCACCCAACCTTTTGTGCAACTTACAGGGATTTCCAGGAGTTCTCATAGCTATGGGACACTTTATTGAGTCTTTCTTAAGTGAAATGAACTTAATGGGAATTGGAATCTATAGCACCCTTGCTGCGCAAATCCAATAAGAATTTCCAAGGATCCTGTCGAAATAGCGTGCCATGAGTCCAATTTACAGCATACGAAGTTCACTTCCAAAGAGTCAATGACGGGGCTCACAATTATGAGATTTCCAGGAAAATTCTGTAAAGAAAAAACTTGTTAGTTCAACTGGGTTACCTACCTTCAAACTAGATCTAAATGAAACATGATTCAATTTATGAAGTTTTTCCCCCTATTTTTAACTGCATAAATGTTATTTGTTTGAATTAACTAAATAACAAACTTATTGAATGCTTTACACCACCAAATAAATAATCACGAAGATCGTTTGGGCTATGTACGCAACGTGGAATATGTTCGAAACCTTCTCCTAGCATCGGTACAAAAAACACTCAGATTGTATAATTCAGTTCCTTTTCCTCAACGCAACAAAAAGTAGAAATCCAAATGATTGACATTCCATTGACGTTTGCGAAGCAAAGGGCGCAGAGCTTTTTTCTCCACGGTATTCGCTGTTACACGATCCTTGATTAGATATAAATCATGTTATCAGTTTCTACACCCAAAAAAAAAAGAATTACAGAAAAGGCTATCGCCGCATTCGATCAAGTGAAACCGATCCAGATTGGATCAGCTTCCCTCCCTGGTGCGCCTACTGGTATCGGAAAGTAAATACTTTCCACCGACGTACCCCTCCCAATCCGGCCCACGACCCAATGCCGATGACTAGTTGAACGCAAAAAAAAAACCCAATGAACCAAAAACGCAACCAAAAATCGGCTCGGATGGTTCAAATGTCAAACCGAATCACGTCCACCGATTCGCCATTACGGCTACACAAGTGTTTCGATTTTATTCCCCCATTTCGCGGTACCATTTCAGCATGTCCCGAAGGGGCTGCCGACGTTTTAGAACAGCGCAACAAAAGATCGGTACTCTAGATTTTTCCTTCCCCTTTGCTATGGCCGTTGCAAAGTAAAACTTCTTACCGTTGGTGGGTGTTTTTTTGTGTTGCGTTTGCTTTGGACTGTTTGCCAGTGCCAGCTCCTCCTTCTCATCTTCCCCGTACGCCCCGTCGGCTCACATTGACGAGCGAGCCGTAAATATTGTGCGCTGTTGCGTGTGTACATGACCGCACGTTCCGATGGGTACGCAGCTGGAATAAATTAATCCTTGCAAAACATGAGCGACTGGCATTGTCCCGGCACTGAGGTTGGGTCCAAATGATTGGCTGTCCCGTTCCGGCTGAGCGGCACCAGGTTGTTTCGTTCGCTCACCGTCGTTCGTCTTCGTCTTCGGTCCATGTGCTCCGGGGGCACAGACTGGGAGCTGCTGTTCGGCTTGGAAGCGCGTGGAAAAATGTATTAAACCCAGTGCTCCAATCGTTTGCGTTTCATCTAGCCGACCGATACAGCAGGCGGCCAACGCAGGCGGCCAAAACCGGCACGGTGTATGGTGTATGGTAAAGTAAATGGTTCGCAAAAATTAGGTTGTAATTTATGACTTTAAATTATAAGAAATTAAAGCGCACCCGGGCGGCGGGGTTCAATGGCCCGGCGGGTTGGCAGGAGTGCCAGGAGTGTGGCAGTTCATTAACGGTGTGATTTATTGCACGATTATTACAATTTCAGTGCGCGTAAATATTCGGACGTGATCGGGAGCGGCCAAAGCACACGCATACACACACACACACTTACTGCTGGTCTTAATGGAGGCGCCCAGTACGTTATGGCACAGGTAATGTTCGTTAAAGGGAAAGTTAATGATTTTTGAATACAGCTGCGTGGTTGGTGGCAGAAAATCGATCGGTTAGAAGGTTTTGCGTCTGCAGCCGGAAAGCAAATGTTCCAGCTTCTTTAGTATGGATTTATGCTTGAAAGTATGGAAAGCTGAAGCGTATAAATTATGCTTTGCTTTATGCATAATCTTCCCATAAACTGGAAGTGCTACTCGCTACGCATTGAGCTTGCCGTCGTAGTGAAACTCTGTGAGGTGTGCGGTTTTGTGCCGGCTTTGTTTGCGCCTGCTGGCCCCGTTTCTAGAAAAAAAGGTATTAAAATGTTGCTCTTCAGGGGTTCGGTGCCTTTTCAGCCTAAGGTGGTAATAGGTAACATGTAAAAGATTTGCCTGCTTTGTTCCTAGTAACAGGGCCCATTTTCTGCAACAGTAAGCTTCTTTCTTTCACACTCCATGTCAATATGCAAGCATGTTCGAGTGAGGCTAACAAGCTCCCGGTATGCTCCCGTACGATGAATCATTTAATAACGCTGCACATCAGTGTAAAGGTTGTAGCGTCGAACAACCTCCAAGCACAAAGAAGTGGCATCTCCCTCTCTCCCGGGTGAGAACGAACAGGTTTCCCCCTTTTTCCACGAATAACGAAACATTTGGCCGGGCAAGATATGAAGGGCAAACAACAGGAGCAGCAACAAAAATGGAAGTAAAAAAGAAGTGGCTCATCTTCGCCACCGTTACACACTGCAGGGATTATTATTTACCTCGTTCGCACATGTGAACAACACACATGTACACACACATACACACAAACGCATTGCCACGTTTTGCCTCCCAGACGCCTTTATGCGCACATTCGTACGTTTTCACATTCGTTTTGAGGGATGGATATTACTGCTGAGCGGAGTTTTTTTTCTGTTCTGTGCTCTTTATTCGTCAGCATGTGTTTTTGCCTTTGGTGTGTGCCCGCCGCGCACGAACCGTCCTGCCAGCGCTTTGAAGCGATTGTTTTCGTTTTGCGAACTACAAATCTCGCACAAAGAACCGACAGCACGGGTGGGGTAGCGCCAGCGCCGCAGCATAGTGGCAGCCAAATGGCCATCGCAAATGAATGTGCGCTGGTGCGCCTTTGACAGATAGACGAATGAATGGAATGGAGTCGTTGTTGTCGTGTCGTGTCGAGTAAACCTCGTTAGTGAGTGAGTAATGGAAATGGTGCAGATTCGTACACCTGATCGTACGTGTCAGTGTCGGAGATTTACGGTTCCGTCCGTGCTGGGCTTGAACGGGGAGGCCGACTCGTGCAAGGCTATAAGCATAAGGTAACGTTTTGCAACATCCAAGCGGAGCGCTGACCGGAGACAGCAAAAAAAAAGACAAAGGCCGCAGTCACCAAACGATGGGCGCAGTGCTATAAAGCGGAATTGAATGTAACTTTTGAGCTCGTTCGCCGGAAGATTTAGTGAGCAAGGATGGTTGTTGCGTCCGTTTCGGTAGTGTAAATCAGAATTAATCAGAGCGTAACCCGATCACTGTTCGGATTTTTGTACGACAAATACCGGCACAGTTTGTGCAGAGGTATTCCAAGGGAAAGAGCATTATCACGTTACGATATGATTGATTTTTTTTGTTTCCAAAAAGGCAAGCAATAATGCTATAAACCAATTACGTTCGGCAAAGGATCAAAGCAGGACTGCGGTACAAATCCACAAAATTAACCGTTCGTGACCGATTGATGATTTTTCGCCAGCGCGCCCACCAGTGCCAACCCTCCCGCGGGTTGATTTGCCATTTGCCACGTGAGCATAAAGTGGCACGTGGGGCAGCAAAAATTGTCACCTTGTGCGCGCGTGTGGCGCACACAAATTGAAAGGTTAAAACACACACACACTGACCGGACGGGCCCGCTCGATTCGCTCGACTTCCGCCGGGAAGCACCACAAAATCGCCCAACTGCTGACAAGTGTGAAACAAGCGAAACAATGGTGCGAGAGAAAGCTCTGCTGCGGCGCGGGGCAGGCGGGAGGGGCGTGAAACTGTTGTGAAAGTACGAACTGTTTCCACGGGAAGCTTCCGCGCGTATGCCGAGTGCTCCTCCGTCCCATTTGCGTTGGCGGTGATGTACTCGTATCATTTGCATATAAATTATTTGATTGCAAATCGAGTTTCGCACGGGTGAAGCGTCTGTTCCTGTGTTCCGACCCCAACTGGGAGGCGTTGATTATACGCTGGGAGGCAGCGGTCTTTCCGGTCCCGAAATCAACAGCCAACAACCACGCGCGTGATCCGCCAGACAGCGCGAGTAGAGTGCCGCCGGGGTAGAAGGGTAGGGTTCACCGCCAGTCACGAATTTTCACCGAATGCGTGTCACGAAGCGCCATGAATCGTTTCGCCTGTCAGACGGTAATGTCTGCTGAGGTCGGAACCGGGCGACACTGTCAATTAAAAACTGAATGTGTGTGTGTGTGTGTGTGTGTGTGTGTGTGTGAGTGTGACGTTGAAAAATAGCGAAATCTCTGCCGCTCTGGAACGCCCACGACGTAATGGGAAAGTTGTGCGGTGGGGAGGCATGGAGTTTTGTTATTTCTGTTCCTAGAAAGCAACGGTGGGTTGCCCTTTTTTAAGCTGGAACATGAAGTCTCGATGGTGATGATGACAGCAAACTGCTAATTAATATGCTGTGGATGAGTTTAATTATCATAAATCGTGTTTAGGTGTAATGAAACAATTTCGTGCGCTTGCAGAGATCGTAATGCACTTAGTGCTATTTCTTAGAAACGAGACTGAAAAACGTTTATACTGGAGATGTGTGGCTGAAGAAAAAGTGACTGAATGGGTTGATTTTTGCCAGCTAGCAATTTTGATGAAACTCTCGTAGAAAAGCATGTATGACGCTTTGACGATGCCCCACCATCTGCGCTTACACTCTGATTTATCATTAATTCACAAAAGGGTAAAAACAGTGAGTCAGCACTGTGAGTCACAGTGAATGCAACCACTCAAGCGTGTGGTACTGTGGAACATGAATTAGAATTCATGTGGATGCATTTTTCCTGTGATTTAAATTATCTAAAAGAGTATTTATTGCCATACATTTGCGTCAAAATCATCAAAAATAATCGTTTCGTTAAATATCATACACATTAGTTTTGCTTAACTACTTGCACAACTTTAGCATTGTGATCGAGTGAAAGTGTCCGTGAAACTATGAGCTTTGAATCCATGTTTTACACATTTTTTTCCCTTCCATATTTAACAATGAAGGAAAATTGGGATGGTTCCATGGTACAGTCATCCACATGAACGATTTAATAAAATGCCCGTCATGGGATCAAGCTGTCAATGAACAGTCGCTCCGTTGTAAGGACTGACTATCCGCCTGCATGGTAATGAATTGAGTCTCAAAAACCTGTAAAATCTGGCATGTCCGCGTAGGACGTTACGTCAAATGGAAGAACATTACAGGGTTTCTCACGATTTATTGGTAGGTACACATAATTGTTTGGGCTCGTCTGACGATTTATTCATCGTATCTAGATTTTTAATTAGTTCCCATTATTTATTGTGATCGTCCGATTGGATATCAATACAATTGAACCAAAAAAAAAATTGCGAAACGCTCACAAAACACACGTGACAACATACCAAAACAAGATGGGAAGCCACCAAAAAGTTATGCGATCCAACCGAAAAATCGTGGGAAATGCTGTGAAAGATAAAAATATTTCTTTCACCAACTGCATTGTAATCAACCATGCTTCCTATACTTCTTAATGAATTAGGATGTATAAGAAAATGAATTACAATGGGGTTTATAAAATGTTTTCAATAATTCGGAACAACATAAAGCTTCATTTAGTATCTCATGCTGTACATTTTGACGGTATTTGATATGCGTAGTGGTCATAAAAAAGCAATATTTAACGTACATACAATCACTTAATATTTCTCATTGATAGATTGTTGCTTGTATTGTCAAGTGTTTGTTAAACTATTCCTGTAATTACGTCCATAAAGTCGTTGTTCGTCGATACATGTGTCCTTGCAGCGCTCCCCACTTAAGGTCTAAGAAGCTTCCCAGTGCCATCGCTCGCTCTTGCGCTAGCAGTTTGCCATCACATTTCGGACCATCAAGCCTTCGAAGCTCGGTGAAAGCCTAATAATTCGTCGAAAGAAACTACACCATCAGGTGTGTAAATTAAGTGGCACATGAGACTCCCTCTTCTCCCCCCTGGGAAGCATAGTAGCAACACAAGTCGACAGCCCGAAGCAGCACCACATCGTCTTGCTGCTCCCTCTAGGCTACGGTGGCTGGCTAAAAGCATGCAATATCCTCGGGCAAGCCACTTACCCCGGAGCGGCGTAATGGACGAGCCAAGTGCCGGCAGCGACGAGCGATACGGAGCATTTTAACAAGATGTTAACAGTCGGCAGCTCCCTGCAGTGACAGGCGGAAGGGCAGGGCAGCGCGAGGGCAATTGGCGAAAGGCGAAACAACAAAAACCGGAAGCATTTGGTTCGTTAAACATCCGCCCCGATACCCCGCTAGCACGCCCTGTCTGCCCTGCAGTAAGGATAGATTCACTTACGTTTCGAACGTTTCGGGCTCGGGTTTTGTTGATTATCTTTCGCTTGCAAGAAAAACGAGCACACTCCGCTATCAGCATAAATCTGACATACCGGTGCTTGAGGGATGCGCTAGGTTGTGGGTGTGGGTGTGTTCAGTCCCCGTTTGCATGGGCGCGCGCGTGTTTGAAGATGTCTGCTAATAAAAAAAAACACACACACACACGACAACAATGGTTCTTTGGAACGAAACGCGGCGAGATGAGAGATAGAGGCAGCAAGGATAAACCCATGAACGGTTGGCAGTTAGGGAAAATATTTACCCACGGGGTTTAATTAAACGTTGTCGGCACGTGAGAAGCGGCAAATGACTCCCGCAGTTCAACGGCCACCCCTGTCCCGCCGGCCTCTTGCCGGTCTCGCCAGAAAAAAAGGTTCGTGACTATTTGCACATACACACATACACAAACACGCTGGCTGGCTGGCATTTCGTGCATGTTGCTTGCAGCCTTATCGTGTGCACACGGCAGCCGCCGTGCCCCGCCGTCGACCGAGTTGAGGATTAGTCTTTCGCACGGAAGGTTTCCACTTCGAACAGCGCGACTCACCTGTGTGCGTGTGTGTGTGTGTGTCTGTGTTGTTCGTGTTGTTGTACCTGTCAGCCAAAACGGGGCAGGTGGGGGCGGGTTTGAGCACGGCCCGCCAAGAGCCCCACGGCTCGGCTCAAGCACAATGAAAAGCGAAAAGTAGTTTGAAGATTTTGAAAATGAAAGGCACACCTGAAATGGAACAGTCAAGCACAAGCGGTGTGCAGCGTGCGGGTGAACGCTCCAACCATCGCCCTTGTAGGGTGCAAAAGTTTTGCACCCCTGCCCTTTCCCCTGCCACCGCGCCAAACGAAACCTCGTCACGATTTGTACGATCGTTTAGCGATTTGATGAAATGGCTGGGGAACGGCCAGGGGAGGCGAGCGCCCAACCGTACCACCGCAATGTAAATAACGATGAAAACATTTCCCAGCCAAGTCAATCACCCGTGGCTTAGTGCAAAAGTTGGCCAAAGTTCAATCGACCGTGACCGAGTATCGCGCAACCAGGGCGGTGTGCCGCGATGATGTATTGGCGGTCGGTAAGGCCGACGTCGTGCAGCTCCGGTCTCTAGGGCGAGGGGACTTGCGCTGGAGCTGGCTCTTAAAGTGTTTTTTCAAGTGGGAGACTGCGCTTCGGTGGAATTTAAATGCCGGCTCGCCGGTTTAATTGAGTTATGTTTGTTTGAATGTATTTTCTTCGAATGAGTTCACAAATGTTTGTCATCTTCGTTTAGGAGGGAGACCTTCTCTAATACAGGCAAGTATGAAGCATGTACCGAGTGTATCACCAACTGCACAGACATTGCAACTAATTTGAGACAACAAATCTTGGTTTATAATTTCGGTCATTAAATTATAAGTGAAGTGGCCCCGTGTTTTATGCTCACTCACACCGCTTTGCCCAGTGAGAAACAACCCGTCCTTCGAATGATGGAACGGCTGGGACCGGTTGGGTCAAATTACAACCACTCACCCATCCCCGTGGGAGTCGGCATGGTGCAATAAAACCAGAGAAGGGCACATCTTAAACAAGTCCTTCTCGCAACCGGGCGACAGCTTCCCGGTTACTGACGGAAAAGGCAACGGTAAGTGTTTTCAACAAATTTAGCTAGTTCCTCGCCGGGCCGACGCTCGACGCCGGACCCATCAGTCTTTTGGGTCGCGTTTCATTTTACGAACGTCTTTCGCGTACCGCACAAAGTGCAGAATAAAACCTTCAAACGGCTGCGGGAGTGAAAGGTGGTTTTCATATTTCTACACACAGCACCGTAGCCATAGTTTTTTTGGGCCTGCCCCAGAGCCCGGTGGAAGGCGGGCGGCAAATGGAAACGCTGTTTTATTTTGCGCTCCTTTACAGTACACCTGATACCCTGTCCTGTGATGTTGCTGCTGCTGCTGCTGCTGACGTGACTGCCCATCCTGTTTCGCATTCATTTCTGCTGGTGTCACTTTTAATGAAACCGAATTTCTTTCTAAACCACCTTAATGGCTTTTTCTTATCAACGCCGGACGAAATGTCTCATTACGCGGTGTGCGGTGCGCTGTATTCATCTTTGAATATGTCATTACGATGGCCGGGCGAGTAAAGTGCAGGACATGACTTGTTTGTCCGGCGTTTTAATGGGCTTCTGGCTGTACGGCACAATAGTTTTTGCAGGCGGCAGGTGGCAAAAAACAGCTGGCTAAAAGTAGAAAATAGAGTCGTAAAAACAAAACTTACCTTACGTTCAAACCATAAATGATGAAGCAGTTCGTGCAAAGTCTAAAAAGAAACAGAAAAACTTCCGTAAGTCATGTGAACCGAAAAGGTAAAATGCAACGGGAACAAAAATATAATGAAAAATTACTGCTTTTGTAAGAAGAATAGCATACGCTCGGGCTGAATATGATGCTGATTGCATAAAACATTCTACGCGAATTCATAGTTAGGGTGATAATTAACACAAAGCGCCTGAAGATATGCAATGCGATTCAGGTAAATACTCATTTTAATATTATGGCAAAGGACGTAGAATTTCGATATGGCTCCTATAGAGCACCTACAGACTCAAGCATCCCTTTGAATCAGATTTGATCCCTTGTTAATGTCCCTCCGGCAAATGATTCAAATCTGACTGCTTTCGCAAACTATTCACATCTTAACACTCAATAATGCCGACTGGTGGCTAAAATCTTGAGCTAGGACTGACTGTTTGAAAGCTTTCCCACCCTGTTTGCGCCTTTTATTTGACAAGGGAGCATACGTCTGTTCGCTTCTGCAATATCTTTGCCATATTATTTGCCTGCACCAGCATCGGCCCCGGCGGTCAATTCAACTTCGTAGAAATATCTATCCAATGCGAGTCTTGGCAAAGTGGAGCAATGCGAAGACGTGCCCAGTGATGGAGCTGATCGAACGCATCCCTTTCGGATCGGATTTGCACCAAAGGCTGAGAAAATCACCGTGACGAAGGCAGGCCGGCGACACGATGGGGATGGGTTTCATCCCGATTCCATTAGCCGGTTTTTTCATCCGAGGTGCCGGTTTTGTCGTAGTACGATTGCCCGAGCACTAGTGGCGTGTGGAACGAGCCCAGGTCTGCCACTGTACGGGCGAGAGTGTACCACGTCGGGTGCAACCGTCCCCTTTGCGAGGTGACGCATAATCCTCAGATAATTTGCTAGCGATATAGCTTCGAAGCAACCTCCAGCCACGTTTGACCAGACCGACGTGTGTGTGTGTGTGGACAGAAATGGGCATGAATGTGCTGGTGGTTCGTTACCTTTTTTACGGTAGCCCTAAGGCATCGGTCTCGGGAAATGAGATAGACGAATGCGCATCAAGGCCCGGAAAAGGATCGGCCGTTCGACGGTGGCAAAGGGTTTTCATCAATCGGTCACTTCGGAGGCTCGAGGAAGGACGAAATCTGCCTGGAGTGAAATAGAAACAGAAAACATTTATCTATTTCCTCATCGTCGTCGTCGTCGTCGTCGTCGTCATCGTTTGGGATGCCATTGCCCCGGTTGCTTTCGCACTTTCGTTCTTTTTTATTATTGGTGTTGTTGGGATACCGGTTCCCGGTGCCCAGTGGCGAGTGTTTATCACCGGAAATTCACATTCCGATGTGTTCGGCTGCCGGAGAGGATTACTCAAGCAAAATAGATTTCGTGAGCAATTTTTTTATATATTCTACCTTATCACCAGTACCAGTACTAGGTAGCTCACATTCTTGCGCCTGCTGAAGATGAAAAATGTTAACATTTTTATCGCCCGAAAAGGACTGAAAGGGAGGTAAAAAAAGGTACCGGCTAGCAGTAGGCATTCTGTTATTCTTTATTTCGATCGCTTTGCCGATCGTTTCGAAATGAAATGTGATCCTGTTTTCTTTGCACTCCTTTCTCGGCCCAAAGTTTTGTGGGCATGATAGCGTGGGAAAAACATTTTATTTGCACCCTTCCCTTGCACACATTGCAAAAGCAAAGTAGGAAATCCCTTCGGCAGGAATATTATGCGACACAAAATCACATCATCGGGTGCGGTGGCTTCTTTTAAGCTGAGGTAAAAGGAAAGTCTTGGCAGGCTGCTGCTAAGGTCTGGTGGAATACAGGGGATGCAAAATCGGTCCTTTACCGTCACGTAAAGCAAATCAACGTGTTTGAACATTTGCACGAACGAAAATTTGTCCCATTTTGTTGCTTTGGTGAAATGAAAATGAAAAAACCTAGAAAAGCGAGTTGAAGAATTCGATTGCGAGCAAGCAAGCAACAGCACTTGCAGTTCTGTTCTTGCCGTTGAAACGATTTATCTGTGCACGTGTATTTGGAGCATCTAAACCAGGCCTAGGGTAATCTGATGCACCGGAGTCAGCACACGATGGGAGCGTCTCTGTCGTCAGAAATTACCCCTTTGCGAGTGCAGCATTAGGGCATGGCTGCGAGGCTCGAGGGCTTTGAAATTTGAGCTCGACATGATTGAGCACGAAACACCACGTCCCTGCTGTTTGAAGATCGACCGAGTGAAGTAATCATTCTTCTTGCGTGCACTGGAATGAAGTGAGCTCGCCTTTCTGCAGTGACGTGACTAGATCAGGAGTGGTTCGGAACAGAGCATCCCATCCTCTGTAAGTGGTCGAAGTCGTGTACATTCTTCCCTGCTAGAGTGTGTGTCTGTGTGCGTCAAAGCAAGTAGAGATGAAGGTTCGATGGAGTAGAAGTAGAACCGGTAGCATATGTATGGGATCTTGCCAGTCTGTGACCACCGTATGTGTGTGTGTGTGTGTTTACCCTGTGTGCCATCGGAGCTCCATTAACTAGATTCGACTTTTCTTCGGGTTGTACGGTACGGTACGGTAATAGCTTTATAAGTGATGAAACATAATACGCTCCCCGATGTGAGGGGAGGAACGTTTCGGTCGTGGGAAAAAGGAGTACTCCCGTGCTACGTACGAGCAGCTTGAAACTTTAGACTTTTGTTTCCCACACGAGATGCGGATCCAGTTCGGGAGTTTGGGTTGAGCGGTATGGCAACAGCCGTTTTGTTCAGCTTTTGCCCGATAGCGGAGTGAATTCTCTTAAAGAGACTGTTCCTAAGAGGCAGCCAGTTTTGGTGCCAGTTTAATATGTTATTGGTTCGCAATCATTATCCCTCGTTGTGTGTGGCAATCAATCATTCACGCGCAGGTAACAAAAAACCCGACATGCTATTATGTTATTTCGAACAATTTACTAATGTAATGCTATCGGATCCGTCACTGGCTGTTTGCGGCCAGTAAATAATGACAGTGATTGAAATGGTAATCACCGTGTGATTCTACCCCTAGCAAGCGCACTAGAAATTATTGTTCTCGATTGAAAACCGGGTACAATGATCGGTTTAGCAACAGCGCGGGGGGTATTTTTAATACGCCCCAATTAAGCCGTGGCGTAATTAGCGTTGCGATGTTTTGCATAATTTCCAAACCAACTCCATCCAGTTTCGTAATCGGTTGCAGTCGGTTTGTCTAGCTCCGTTGGGCGGGATGCTCCAGCGAAACGATCCATCAACTGTGCCGCCGGACGTTGGCCGATTTGCGGGGTGCTTCAATGTACGACCATTATCGTACACGACCAATCAATGAACTATCGGGCGAATAAATAGCATCAACAAATCTGACTCATTACACGCCAAATGATGGTTCATTTCTCTTCGCCAGACGACGCACCGGTCGGTCGGCTGGGCTCGTTACGCGGCACGCTCGAAACGTAAACAGGTGAGGGCCCCTTTTAGCACAAACCTCCAGCTCCCGCCAAAAGGGAGCAAGAATTAGAGCAAAAACAATCACGATCAGCTCGCCCACCTGCCCTGGGTGGATAAAAGACCGTGCGATGGGTTGGGTTTTTGGATGCCGGGTTTGGCGAACTACTTGCAGCAGGTGCGTCCCGGCGCACATGTACGATACCGAGCTGTCTGCCGATGAGGTGGTGAAGTGGCCGTGGTGGTAAAGATTGAACGGCGATACTTTATCTTCACCCTCGTTAGCTTCTCCCGGCCCAGGCAGCATCGGCATCCATCGGACTCTCTTAACGGCAGCAACACTTCGAGTTCTGCACTCAATAGCGCCTAGCTGGACCTAGGCGCCCAGAGCAAGCGGTGGAGTGGAGTCTTAGGGGGGGAGGAGAAACGCTTCAGGCATGTTTGAGAGTTCATTGGGCAGCGAACGTACGGTACGGGTACAGGGTTAAATGTACCGTGACGAGAGTTTGGTTCACTGTAGGCTGGAAGCGAATCTCACCATTCCAGTGCACCGGTGTGGCCTCCTGGCTGGCCTGGGCGGGGTGGCGGATGAAGAGTTTATGTTTGGCACGATGAGGTTCATAAAATTTCACTTCCGCTCGTCGGTGAGGGTTTTATTGACGCTTTAGTGTATCGATGCTGTGCACCATTTAAGGGACGCTCGAGAGTCTTATTTGCGGATATAATTCGGTACAAATGATTGCTTTATGACAATCGAGGAAAAATACGATTAGGGTCACATTGATAGTTTAGTTTTTGTTTTGCATTTTCATTTAATTGCAAAAACGTACCACTTTTTCTACGAAAAAAGCAAACATTGTTTTTAAAAACTTTTCTACTGAAATAAAGCTCGACACATTTACAATACAAAAAGGTAACCTGTTGCACAACCTGCAGTATGGTCGACTGATCGACCTTATACTCATTATGCTAATGTCACAAACATTCCACCCGCTCGCTGTGCAGCATCTGCTGCTTGCCAATTCCAATTTGCATCATAACGAGAAACAATTAGCTGCGGAAGAGCCAGGCGTGCCCCAAGCAGTTAATAAAGCGACCAGTCCAACGATCGGCAGACAGAGCAAATTGACATTTCTGCCCGTCTCGCCCGATTAATAATGTCCCTTTTCGGCCGGCATGCAATTAATCTTTATTTACGAGGACGCCCGAGATCCTTCGAGTCGGGTTTCCTCTTCGGCGAATCGCTTTTGGGCGGGGGTAGATCGTAATTTGAGCATTCCGCTGGCCATCAAAGAAGGTGATCTGATGCGCCGCAGCACTTGAACCGCCAGCACGCCACCAAGGCTTCATTTGTTTGTCGATTTGAGTGTATGTTTTTACCACCATCACCTTACGCGTTTATTGCTTTGTCAGCCCCCGGCACCCAGCAGCGAGCAACGGTAACGGTCATTATTGAATACGAGACCGAGAAAGATGAACGACTGGAGAGGGGAAAAGGAAATTTTAATTACTTGTTTTACTCTCCCTCTTCCATTGTGCTTGCCATCCTGCTTGCCACGAAGATGGCATTCATTCGTTTGCATGCGACGAATGGTGAACTTGATCCACGATCTAGGCTGGGAAAGCATTCACCGGCGTTGAGTGGCACCGTCTGGTCGCAGGAAAAACACTTCAAAAAGGGAAATTGAATATCGATTTTCAAATTAAAAACAATCCAAGCAATTGATTAATTGTCACACCCGTGGCGGTATTGGACGTTGCAGGGCCATTTTCTGTGCGGGTAAGGGCACACGATCCAGGTAGCATCGTCGCGTTTGTTGATTGGAAAAGAATTCCACGAAATGAGTTTCGACTTTCGTCGTTCTATCGCATCGGTTGGGGAGCAAAAGTCAATTGGTCGTGTTTTGGTGGAGCTTGAATGAAAGTATAGGTGGCATGACTCGAACTGAGTGAATTAGAGCGAGATCCATGTTAAAACCAACACGCACTTACGGGTATCCTTTCTTTGGGTTGAGTGTTTCTATGTGGGATATGTTTCTAGGAGGGAACATTCTCTTTAATTTCTTTTCAGCGATTTGGTGATGTTTCAAAACAAATTAAACATTAATTTGTTTAACAAACGTACGAATGAACGCTACTCCAACAAGGTTTGCAGTTTCATTGCTACCGAAAACAAACGATTCAAAATAAAATCAGTTTCAATTCTCCGGAAAACAGGCACCCCCAACCTGTCCCACCCATAAAATAGAAGAAAACCATCTGGCACACTGATTGCTCCGAAATCGATCACGGTACAGTCGGGCGGGCGAGCTCATTACAGTAATGATTTGTCGAGTGTTTGGGGGGAAAATAGAGCAAGAAAAATAAAACCCCTTGCGCGCTTGCAACTGACGCAACCACGAGCGCGATTCACGTACCGACGGGGTATTTTCTCTCTTTCTGTCTCTGTCTCTCTCTTTCTCTCGTACTTAGATCCTTCTCGTCAGGTTTACCCCGTTTGCCGTGCATTCGATGCCGTGGCCAAAACACACTCCACACAAAAACGTGCTTTCACCGGGTCCCGTTCGGCAAAGCGATGAAATAGGAAATAAATCATCACAATCGAAACCCGGCTGCTTGTCGCTAACGAGGGCGAATAGCGATGACATCGAATGGGAGTGATGGGCAGCGGGGATGATGAGAGGATAAACGTGGTGGTGGTGTCGCTTTATGCGAATGAAAATCATTCGTTGAAACTGTGCCAATCGAAGGCAAAAATGGTCAGAAGCGCAGAAGGAGAGAGAGACAAGAAACAGGTGGTTGGCAGTTGGCAACCCTCGCCAGCTTCGCGGCGACTACAGGTGATGTTGCTCGGTCCGCCTCCCTCTCTCTCTCTCTCTCTCTCGAGGGTCCGCTTTTGCCAAAATGAATGGTTTGTTGATAATTTTCACTGAACGATTTTGTCATTTTCACAATCGTCCTTTTCGAGAAGCAACCGGGAGCAGGCAGAACAAAGCAGGAAGTTCGGGCCGTTCCGAAAAACCATTCAATTTCAACCCCAGCGGCTAGGCGGATTTGCTATTTTCATCATTATCTTACCCGGGATTGCCGGGATTGAGATGCTTGGCGTTGGCGTTTTTTATTCGCTAGCCAGATGGTTGGTTTTGCGTTCTATTAAAAATAAGTTTTGGTAGTCTCCCACCGCGGCCCATTCACTGGTTCCTGTTGAGCGGGAAGTGAAATGGTGCCTGAAATAAATAACACGCGACAGTCATCTTTCTTTACACCGGTGACACAACCGCAGCAAACAACACCCGCACGAAGCACGCGAAGCATTTGCACACACTTTTGGTTTGCTTTTGTAGCGTTCGAAAATCACCTGAATAGGTTTGGAAATGAAGCTTCCGTAGTGGTTTGGCAGGGACAGCCGATGGGAGCTGGCAGATAGACACGGGCGCAGCGGAGTGTTTCCTGGAGTGTTTGTGAAGAGTCGAAATGAGGAGGTTGGCTTGGTTTTTTTGTTGTTGCTGTTATCTTCTCTCCAGCAAAGAGGAAGAAGCAGCAGGCGGGCGGATCAACCGAGGGTCGTCTCCGTTGTCGATATCGTTAAAATTCAATCAAGTTTATAATGGCACAGGGCTGTTGATTTTGAGAAACTGTTGAATAATATCGCTCTCGTACGCCATGCGCAAACATCCGTTTAGCCTTGGAATGCGAGAGAAGGAGAGAGAGAGAGACAGAGCGGTGGAGGGGACGGAAGAAGCCGAAACTCTCCCACTCTTACTGACACACCCACACAGAAAACGGCAATTCGGCTTAATCGCTTGCCCTGTTGCTGGTCCGCTGCTCGAGGTTTGGAGTGTGTTCGGCTTACCTTACCTCAGGCCTCCGAAGAAAGCAGTGGATTATATCACTGTGCCAATATTTGATCGATTTGCTGCAAAGTCGGGAAGGATAAGGAGGGGGCACAGTGACGCAGCTGCCAGCTGGGGCCCGGAAGGTGGCGTTGTACATAAATAGAACATCAGCGTCCATTAGAGTAGGCTTCGGGAGTAAACATAATGGCGGGTCGTTTGCGCGCTAAGGTGTGACTGCTGTTCCTGTTTGGCAATTACGTTCAGTGATTCTAATTTCGTGCACAATGGACCTTTGATGGCATACTGCGGAAAAGGGCAATAGCAATTCCGCAAGAGCAGTAATTGATTTCGGTTGATTGCTTTTTTCAGGCGGTTCCGTTGAAAAATTTAAGTTTAAAAATAGTTGCCGCTAAGCAGTGTAGTGAACTTTAATGTAAAACGCTTTGGGCGTCTAAAGGTAGGCTATCCTGGAGACATTTTCAATAGTTTAGCCTGTTGACAGTACTACTTAGAAGTTTAATTTATTTGTTAAAAACCTTATTATTATTGATTTTTTTTAGTATTGAAACTAAATCTAAGTTTATTTTCAGGTGGTTCACTTAAAATTGACAAAACAG